>NC_062223.1:42016711-42319092 GCF_902686445.1 Sciurus carolinensis
CCCCAACACAGAGACCAGGTTCTTATCCCCACTGCATGGAGGCACTCTAAGGATCAAGTGGCTTGCCCAGTGTCACATGGTACTGGGGTGAGGCCCTGGGCACACACTCCAGAAGCCATGATCCCAATCAACTCAATGGCCCTGCTTCCCTGCCCAAGGCTGTCACTCTTCACAAAAGAAGCCAGACTCCTGCTCTGAAGAAATTCATCTTGCACTCCTGCCACACAAACAGTCTGGACAGAAATGGCTGTAACTTGGGCTTGATTGAGTGTCTGCTAAACCAAACGGCTCTGTGGGGTAATGCACTTTCTTGTTAATGGTGCTCGGCTGCTTCGGCTGGTGATCGGGGGGTGTTAAGATCGGATCTGTGGCCACATCCAGGTAGCAGGCTCCACTGAGCAGCTCTCTTGCTTCCTGTCTTATAAGGACCCACGGTCCTCCCAGAAGGAAGGGCCATTTCTTTGGAACAAACAGGCCATAAATCTCCTCCATGTTCCTGCCCTTTGTAACATGCCCACTTTGGCAGCAGCTGATTCACAATCAATGGGGTGTGAAGAAGGCCTGGGACATGTCCAGGTTTTAAAAACTCACATGGCCCTGTTTCCACCTGGAAGAACTGTAATGGTGTTGGTATACCCTTCTCAAGGCACAAACCCCAGAGAGCCCTGCATGCAGATTCTGACTGCTTTTATGTCCTTGAGCAAGTTTCTAAATATTGTTGAACCTGTTTCTTCATCCAAAAATTGCAGATGACATCTATTTCATAGGGCTCTGGTACGCACTGCACAAGATGACCTACATTAAGCGCTTAGTACAGAGCATGGCATACAGCAGATGCTCAATTAATGGAATGATTGTGCCATTTATCATCATCTCTAGAATTTTAAAGCTGATTCTTCAGCTACTAAAACTTTTTTTTTTTTTTTTCTGATTACCAGAGTTTTAAAAGCCCATTACGGAAGGGCTCCATGAACTGACATGAAATGATTTCCACAATACACTGTTAAGTGAAAGAAAAGGGCAAGGGAAGATCTAGAGTACTTTGTCCTTCATAGAGGAAGAGAAGGGGATCTAAAAAAAAAAAAAAAAACCATGTGTTGGTTTATCCATGCAAAAGAGATACAGGAAGCATAAATCAGAAACTGAACACTGGTCACCAACCACAGATAGCTAAGAAAGGAATGGGAAGAATGGGGAACTAGGAACAGAATCAGGTCATAAGGACGAGAAAGGAGCATGCTTCTCTGAGCGTATCTATCTGCACAGGTATCTTTGGTCTATCCACCTATCTACCCATCTATCTCACTTCACATTCAGTATATCTGTCTACAGACCATCTATCTTAGTTTATTTTCAGTATCTCTATCTGTATACCCACCTATTTCACTTTATGTTTGTATAGATATACCCAGAGGAGGGTATGTCTTAGAGCCGTGATGATAACATTCCAAAAACAAACAAGTAAAATCAATCACATGTTGGAGAACTCAAAATGGGATTTAAACAGTAACAAGTGAACACAACCTTATGGCCCATGCAGAACACCACCACTAAAGTGAGAGAGCTGAAAGGCTAGCCCAAGTCACTCTGTGAAACACCATTCTGACTGGATTTCCATACGGTTAAAGGGTGGGAAACTTTACATAAAGACTGCACTACGATTATATTTTATCTCGCATAGGGGCATGGAGTAGCAATTCTGAAACTACCACTTGTGAACACAAGGGTTGAACAAGTAAGTAAATATTCTGTCAACTGTATAAGTGAGATGTCTGGCTGTCAGAAGGATTGCTCCTGAGGAAAGTAGGGAGGTAAAACCAACCCTGGGTTTTGGGGGTGGAATTGAAGGCATCGCTATGAACTGGATGTTTCTAAAAATTAGGTAGATAGACACGTTTACTAGATGAAGAGACAGAGAAACAAATAATAAAAGAAATATTGGTTCAAATAATAAAATAAATATTGGTTTGTGGGTACAGAAGGGTGTGTCGGGGGGGTCTGTTTGTTGACAGGGACTAGAAACAAACACGTCCCAACAGCAACAAGCACATCCGCCACCCAGATCATGGTATCTAAATACCATTCAACCAGTACAGGAAACCAGGCTCCTTGAGAAGTGGCTGATTTCACAGGGGACATTCAGGCTGAACCTCAAGTCTCTTATATTGCCAGAATATAAAGAGGTGCTCAAAATGCCACGGGGACATGTTGAAGGACAGAGGAGTGCATCTGAACCCCCAAGAACCAAAGCTGGAACAATCTGAGCAACAACGTACACGCTGATGGCATTGAACTGTAAACCAGAAGATAAAAGAAACACCTCTGAGGTCACACTGATACCCAAATTGGTTGACTACATCAGCAAAAGGGAGGGCCAGTTCTTCCAGGTAGAATTCTCATTCGGAAACGTAAAAGTGACGCAGGAAATGGAAAGTAAAGTCGCTATTAAGCAAACAGTGCAGTAACAACTTACAGGGGCGAGAGGTACCAATGGATGCTAAAATGAGAAGTCAGAAGCTGGAGGAGAAACAGGATATTTGCAAAACCTCAAGTATCTTCACCATATTCTTAACTAATCACAAAGGGAAAAAACAGTGACTGAGAGCACAGCTACCTGGCAGGCACCACCTTAACCACGGCCCACAGGGGAGTCATGAGACCTCAACGGCAGGGTACCCCTCGCATGGGGAACAGAGGCCGCCACATCACCTCTGTTCTCTACCTGCCAAAAACGCATAATTCAAGGTGATCATGAGCAAACATCAGACACGCCCAAAGGGAAGTACCTTCTACTGGTGACCAACCAGTAACCTCCAAGGCCAGGAAAGGCCAAGGCATTTGCATGCTCTGCAGTAGACTGAGGCCCAGAGACTAAATGCAGTGTGGGATCCTAGACTAGAAGGCGTGGACAGATGGGCGGAGTCCCAAAGAAGCCCCGTGATACAGCTGGTGGCCCTGCACCAGGGCTGATCTGGCTACCTCAGATGTTAATCATATTAGTGGACAGTGGACCAAGAGTCTGAGAACGCTCTGTACTATTTTTGCCACTTTTCTGTAGGTCTAAAATTATTTCGGAAAAAGAAAAAAAAAAAAAAAAACCCTACGATCATGCTCACTGTGGAATACATAAAAATAAAGTACAGAGCAAGAAAGAACATTACCTATAATCCTCCACTCTGAAGCACCCAAAATTAGCATTCTTCTAAAGCAGTTGACATCTTTATGCATATGATTTTTTTTAATGTCCCAGGATTTTTTTTAATGAAATTTTTTATTTTGAGAAACGTGTAGATTTATATGCAGTTCTAAGAAAGATCCCATGTACCATTTCCTACTTTCCCCCAATAGTAACTTCTCATAAAAAAATGTAGGACAACCTCTCAACCAGGACGCTGATGTTGACACATTGAGACACAGAGCACCTCCATCGCCACAAAGAGCCCTCGGTGACCCTCGAACAGCCAGGACCAACAGCATCCCACTTCCACTTTTCCGTAAAGCCCCCGATGACCAAGAATCTGTTCTCTTTTTCTACAATTTTGTCGCTTCAAGAATGTTACATAAGTGGAATTGCACATGGTACAACCTTTGGGGAATGGCTTGTTTTTTGCATCTGGCAAAAGTGTCTGGAGAAAACGCATCACATAATTTTGTAGATTAATTCCCTTTAGAGCAACAACACTAAATATTTTCCAGAGTTTGTTAGGGCCACACAAATATTTCATCATATTGGTAAACAAGGTTATTTTTATCATTTCCTCCACACTGGGCACTCGGTATGTTTATGATCTAGATGCGGTTTATCTGCCACAGGTTCCTGTGTTGGAAGCCTGGTCCCCAGTAGGGTGGTATTAAGAGGTGGTGCCCAGTGCAAAGTAATTAGGTCACTGAGGCCACTGTTATCGGAACAAGTTAATGCTGGTCTCACAGAGGGAATTAAGTTCCTGTGAGAGCGGATTGTTACAAAAGAGCAAGTCTGACCCTGATTCACTCTCGGGCTTCCTACTTTGCCATATGATAGCTCCCTCCCTCCACCTACACACAAACATTCCTGCCAGGATGTCATCTTCCATGTGACACAGCCAAGGGACCACTCACCAGAGCTGAGCAGGTGTCAATGCCAAACTCTCCAACCTCCAAAAATGTGAGCTAAATAAACCTCTTTCCTTTACAAATTACCTAGCCTTTGACATCTTATTACAGCAACAGAAAACAGACTGATACACTTCTAAGCAAATTTTCAGCATTATAAATTATACAGTAAAGAACACCTTTGTACATAAAAACTGACCTAAATTTCAAATAATATTCTTAGGCCACATTACTGGAAAAGGGGATCCAGGGTTTGAACAGTTTTCACCAAATATATTATATGTCAGGGAGCTGTTTCATTAAATATTTTACCATGGGCCAGACTTTAAAACAAAAACCCATTTTCTCACAAAACACTTCAGAAACACATGCTCATTGTGATAAGTCATTACAACAATGGTGGGGTCCCAAAGCCCACCCCCAGGTTCAGCGATTCACTGGAGGACTCGGGATGCAGCATGGAGTCCTACTCACTGCTAAGATTTAGGTATAGCAGCAAAAGGACACAAAGCAAAATCAGTCAAAAGAAAAGGAACTGAGGTACAGCCCAGAGCAAACCAGATGCGAGCACCCAGGTCCCCTCCCAGCAGTCGCAGAGCAGCAAGTAGTGACAACACTGGGGAAATGCTGTCACCTAGGGAAGCACATTACAGTCGGTGCCAGGGGTTTCCTGGGAGCTGATCACATGGTTGTTCTCAGTCCACAAGTTTCCAGAGCCCAACAGGCAAAGAGGACAACCAAGCTGCTGGCTTGCACGGCCAATCTAGGAACAGGGAGCCACCCTGAACAGTTATTGGGAATGCTCCCAAAATTCAGATTCTGGACAATGGCCAAAGCCACCCTTCCAAGTGGACCCTAGGAGGTTCGGCAATCAGCCTATGGTGCTCAGTACCTGGGCATTGCTGCTGGCTCGGAGCACGATACTGCAGAACAGCAAAGGGCCACGGCCTCGCTCACTGCTGTATCTCCAATGCCTACGAAAGTGCCCTGCGTACAGGCTGCTCAATAATTACTGACTGAATTAATAAGCAGTTTGACTTAAATGCCACCATAAAATACGTGGTATTCTGAAACGTGCTTTGGCCACTTTAACATATTATGACATCTTTGCATGTCAATAAGTACTGGTCCACGTGGCCATTTTCAATGAAGGGTAACTTCACTGCCTCTGTATCCTCATAAGTCACAGGGTTCAATACTGAAGGACAGCTGGGGTGTTTTCAATAAGCAACGTGCACCCAGATGCTGACATGGTTTTTCCAACTGATACCACATCTCCTTGAGGTCCCACTGCCAGATCAAGGGACATGCATGGTCCACATCTGGTATATTTTTGATCTTTCACTGCCTCTCCCTGAGGAACTGGTATGCTTTTAGCCACAGATGGCTAAGAGAAAAGCCTTCCCACCCAAGGTCACGGAAGATGGACCAATTCTCCCCTGCTGGCAATGATATTCCTGGAAGTGCAAAGGTTGAGAAGAACTCACAGCTCCTCTGTGTTTTTGTGAAGTCGGTCCTTAACTGCTGCCACGCTCTATTATTCTCCATCCATCTCTGTCTCTTTTCATTTTAACATCTGTGTATTTCATTACTCTGCAGAGCAGGGACATTACTGTCTGGTCAAGGAAACTGTGACTCTTCTTTTTATCTTTCTAAATTCAGACCTGGTGCAGGGCATCAACCTTTGCTGGAATTGGTTGGCCTGGGTTGCACTAATCACAGGCTAATGCAGAGTGTCTCTGTTCCTGGGAGCTGGTCCTTGAGTTGACTTCCTGGGCTGCATGCACCCTCTTGCCTAAGGGTACCCACAAAGGGCAGGGTCTCACTCCCAGGACTGCCCTCCTCGCCAGGGTTTCTCCAGAAGTCCACGTTCCATAAGGCAATTCTGCAAAAAGCAACTTAGTGATCCACTGCAGCCCAATCCCCAGGGATGCTTCTGAAAACGCAGGTTCCTGGGCCGCTCCCTTAGGCGAATCTGCATTTTTATTAAGCAAGACCAAGGATTCCAATGAACATCCTTGCTAAAGTCTACATATGATTTGAGTGTGTCCCCCAAGAATTTGTGTTGAAATTTAATCCCCATCCTGAGGTGGAAACTTAGTCCAACTGTGGTGTTTAAAGGTGAAGTCTTTCGGAGGGGATGAGGATTAAATAAAGTCATCAGAGTGGGGCTCATAATTGAACCCTGGTGGCTTTATAAGGAGAGGGAGAGGAACCAGAAGAGACACAGATTAATGGGTTCCCCATCTCCTGCCACACAATGCCCTAGATCGATCCCCTCGAGACTGTGCCAGCAAGAAGGCTATCATCAAATGCAGCCCCTGGATCTTGCACCTTCAAAATCATAAGCCGAAATAAACCTCTTTTCTTTGTAAAGCTATCTGGTCTTGAATATTTTATTACAGCAATCACAAAACAGACTAATACAATTCTACTCAAGAGATTCTGCTTAAGTCTTACACCCTCAGAGAATGACCTCATTATTCCTTTCTTTCTGGTGGTGCCACTCTACCAACCAGCAGTCACTACAAGAATCATGGCTATGGGGACAATGTGGGACCAATTCTGACCTCACTCCCTTAAGTCTAACAATGACATCCCCAACTGAGGAGTAATCAGAGGAAGAACACCCACATGGAAACTACAGGACACTTCCTGGTCTTCCTCCATTTCAACAAGTTTTCTCTTCCTCCACATTTATGCACAAGGAATAAAATGCTTTATATACAAGTTGTACATTCACATAGAAATGGTCATGTCCTAGCAAAAGAAGCCCTTTTAGCATTTTAAAACTCTTAATCAATTCTGTAAGGATTTATACTTTACCTGCGCATAATACAAAATAGGTTTTTGCGGGGGAGCATCCCCTTTCTGGCTAATAGCACAATGTTCCTGAGCATCCTTCCATTTGGCAGGCACTGAGTCAGCTGTGGGGGTTGAACAGTGAAGACAGGAGCTCTGACAGCCCAGGACAGATGACCCTCCGGGTGCAATGCAATGAATGCCCTGAAGAGGGAGCTATGAGATGCCTAATCTCAACCAGGTGGAGGCTACTACTGTCAGGAAAGAAAGGTTTCTGCTTTCTCCATGGAAGGTCTGCCTCAACTGAGATACTGAGCCAAGGTGGAAACCAATAATATTGAATGAGGCCTGACTCATTCAATTATTCATTTCACTAATACTAATTAACAGACTCAGTATCATAACCTGCAAAAATGAGGATACTCAAGAGATAGCTAGGCCACGTTTGAAACTTCAGTATTCATCGAATCATAGACTGAAGAATGTTCCAAGAAGCAAGAATAGCATGTGCAAAGGTCCAGAGGTAGGAACAACACAGAAATGGAGGAACAGAAAAGAGGTGAGTATGAATGTGTTTTCTCATGTCAGTAAAAGTACTCAGCACCTTTAATTTAAAAATTTAAAACCCTATTTCTCATTCAAAAAGTGTCATGAGCCAGTTGCGATTCAATTCATCCTAAAGTTGGTAGAACGATGGTATACAAAAGTATAAATTAGAAAAAATAAATTATGTGATTCACATAATATAAACCACCATGCACTCGTCTCAAAAGAATACCCATACGTAGCCATCACAGGCTGAAAACTGCAAAGAGCAATGTATCTGAAATTGCTAATACATTCATTCTACCAGTTCATTTTCTAAAAAGCCAAACTGTGGTTCCTTCTAAAAGTCAAAAATGACTTCATGGTTGGGAGCAAGAAAGCAAAGAGAGACTTATAAAAATAACAGACTTTTAAAAAGCAATCTGCCTGGATTCTCCAAGAAGTCAGGAGGAAGGAGGGGATGTTCTTTCACTGTGGCCCCAGAGCAGACGACAAACAGCCCAGAGAGTCAAACAGACTCCTAGAATTCAAGCCTCTGCAAATTCATTTTGCTTGAGCAAAAGGCCCAGCTCAACTCCACGTGTCTACTGGAGCAGACCCCAAGTGTTTTTGGTTGGATATGACCATGTATTATTTCTCCCTAAAACAACGTATCAGCTGGATATATCAGACAGGCACACTGGAGAGATGTCATGGTTTAGATCTGCAGTGTCCCCCAAAGTTCATGTGTAGGAAGTATGGTTCCCGAGGCAGCGAGGTTGAGAGGAGGGGCTTTCAGGCAATGATATGTATCATGAGGACTTTGACCTCATCAGTGGATTAACCCATCAAGTGGACCACTGGGCAGTGGGACCTACTTGCAGGAAGCTTGTCACCCAGGGTGTGTACTGCAAGGGATGACCTTCCTCCCTCTTGTGTTCTTTCTCTGCCCCCCTTTCCTGGATGCCCTAGGTTGAGTGGCTTTCCTCCACTATGCCCTTCCGCCACGATGCTGCTGCCATGCAGCTGGCCAAGCCTGGATTGCGATTTCTGAAGCTGTGAGTCAAACAAATCTTTCTTCCTCTCTGTTGTTCTTGTCGGGTATTTTGGTCACAGTGACGAACAGTTAACTAACACAGGAGTGAAACAGCAACAAACACAAACCGATGGGAAATAAAATATGGAAAGAAGGCACGCAGTCCAAACAGCTTTACCAGAAGATTCGGTCATGGAGGATTCTTTCCACACATCTGCTTCAGGCCTAGAACAGAAGTTCTATCACCTGGGGCTAAGATATCAGAAGGGGACAGGGTTCCTAAGGTCTGTATTTGTGTCCTGTCCCAGTTCTGCCACATAATTAATAGCTGAGACCTCAGACAAGGCACTTGACGTGAAAAAGGAGACAAAGAAAACACAGACCTCAAGAGTCGTGAAAATCAAGTGAGATTTTGTACGTAGAGAAGGCAGCCTATCTAGCAGGGTTCAATCATACCCTCCGCTGCCGGCATGATTCACACATGTTCTTCAGACAGACAGCTGGCACTGAGAAAAACAAGGAGACACGGCGATCTTCAGACAGTCCAAGCAAGGTCTTGCTTGTTCAGTTATCCATTTAACTAGCATTCACTCTGAGTCCCTGTAGGTCACACATCTGACCCAGCACGGGGGTTGTGAGGAAAATAATTTCTGCTAGCTGTGAGACCCAAGCTAAGGAATACCAGGTCAAGAAAAAGAAAAGGACCATAAACAGATCGCTGCAATGAGATGTAATAAATGCTCTAGGAACGAAGGAACAATTGCCTTTCAACAGTTAACTACAGCACTTAGGAATGGAGGGATGGGAGTCAGCCTACCTGGGTTCAAAACTGGCTCCACCACTTCCTGTTGTATGATTTATGGTTACTCAGCTAGCCTCTCTGTGTCTCAATCTCCTCACCAGGTCATGGAAATATTAGCACGACCTACCTTGCTGAGTTGTATGGGGATTAAATGAGACAATATGATCACTGCTTAGAACTTCTCTGGAACACAGTATGAGCTATGGTGGCAAGCACTATATTAGCTACTGTACCCCACAGAAGTTATTATTATTTGATATTCCACTTGATAAAATATAGTATTTTGTAATATTGATACTACATATTCTACAGTACTATGACACAGTATTCACTATTATGATTATGACTTATTATTATGATTTTCAGTTTCCACCCAGTAGGGATTGCTCAATCAATGAATGGCAAATGGTTTAAGTGCAAAAGGATTCAAAACAGGATGTGACTTGCTCAGCCTGGGAAAGCCTGGGAGCACGTCATGAAGCATGGCTATTTTAGTTGGGTATGAAATGCCATTAGGAGCACGCTGGTGAACTAGGAGAGAGAAGGGCACTCAGGGCAGGAGGAACGGCACCAACACAAGCTCACAGCTGAGGCAGGTCAGGTCTCACTGAGAGGTCTGAGAGACGTTGGGGTACCTGGAACACAGAGTGTGTGGCACAAGGTAAATCTGGGAGATAGGCAGACAGGAGTCTGCACTTCTCCTGGGAGCCAGTGGACATTTTTAACAAAAAAAAGTGATGTGCCAAGTTTGTTATTTTATGAAGAAATGTTCATAAACTCACAAGATATTATAAGGCCATATAAGTCAAAGAAATATCTTCTATACCTTCTGAAAAGCCCTTTAGGAACTGAAGAGAGGCAAGTCTACAGTATTTTTTGGAATTTTAGAGGAAAAGGTACTATAGATCACAGAGAATGCAAAGTGATTGCCATTGTCCTTTAAAATACTATGATTATCAGGCTGGGGTTGTGGCTCAGTGGTAGAGCACTTGCCTGGCACATGTGAGGCACTGGGTTCAATTCTCAGCACCACATTAAAAAAGAATAAATTAAATAAAGATATTGTGTCCATCTACAACTAAAAATATTTTTTAAAATAATATTATTATTAAGAATGACAAGGAAAACTCACCAGGTAAGTTTGGCATTAGGAAATCATAATCTAGAGTGTTTTAGCAGGCTGTTTGTTTCGGCTATTTATAACGCACATACGTGTGTGAGGGTGTGTTTGTATGCAAATGTATTGGAGTGAAAATTCCAGAGACTCTTCTATAAGCAGAAACTAAGGCACTCCCAACTGATGTTTCTACAGACAAGTCTTGAAGGGATAAAAAGATCAAAAGGATAATAAATAAATACGGGTGCGATAACTCAACCTTTAGAGGCTTTTCACCACTTGGTGGAAAAACTTACTGACAGTGGATCTGAATCCCTGGGATTAAGAGCAGATGTGGCAGCAGAGATGTGGCTCCAACAAAAATCATTCCCACCTTCAAGAGAGAACTTCACACAAAGACGCCATGAAAGGCGATATCCAAGGGACAACTCCTCAGAAGTGCAGAGGATGAGAAAAGGAAAAGCGGGTGCTCAAGGTAGAGCTGCTTGCTTCGCAAGTGCGACCCTGGGTTCAATTCCCAGAGCCACAGAGAAAGAAAAGAAGAAAGAAGTGGGGGAGGGGGCAAAGGATGGATGGGAGGAGGGAAATGGGTAGGGGGAGTGTGGGATCAAAGATAGTTTCTACATCTGAATAAATTCAAATAGAGAGGAATCATTCTAGAGGATTTTCCATCTCGCTGGGCAATGAGGGTCATCTTGGTTAAAAAGGGTTTATTTTTTTTCTGAGCTTCCACTCTCTGATTCCCCTGGCCTCTGGCAATCTTTGAGGTTTTTCTTCTGAAAAACGCTCTCACTTCCCTGCATATTCTTTGCCTTCAGATTCCTGAAGCGGAAGCTGGCTTCTGAGTTGCCAGGGGCTCTCAGAGTTACTGCTGTCTGGTTTACCCCCAACCCCATCCCACTCCACAAGAGCAGGACCCTGGAGCTCAGAGTTGTCTCTGTGACTATCTCTGGAGTGCCTGCAAGGCCCACAGAGAAAGGCCGGAGATGTGAGGATGAAGTCACTATGACCTCACGGGGGCAGGGACCGCCACTCACAAGACATGGGGGAAGTGTCCCCAGAGCACAGCACACAGACGTGGTCTCTCTAGCTCCTCTGGGGCTGTATATTTTCTGACTGTCATGAGGTAACTGGAAAAGATCTCTCAGGAAACAACTTTAGTCCACCACAAATCTTGTCCAGGAAAGGTTTTCACCAAGGCATCTAGAATTTTCTATGATGCTGTCAACACCAGTCACAGGAATCAGATAATCCCACAGTTATGCTCTCTTGGTAGCTGTGGGCCAACTTGAAAGACAAAGCAGCAATCCTCAGCCTCTAACTTATCCTAAAAGAGAAGTGACTCTCGTTCCTGGCTGCACATACGCTGGGAGACTTGAAAAACAAGAAAAATTGAAATCAACAGAGCTGGAGTGGCTAGACTAACACCAGCCAAAACAGAAGACAGACGATGTTCCTGGAGAAAAAGTAGGGCTTTCGTGAAACAATGGTTAATCCAGCTAGAAGACACAATCAGGGGCACCTTAAAAGCAGAGTCTGCAAACAAAAACTGTCTGAAATAAAGGGAGAAACAGACAAATAAACAATAAGAGTTGGAGACCTTGGTACTTTCAGAAATGGATAAAATAACGAGGCTGAAGATTACAAGAAGACATGAACAGAGCCATAAATAAACTAGACCTAACAGACATCTCCACAACTCTCCACCCAGCAGGAATTAGACACTCTTCTCTTCTGTACACAACACACTCATAGGCCATGAAACAAATCTCCATAAATTTAAAAGGAAAGAAATCATTTAATATGTGTATTCCAAGCATAATAGAATGAAATTAGAAATCAAGAACCAAAGGAAATCTGTGACTCACAAATATCTGGATATTAAATAACATACTCTTAAATAATTCATGGTCAAAGGAGAAAGTACAGCTGGGTGCAGTGGCATGCACCTGTAATCCTAGCAGCTCAGGAGGCTGAGGTAGGAGGATTGCAAGCTCAAAACCAGCCTCAGCAACTTAGGAAGGCCCTAACTAACTTAGAGAGAGCCTGTTTAAAAATAAAAAATACAAAAGGTTGGGGATGTGGCTCAGTGGTTAAGTGGCCCTGGGTTCAATCTCCAGTACCAAGTATATATAAATAATTTTAAAAAGAAGAAAGCACAAATAAAAATTAAAAGACACTTTGAAATGAATAAAACAAAAATACAAGTACCAAAACTTAATGGCATATACATAAAGCAGGGCTGAGAGGGAAATTTATAGCTATAATTACTACATGAAAATAGAAGAAAGATCTCCATCCCACAAAAACTATTGAAACTAACAAGTAAGTTCAGCAAGGCTAAAAGATACAGGAGGGATATACCAAAAGCAGTTGTTTTTCCATATACTAGCAAGAGATCCAAAACTAAATTTAAGAAAAAAATGCCATTACCTTTGGCACAAAAATAATAAAATACTTAGGAATAAATTTAACAAAAGAAATGTAAGACTTATCCACTGAAAACTATAAACATAACTGAAAGAAATTAAAGACTCTAGTAAACAGAAAGACATCCCATGTTCATGGATTGGAACACCTAACATTTGTAAGACAGCAATACTGTCCAAACTTTTCTACAGATTCAGTGGGATCCCTACCAAGATCTTGGCTGGCTCATTTGCAGAAACCAACAAGTTGATAAATTCATAAGGGAATGCAAGAGACTCAGAATAGACCAAATCATATTTAAACAGAACACACGTTGGAACAACTAACACTTCTCTCTTTCAAACTGTACTACACAAAGCTAGTAATCAACAGAATAAAATTGAATCCTTTACAGTTAATTGATTTTTTTACAAGAACGCCAAGAAAATTCACTGAAAAAAAGGTTAGTCTTTTCAACAAACAGCTGGAACAATGGAACAACTGGAAATTCACATGCAAAAGAATGAACGGGGACCTCTGCATTCCATATGATAGAATACTGCTTTGTGATAAAAAGGAATGAAGTACTGATATAGTACACCTCACAGTTGTACCTTGAAAACATTATGCCAAATAATGTAAAGGGCTACAAATTAGAATTTCACTTGTACCTTGAAAACATTATGCCAAATAATGTAAAGGGCTACAAATTAGAATTTCACTTCTATGAAGAGTCCAGAAAAGGCAAATACATAGAAACGGGATGAAGCTGGTGGTTCCCAGGGGCCAGGGGATGAAGGAATCAGTAGTGACTGCTGATGGGTAGTGGGTTTCTTCTTGGGGTGATGAACATGTTCTCAAAGTAGAGAGGGTCAGTCACTGCACAGCTATCTGATGGAACCAAATAAAGAAACAAAACTTTACAGGAACTTCTGAGATCTGAGAAGATGGGTGACATCAGAAATTAAAGAGTTGCTAGGTGCTAACACCACCCAACTCCTCCCCAGTTCTTCTGGCTCATTTCCTGGTAGTGCTTGGACAGGGTGGGTGATCACCTGACTGGCATCTAGTAGCCAAACCAGGGATGCTGCTAAGCAGCTCAAAATGGACAGGAAGCCCCACAGAAGAAAGTCACCTCTATCAACTCTTTTGAGATTGAAGAACCTGTACTAAGGCAAGGTCAATATTCTTGACTATTTTTTTTTTTGCCTTTACTGGTTAAAAATTATATATATTAATGGTTAAGATCAAAGTGTTAGCAATAGCTAAATTATGGAATCAACCCAGATGCCCATCAACAGATGAATGGATTAAGGTGCTGTAGTATATATATATACAAGCACACAGTGGAGATCTACTCGGCCATAAAAAAGAATGAAATTGTGGCACTTGCCAGTAAATGGATGGAAATGGAGAATATCATGCTTAAGTGAAATAAGCCAAACTCAGAGACTGAAAGGTCAAATGTTTTCTCTCATATGCAAAAGCTAGAGTGAAATAAAGGAAAGGAGGAGGGAAAGACCATATAACATAAAGAACCAATCAAATATAAATCAAGAGACACGTGAAAGGAAGTCTAGTAGAGCACAGGAGAATGGGAGGGGAGGGAGGGCGGGAGGGAAAGGGGAATCATGAATTGAAATCTATTTCCATGCAAGTGTGAGTCTGTCTGGATGAACCCAACTACTACGCATAACTATAAAACTCCAATAAAAAAGAAAGTGTTAGGAGTCAGACAGACCTAGGTCCAAATTCTGGATCCACTCAGGCTACAGTCACATCCTTGATAAAGTTACCAAACTGCCTGGGGTTTTACTCTCTTGCTTGTAAAATGGAATGATAGACAGGACTTTACAAAGCGATTGTGAAGATTAAACGAGAAGATCCCGGGCATTCACAAGGGCTAAGAACTTTCATTATTATTACTACTGTTTCCTTTTTTTTTTTTTTTTTTTTAAAGCTACCAGTGGGGCTTAGTACCAGGAAATGGGTGACTAGGTCATCCTAAAATAGGATTATTCTATCTAGTAACAATTAGTATGTACACTAGGACATTTCATGAGCAACTGAGATACAACGGTTGACATTTGTCACTACAACAACACAACCAAGCTGAAGAGGGACTGACCAAATACCCAGTTGCCATAGTAGTGAAAGCTTCTGTGAGTCTGATTCATTTTCTTTCTGGCAATGCTTTCTATTTGTCAGGCTGAGCTCTGTGCACAAAATTCCCTGCGCTGTGGTACAATCTCTTATACTTACTAAACCTAATATTATTCTGCTGCTCAAAATCCAATTTGCTGTAGTCGAAATTGCCACCAAAAACAAGACAAGATGACAGCCAGTCATTTGCTGTGGGCCTTTGTAATGGAGCTCACTAGTTAGCAGTGCATAGGAGTGGCTCACTGAGACAGTAAAACACCTCCCCACACCCCCACTGGGGTGCTAGAACAGGATCCCTCATCCTCACCAAAAATGAGGGAAAAGGAAAGAAACCAGCATTGACTAAAGGTTCATTATGTACCCGGTGCTTTCGTGGACTCTGCCCCCTTAGGCTCTGCCAAAACCCTCAGGGGCAAGAATGTTCCAACACTGTATGGTGTATGGAAGACTCTGAAAATCTGAGAGAGACCTGTCCCAGGGACACACTTGATATACACAGTTATTTGTTACAAAGTCATAATTTATTTTCATCATTTTTGAGTTGGCTTAGGGAAAGAAATCAGTTAAAAATGAAGAAATCAAAAACACAAGGAAAATAGGATGTTATGGGGGGGAGTAGAAGAAAGGTGGATGCAGACAAAATACATCCCATAAACTATTATATGATTACTAGATCAGCACTCAATTTCTTTCCTTTTTTTTTTTTTTTTTTTTTTTTAATAATTTTCCAGATTGAACGAAGGGGCACTCTACCACTGACCTACATCCACCACAGCTCTTTGATTTTTATATTTTGAGAGAGGGTCTTGCTAAGTTTCCCAGGCTGGCCTTGAACTTTGTGGTCCTCCTACCTCAGCCTCCCAAGTCACCAGGATTACAGGGCATGTACCACTGTACCTAATAATGGCTCAAATTTTAGTGTGAGTTTCCTAGTGGCTAAAGCAACAAAGAAAATGTGACCAATCAAGAGGGAGGAGAAAGGTCTACAGAACATTAGATCCTAACTTTTTTTATGAGACTAGAGATTTCTAGTACTCCCTGGCCATAAACCTAAGACACAAGTATGAAAATCACAAAAATGTGAGGCAGTTAAGAATTTGAATTCAGATCACACTAAATCCCAATCCTATAATGGGATGGATCCTGCATAGACTCAAAGGATGAATGTGAGTTCTTCATTCATATTCCATGTTCATTTCCTCAACAATAGTGTGGTAGAGTGAGTAAGAGAATCAACTCTGCACTTAGACTGCTCATGTTCAAATCTCAGCTCTGCCACTTGGTAGCCACATGATCTTCCAAAGTCATATAACTTCTGGTACCGCAGATGCCTCACCTGCAAATGGAGATATCAAGGTACCCAAGTCACAAAGCTCCTGTGGAGATTAAATGTAAATGAAACATTCAGCGCAGTTCTTAGACTCCACGATGTTAAGTGTAAGCTATTAACATGAGTCCTACTTCTGTCACTGTCTGTGGATAACTGACTATGTGGCTAGGCATTGGTCCAAGCACGGGTGGACAGAGCCCTGCATGGGGCAAGAGAGGTCTTTTTCTCACAGAGCTGTAGCAGAGGGAGCAAAAGAAAACACAAGCCCATAAAAAGTCATTTGGCCATTCTAGGAGCTAGGCGGTGCTATAGGGAGATGGATTGAAACTGTATGGCTAATCTGACTGATGAGGAAAAGAAGTGACTAAGGTAAAAAGTAGTTACAGAAGATCTAAAAGACAAGGAGACTCCATCCTAGCAAGAGGGAGAACAGCCCCGGCAGAGAGAACATCTCAAGAGCACATCCGAAGCCTGGCAAGTACGTGGCTCAGAAAGAAGGAGCAGGATGGCTGAAGCAGAGCACCCAGGTGGTGAGCAGGAGGATGGTGACAGAGGAGAAGAGACTAGAGGGCAGAAGGGCAGCCAGGAGGTGGGGAGGAATCCCAGCACACAAAGGAGGGAAAAGGAAGCTGGCCAACCGTGTCCAGCAGAGCTCAGACGCCAAGTCCGGATGACTCCATACCTGCTGAATCAGACAGTTAAGAAATTTCTGGAAATCTCCAGAGCAAATTCCCTACTGTGATGGATGCAAGATTGAGGCTGCAGCAAGGGAGACGGGGCAAGAGCTGGGAGGATTCTGGTTTGGGAGACAGTCTGAGATCAGAGAGAGAATGCAGATAAGGGAACAAAGAGTTTCAGTAGGAATTCCTAATCCTGAGCGTGTATCACATTCATTCAGGGAAACAGGATACGAGGAAGCCCCGCCCCGTCCTAGGTCCCAAGCTGGCCTCAATCCACAGAACTCAATCACAGAAGCCACTGAGCAGGGTAGTATTTCTCACAGTGAGATGCTTGGAACATCTGCAGCTTCCTGGGGCCCATCAGTGGCCTAATGACTGGAATCTCTTGGAAAGGTTCTGGAAAGCTGATTACCAAGGACTTGAGGTCACTGTGATACAGGTAGCTCAGTCCCCTACGAACTGTAGACCCAGCAGTATCAGCAGTCACCTAGGGCTCAGTGAGACACTGGATCAGCCTTGCCCCACACCAACTGAGTTGGCATTTGCATTTTACAGAGCCCCCATGCCTTCTGAATACACATAAAGTTTGGGACGCTCTGGACCACAATGTAGGAAGGATCTTGGGGACGGGGGTGAGGTACTGGGAACCTATCACACATTTTTAGTACAGAGTGTCCTGGGATGTGCCTGCGGTCGACTTTATAGGAAACAGCAAAGGACCCCTGAAAGCAACTCCCACTGAGGTTCCAATGTTTCAGGTCCCTGCTGCACCCTCCAGGACTGAGAAGCAAAGTCAGGCACAACTTCAGTCACATGAAACGCAATCTCTCTTTGCAGAGAGGAAAGTGTTGTATAGGACATCAATGTGCAGTCCCCAGGATGAAAGGCAGCCCTCAACACCTTCTTCGTGCAGACCTGCCATGTCACACACCTACCTGCAGGGGGCAGCACGGCAAGTGGGTCAGGCTCCCTCTAGCCAGGCCGGCTGCCTTCAAAACCTGGTCTGCCACCCAAGCGCCTCAGCTGGCCACGTAACCTCTCTAAGCCTCAATTCTGCACCTGCATTAAGGGGATTCTAGTTGGGCTGACTTTGTAGGTGGTGTGAGGACTGAATGAGATCATCCATGCATCATGCCTGATTCTCAGAGCTTCCGTGTGTTCACACCCAGGCAGTCTGAACCCAGACCCCCATACTATATGCCCACTTTGGTTCTCACCATTTTGCATAACCCTAAACCTACCTAAATTCACTGCTACACGTGGATGTCCACACACCAGAGAGCCACTGTGTATTTTCACATGGAGGAGGGCATTCCATTTAAATAAGTACAACATCTGTAGTTTTAAGTGACTGGAGATGATCGAGGCACTTTCCAGATGGGGGAACTAAGACCTAGAAAAGCCAGAGTGCTCACCCACATCAGGTTAGTTCTTTACACCCTTTACACCAAAATACGCAAAGAAAACCAGAGGTGAGCAGCATTCAGTGTTCTGGCTTCTCCCCTGCACAAGGCCGGGCTGGCAATAACAGAGCTGGGCAGGGCTGTCTGCTAAACACAGCCAGAAGCCCTACAAACCTGGTATTAAGTGCAAAAGCCACCAAAGCTGCCCAGTGCCCGACGTTCCTGAGCACGAAAGTCCCTCATTAGCCCCTGCCTCTGTCTTTTAAGTCCAAGCAAAACATCAGGATACGATGATGGCGTCAATGATAACAGGTGTGTTTGCAAAGGCTGAGGAAGACAGGAGAGCAGGGCTTTCCCAGAGCTCACACCAGGGGGGACCCCACGGAAAAAGGAGAGAATCTGGAAGAATATTTATTTTCAAAGAAATAATTAATTAACAAGCAGGAATTGGGGTTGGGAGGAGGTGGGAAAAGAGGATATGAGGACAGAGTGTTTAAAGTCAAACTATCAGGTGACCCTTAAAAGTCAAGAAAGAGAGAGAGAGAGAGAGAGAGAGAGAGTGTGTGTGTGTGTGTGTGAGCGCGTGCACGCAGTATGTTGCAGGTGGGAGAGATTCTGTTCCCACTTAGTAATCCCATCTGGCTCCTCGGTAAGAGGAATCAGCTCTGAGGCAGCAGCAGCAGCAGCAAGAGAAAGGAATACAAGAAAGCAGGCAGGCGTTTGCGCCCACAAGCCTGTAAATAGTCATGTTCCCTCACTGGGTCCTTCAACAAATGTGCACCAAGCATGCCCACGTGCCAGAAGCTGATGTGCGGTGTGGGATAACCAAGAACAAGATGCACGCAGGCCCCTTCAGGCAGGCCTGCAGCTTCTAAAGCTGCTTGAGGGAAGGTACCCGGGGGCTTCACCACGGCTGCCCGTGTACAATTCACAGGCAGAGAAGGGCAGTGCTGCAGGAGCAGGGAAAAGACGTCTATCCAGCCTGTGAGAAGAGGAGGAGAAGTTCCTAGGAGTGGGTGCGGTGGTAGGGTGAGAAGCCCCTGGTTTTATTCATTACACTATAGCTCTATTGATTCTGCCCATCCATCCATCTGTCCATCCACCCACTCATTCACTGACTCCCCTACGCATCCATCGATCTACCCCCCATCCATCCATCCATCGACCCACCCAATCATCCATCAATCCACCCCCCATATATCCATCCATCGACCCACCCACCTATCCATCAACTCACCCACCTATCCATCGACCCACCCACCTATCCATCAATCCACCCACCTATCCATCAATCCACCCACCTATCCATTGACCCACCCACCTATCCATCCATTCATCCATCCCTTGACCCATCATTCATCCACCCCTCTATCCATTCATTCATCCACCCACTACCCATTCAACCATCCACACATTTACCCACTCATCCACCCATTCAACCAAACACCCACCCATCCATCTACCCACCTGGTCATCCATCCATCCATCTACCCAACCACCTACCCATCCATCAACCTACCTATCCAATAATCCACCCATCATCCATCCATCCATCCATTCATCCAGCCACCCACCCATCTGCCCTCCTATCCATCCATCCATCCATCTATCCACATTCTTTTTAAGCAGCCACATACTGGTGTTTCACAGTTCTGTGCTTCCACCAACTGAGAAGTCCAAGAACAGAGTGACGTCAATCCTGTAAACAATCATTATTTCTGGGAAGATGCCAGAGGGCAGGTTCTGCTCAGAAGAAAAGGAAGTTCAGTAAAGTAAAGCGGGTGCTCTAAGTTCCATGCAGGGTCAAGAACAGACGGCCTCCTCCCTGCTCCTGCTCCCCAGCTCCTGCTCCCCAGTGCCACCCCAGCCTGCCCAGAATTCCCTCCAGAGGCACTGCACTGTTTTTTAAACGGCTTTGTTTTGATTTTACGCATGTCCTCTGCAGTCATACACAGGGTAAATAGGATGCTGCTCCTCGGTAATTTTCCTCAAGGCCAACCTTAATATCAGCCTTCAAGGAGAACTGTTGATGGGCAGGAGAAAAAGTCTGGCAGAATTAACAAATTAAGTGGTGACATAAATCTGCCTTTGCACACTCACTGTCTGAAACAAAAAACAAGGTATTTTTGAGATGCAAAACATGGCGGAGAGGGGGCGGGGGACAGGGGCTGGCACAATACCTAGAACATTAAGCAGGGAGCCTGGGGAAGGGTTTCACGTGGGTATGGTCTTCATAGTCGTTCACACTTGCCAAAGTTTGGTTTGCATCGGGTGCGATTATACAACCCATCGTGTGTGCTCTGGAACACACCCTACACGTCCTACAGGAATCCTGTCCATCGCCTCGTTTGGGTGTAGGTAACTGTTGGCCTTAGGATGATTCCCTACAAAGAGGGATCCACGGCTTCTCTGAGGAGTTCGCGCCAGGTTTCCAGGGAGCACCTCCAGCCATTGTAAAAGGCTGGGTCCCCTAAGCCCAGGGTCAAGGGAACTGAAGAGACCTTACTGGCGTCACTTGGAAACCATCTGCAACAAGGGCAGGCCGGGCCTGGCCACTCTTCAGAATCTCAGGAAGAGGACTCCTAGCAGATGTTGGCCAGTCCCTCTGACTGTCAGAACAGTGGCTCTGCTGCTGCTGACAGCAGCTAACACTGACACCACGCACACTGCTGAGCGCTGTGCTTAAGGCCCCACGTTTGCTCCTCCGACCGGCAGCGAGACTGACCCAGTCACGCAGCCAACACAAGTGACGCTGGGACCTGAACTCATCACGAGCCCACGCTTCTAATAAGGGAACTCGTTAGCACCACGACACCCCACTGCCACCTCTGGAGCTGACGTGGGCTCATTATAAGAAATAAATGTCTGCGTGCACCCGTGCGGTGGGGGTTGGCGGGAGCTCGGCTCGGGAAAGGACAACGGGGGGTCGTCCTGGCTTTGCAGATGTCCAGGAGAGATTAAAGAAGAAAAGGCTGCTCAGGGACCAGGTCCCCCGAGCCCCAACCCCTTCCGTTTACCGCAGAACCTTCGGTGAAAACAGAACTGCATGGGAAGCCCAATGGATATTTTTAAAAAATAGTCCAGTAGCTGCTTTTGCATTCAGCAAGGAGAGGGGTCCGAGCTGGAGGCCCCGCAGCTCTGTGGGCACCCCTCCCTCTGTGGCACTGGCCCCTGGCATGCCAAGAGGCACAGTTTCAAACACACTGGTCAGAGTTCTTCTCCACAATGGAGATGGAGAATAAGCCCAGGTCAGAGGACTGGATCCCTGCAGATCCCTGTCCCTCCTCAGGACGGCTGTCCTCAGCCTGCACCCATTCACCTCCAGGATCCGGTGGGCTGTGCCTTCACATTGGCATTTTTCTTTATCATCCACAGACAAGTCATTGCAGGTACTTAAAAATGATGATGTTATTATTAATGCAAACGAACTAATTCTTTTCAAGAGCTAAGTAAGGATCAAGCATTGTCCTACATACTTCACAGGTAAGATATAAAATAGCTACTACTTTGTTATTTTCCCATTTAACAGATGAGGAAACTGAGGTGCTGAGACAGTAAATAACGTAACCAGCAGGCAAAGGAACCAGGAGAAACCCAGGCCAGCCTGTGCCAGGTGTGTGTAGTCTCAGGCCCTCCACACACCTCCCGTGCAAAAATAATAAGAAGTTAGAAGAGAACAACTAGCCATTATCCCACCTCCCGGGGAGGCCCACTGTTAACGGGATATAATCTTGTTGGCATTACTTGTTGAGATTTCCAAAGGCCAGGCACCTCTTGCTGGGAATTTCATTTCTGACTCAAATAAAGTCATTTTCTCTCCCAGGTATCACCACGAGGGCACCTGTGAACCATCCGATTTCTTTAGGAGATAATAACGTGTGAAGGAAGCCTGGAAGCCAAACAGCGCCAAACCGCCTCTGTCTGCCATCAAGTCACTTAGCGCTCCGTTCACAACGGTTTGCTTCTGGGGCCAGTACCTTAGCTGGGAGGCCTCTCACCTGCAGGGACACACGGCAGCCATGCTGTCGGGCATTCCTGTACCCACGTCTGGAGGGACGCTGGCGAGGTCAGGTCTGCCCATGCAGCGTCCCGCTCACCGAGCTGCTTTTCTACTTGGGACGAGTGGGCTCGGGAGGCAGAGGGCACTAGGCTCACCTGGGCTGCGATTAAGGCGCGGATTCCCGGCCCCACGGCTTTTGGCTTTGAGTCATGTCCAAGTCTGCATCAAGGGCTGATTCCGGGCACCTGCCAAGCACACCTGAAGAAATCCTGGCTGGGGCTGTCACTAAGAGCAGGAGGGCCGCGGGTGGTGGACAGGGGGAAACTCAAAGAAAACTTGGCTTTTTCTTGTTCTATTTTTGGTGACATCGTGTTGAACGGCTTCGTGGGGAGCCATCAAAGTAACACAACAATATCCTTTCATTCATTCAGAAAATGTATTAGTCTGTCATTAGGGTTAGTCCAGAGGCTCAGATGACAGCAGGCGAGCAAAGGAGAATTTAGAGAGCGAGATTGTGACAGGAACTGAAACTAACATGTACTGAATGCTGACATGTGACAGGCGCTGCCCTAAGAGCTTTAGAGGGAGTCACTTACTCTTCAGAAGCCCATGATATAGGAACTGTTCTGATCCCATTTTATAGATGTGACAGCTGAGGTACAGAGAGGTCAAGTAACTTGCTTAGGATCACACAGCTAGGAAGTGACTCACTAGGCCCTGCAGGGCCAACCTGCCACAGGCTCCTCTAAGCATGCCCTGAAAGCCTCTGCCTTCCTCCGCTCCAGCCCGAGGCATCGCTTCCGACAGGCCTAGAGAGGCTCCATCTCCATCCACTCTCTGGGCTGTACTTGGGCTTTTTCTTCCCTCCAATGTTCTCTCACCCTGCAATGGGCTCAATGTTTCAAAATCCACTAGTGGACACCCTAACCCCACTGGGGTCGCGCACTGGGGAGCAATTAGGTCATGAGGGCGGAGCCCACACAAGGGGCTTTATGCAAAGTGGACAGAGAGCTCTGGCCCCTGGCTTCTGCCCCATGAGGATGCGCGGAAAGTCCGCACTTCAGCAGCCATATGAGGCCCTCTGCCCACCAGCTCACACGGGCAACCCCAACTTGGACTTCGGTCCCCAGAACCGTCAGAAATGGTTTTTGTCGCTTAAGCCCCACAGTCTCTGGTACTTTGCTATCTTATTGGGAGTGGGCTCAGACACAGCACCAGGCTGGCCAGGGGTTCCTCACCAGGGAACCCCGGCTTGGAGATTCAGACACTGGGCAGCAGACACTGGGCAGTCCCGCATCAAGACCACCTGCTCCCTGTCAGCTGGCAGCTTCACTCAGCTGCCCATCAGGCTGCCCGACCCACGGGCAGCAGGACATGGGACAAAGTGGTGTGAGCATCAAGGAGCCGGCGGTGCCGGGGCTCAAGGTCAAGGTCTGAGACACACAGCAGAGTCACGGTAACGGGCACACAGGCTCAGGAGCAGAGGCAGTCTTGGCAGGGCCTGCTTCAGGATCACCTGTCACGGCCAAAATGTCCAGAATGGTCAAGAAGAACGAAGAAATGACAGAGCCTCCTCACCATGAGTCACGCTCCTCCAACAGGGTCTGACTCCTGTTGAGGCTCCCACTGCAGGTTCTGACAACTCCCGGTGGCAAGGGGTGGCCTCTCCCACCTTCCTCCAAGACACACACACTCAGCTCTGTCCTCCTCGCCTCCCTCACTGAGGGTCAGTGAACATCCTGGCTTCAGCGCTGGATCCCAAAAGAGCAGGAGAAGCAAACAACCCATTCACCGGCCAAGAGACAGGAGGGGCCAAGACGGTCTTCAGACCTGCAGACTCCAGGTCCACAGAGTCTTTAGGACACTGGTTGTCTGCCTCCCTCATCCTCCAGAAATAAAGAGCACCAGTGACAAATAAGCTCAGGTGCGTGCAAACGACACATTCCTAAGGGAGTCAGATCGTATTTTAATTAGGAATCAACCTGAAGCTCTGCCACGTCGTGGAACACAGGATACCTGCAGGGAACCTGTTTCAGTCCCTTTTCTCCAACACTGGTTCTAGAAAACACGACAGACTTTTGTACCCAAGACCCTCCCCACCTTTCCTGAAATGCTTTCTACAGAGGGGTACACTGTTACCCTGGGACCTGCAGGAACCCACCTCCAGTCCCTACCACTCTCAATTTCCAGAAAACTTATCTTTGAGCGCTACCAGTGAAACAATCTCTCTGGTTATGTGTCTGCATTATAGGAATGCACCACAATCTCTTTTTTAATTATTACTTTCTCATCTGTCTCTGGATTTTTTAAAAAAGCCATTAAGTGACTGTACACTAGCTGTGTTGCCGATGAAAATGCAAGTCTGCATAAAAAAACAAAATAAAAAGGCTGCACGGTCACAGCCTAACTTGGATCAGCAAGATTTGTCTGGATGTGCCAGGAAACTATTTTTTTTTTTTGATGTTCTGTGATTTTGCAGCCATTTAAATTTTATTAGCAATTACCGTGCCTGGTACCACTGACTACATCTTGCAGTTACAGTCAAGTCCTGGCAATGAGGGAGTGTGGAATGACGGGGGCCCAAGTGGACCCAGGCACATTTATTCCTGAAGCACAGGAACATGAACCTCCCCCAGCTAAGAGCAGTTCCAATAAGATCCTCCTCTTGCAGGCAGGAAAAGGCAGCCACAGTGCTGCTAATGTGGGACTCGCTGGAAGTGACAGATAGGACGGCTGGGAGGGACTGAGGCTGATGTGCAGAGCTGACTTCAAAGACGACTCCATGACACCAAGTTCTTGGCCAACGACACCACTGGCATTGAAATTGGTAGTTTCAAGCAAGTGACAGCAGAGTCTGGTCCCAAACTGTAGCTGCCACCCAGGAGAGATGGAGGGGCTCGGCATGATCCTGGGATGGGCCAACGAGGCTCCCTAGAATGGCCCCAGCAGGGATGAGTGACAGGCAGATTTCACTGAGTAACAAATGCAATCTCCAAGAACTGGGAGACTCGGTGGCCCCTGAAATGAGGAAGCTGCTCTTCTCCAGAAAGACATTAAACCAGGTAAGTTCTGCCTGGCTTTTCTCGAGGGTCCAGGAAGCTTATATATCCACAGTCTTGACTCAACTTCTTCCCCAACCACAGCCTGGGGGCTTCTGTCCCAACTCCAAGGGAAGAAGCACCAGGGCCTCTGGTAGAGCCCTACTCTTCTCACTTCTGGGTGGCAGTGAGGAGGGATCAGTGGGAGCTGAGGGCAGTGCAGCTGGTGGGGGGGACCCCAACCTAAGACTGACCCACACTCCACCCTGCAGAGCTGGCATCTCGGGCTCAGGCTCCTAAAAGAGGGGAGATGCTAGTTTGGGCCAATCTGCCAACCTGGACAGCCACGGCACTTCTGATACAGGTCAGGCAGGTCACCTTCCTTAGCTCAAACAACCTGGAGAAAAGCAGAATCTCTGGGATTATCCAGTCCATCGGAGATGCCTAAAGGAGCCCGAGGGAGCCTGGATCCAAACCCTCTGGCAACCCTGGAGACCCCCTTACAGGGCACTATGCACCCTGCAGAAGGGAGAAGAGGGGGACATGTATTTTACTAGGTGCCAGCTAGGTACCAAACACCAGCACCTTTACATGGATATATTCTCACCCTGCCCGCTTCCCACACCTGCTCCCATTTCACAGAGGAAGAAACCAAGGCTCTAAGAGGTGAGTAGCCAGTGGTAGATCTGGGATCAAATTCAGAAATAGAACTCCTCTGCCAATAAGAGCACAGCCGATGTTTACCGAGTGTTTACTATGAGCCAGCTGCTGCTTGAATGGTGTTCAGGGTTTTAGCTTATTAAGTCCTCCCCAAAAATCCCATGGGAGTTATGAGGTGACTGGCCCAGGACACAGCTCCCACGGGAGGGAGGCAGGATTTGATCCCATGTGGCTCCAGAGCCAGGTCGTTCCTACCAGGCACCCAGCCTCCTATCCTGCCAGCCCAGCACCCTAAGGAAAACAGACACACATGGTGCATGTCTTTGTTTGGAAATGTTCAGCACCCTGGGTTGAAACCTCATATGCTAGCAATCAGAGAAAATTACTGCATTTCATGAATCCAAGATGCCAGCAATGGCAAAGCGTGCCACTATTTTATGTACAAGAACAAAACAGCTCTGCCAATTCTGCCAGGACACTAGCTGCCTTGGCCCATCGGGCAGTGTGGGGAAAACACGCATCTCAGAACCGAAGAGACCCCAGCAGCCTCAGCATGAGTGACGTGGCGACGTGGGTGACAGAAGCAGAGTAGACCAGGTTCTCTCCAGGTGCACAAAGCGTTCTACTGTCAAATCTGATTTTTGAAGACAACTCAGTAATCCCAAATTGCATGTGCAGATTTCCAGTTTTCCAGTCCATAAACATTGGCAATGAACACATATGTTTAAGTCTGGCACGGGTCAAGTGACGTGATTGCACCCAAAGTGGCTGGGTCCCCCAGCCGAGGCCTCCCAGCTGCCAGGCAAGGCCGAGGGTAGAAGGCCAGGGCACTGTCTCAGTCCACTCTGCCCACCCCAGGGGCCATGAGAGGCACGACACTTTCCCAGGGGGCCACACACAGTGGTGTTCAGAACACATTTTCATTGTGGAAGTGGCCAGATCAAGGCTCCAGGTGACAGAAGAAAGAGCACATGTAGCCAGCTTTTAAAAAATCTATTTACTTCCTCCTGGACATCGCTCTTCTTAGGCTTCCTTCCAAACCACTCCCCAGCTACAGACACACATGGTCCTACTCCATAACCACCAGGCTAAAAAGGCAGAAGAGAAGGAGTAACAGTGAAAGATGCCCCAGCACAGGCTGCAAGAATCCTCGCAGCCCAGGGTTCACCAAGGAGCCTCACATGAGCGAAGGCCTTGTCCTGTCCTGTAGTAGCTGCTGGTCCCTGGGTGCTCTACCATCTCCATGTCTACCCAGTGTGTGAGGCTGAATCATTCCTAGCATCTGGGGAGGGAAACTTTTTGGAAACAGTGTCTCTGAAGACTTTATTGCGTCATCCCATAGTGAGGTGAACCCTAATTCTATGACCAGTGTCCTCATAAGGAGAAGGAAATGTGGATAGAAGCACAGACACAGGCAACAGGGAGAAGACCATGTGACCACAGTTAGTCAAAGAACACAAGCATTGCCTGTGACCACCAGAAGCCAGGAAGAGGGAAGGGCCTTCTCCAGAGCCTCAGAGGAAGGATGGCCCCGCTGAATCTAACAGAATGGTGAGGGAATGCGTTTCTGTTGTGTTATGCCATCCAGTTTGTGATATTTTGTTACAGCAGCCTTAAGATACTAATACACCTAGAGGGCCTGGGTGCATTCTGACTTTCTCTATTCAGTGCAAAATTACTGTCGTCTTTAAAAAAAAAAAAAAAAGAAAATCTATCAGGGAACTTTTAGAAAAGTTGGCGTAAGACCAGGTTCACATTAAGTCAAGTGTAGCCTGAGAATCTGGAATCACACCCATGTAAGTACAGACAGGAGCCTAACTGGGAATTAATGATGCCAACATCAGAACTGAAAGTCCCCCTCACATGGCCCCTGAGGCCTGAAGAGCACATCTAGGGTAAAAAGAGGGATCGGGAAGACAGGTTATTCTACAAGTTCTATACCTGCAGTGAAGGCCAGAGGGAACCATGCTGGCTTCAGGTCAGTGTAGTGAGGGTGGCAGGGACTGTCCACCATGGAGGCTGAGCAAGACAGGAGGTAACGAAGCAGAACACCACCACTAAGACCGGCTTGGCACCTAACAGCATGAGCCCCAGCAGAGCTGAGACCAAGCCAGCATGGGCCCCTCCAGTGGGTAGGGGCTGCCTGCAGGTCCACCACGGCAGAGGTTGCCCAAGTAAAAGCAAAGTCACCTCCAGACGTCCTTCCCTGCAATCTCAAGAGCCTGGCTCCCCTCCGGCCTTGAAATACTCATTTCCTCCTCTTTTGCAGCAGCTTGGGCATTGGGCTGGCTCCCCAAAGCCAGAAGCCAAAGGAGATTCCCCAGAACCCAGGACCCGCTCACGGGAAAAGAAGATACTGACCAGCAAACAGGGGGTCCATGGGGAGCACTGGGCGGGGCTGTCACCAGCAGGCCTGGGTCTGAGGGACCTCTGCAGTTAGCATTTACTGAATGCGCCACCGAAGCCAGCACCAGCCACAGGCCTCGCACGCAGGCATTCGCTCCTTTAGGAAGCGTGGAGTGGCCTCCAGGAAAGGGTCACCCCCGCAAACAACACTGATGTGCAAGATCACAGGCTGTGGCCTGGACCCACCACTTAGTACATGTTTTCAAGACCCCTGGAGTCAGTGCAGTTATGATCCCATTTTACAGCTGAGGAAACAGGTGCCTCAGATCATAAAACAAGGCTGGGGAGAATCCAGCATGGTCTGGCCCCAAACCCTTTATTCTTCCCCACAGGATTTATGGTCTGGAATTTGAGGTGAAGACAGAAGAAATTAAGTGAGATGGGAGTAGGGGTACGCCTGGAGTGACCGAGACCTTTAAAAAAGACTCCTTTAGAAAGGAGGCAACACACAGGTACACGCACGCACCCAGGTCTCAGATTTCCTCCTGACCGTGAGCGCTGGGAATGGGTGGGTCTTTTCATTCGAAAGGGTTTGACGGACAGTGTTAAAACACAGTGATCCTCTCTATCTAGACTCTTCGAAGGGCTGGTTTTGTTTCCAGAGGGCATCTGGAGTTCAGCACTTCAAAATGGCTTGCCAGGAAGAACCACGACCTGCAGGAAAAGGGAAACTTCACTCCCAGCACGAGGCACGCACCCAAGCAGCAACAGGGAGGCCAGGCAGCAGGAAAAGAAGGCCCACGTCTCCTGGCTCACAGGACCCCAGCTGGCTTCAGTGGACCCTGGGAAGTAAGGGGCTGCCATCGTGAAGTTCCGTGAACCGAGTGGCCCACAGCAGAAAGCTACTCTCACATTCTGGAGACCAGAGTCTGGAATCAGGTCTTAGCTGGGCTGCGGTCCCTCTGGACTCTGGGCAGAATGCTTCCTTGCCACTCCCTGGCTTCTGGGGGCAGCCGCCGACCCTCAGTGCCCCCTGGTTTGTGGCTACCTCACTCCAACCCCTGTCCCTACTGTCACATGGCGTTCTTCCCTCAGACCTTCATGCCATCTTCTTATAAGGAGAGCATTCGGATTGAATTAAGGGCTCCCTGCTCCAGGACAACCTCATCTTGACTAATTACATCTGCAGCGACCCTGTTTCCAAATAAGGCTACCTTCTGAGATCCCAAGAGTTAGGACTTCCACATGCTGCAGGGGGACACAATTCACCCCACTGCAGTAAGACTCCGACTTCCACATCGTTGGAACAAGAAGTAGGATGTCTGTGGAAACCATCCTGTCACACAGGTGCAGGACAAGCGTCACTCACTGGGTGACAATTTTAAAATGCAACAGTGAGGAGACCAGGGCTGTATTCCTTTACCAAGGCAGCTGTACCAAAGTACCACGCTGGGTGGTTTAAACAGCAGACATTTCTTCTCATAATCCTGGAAGACAGAAATCCAAAATCAAGGTTTCACCAGAGTTGGCTCCTTCTGAAGGTCTCAAGGGAAGGCTCTTTCTGAATCTTCCTGAAGGCCTCAGGTGCCATAACTGAATCACCATTAAGCTTGGTAAGGAAGGTAACTCAGAATCCAGTCAACAGCACCAGGTTTAAAGAAATCATTACATGTGGCGCCACCTAGAGGCAGATGAGGAAGATGACAGAGGAAAGAGGAAGGGGATTTCTTCCCCTTTACAGGAGGTGATTATTACCCCAAACTTGCCCTTCCGGTCCTATCTCATGGATTTCTGCCAGCAGATCAGAGCCAGGAGAAGACATGTGCATGTAAGCTATAGTTGGGAACGGTAAAAACAAATAAAATTCAAATTCTGTTTTTGCAAATATTTCCCCATGTCTCTGGATTTGGCGATTCATTTAAATTTTATCATTTGACAAGGTTTTCAAATTTATTCCCCCCTTGGTCTCCCACCAAACACAAACATGTGTGCACATGCACACCCATGCACTTGCACACACACAGAAACCATAAAGGGTCCCGAGATTTTAGAAGTCCACACATTCCCAGCCAGAGATTAACACAATTTAATTAATACAATTTTCTAAAGGAGCAGAAAATTACTTGTAGGAGGATCCCAAGCAATCACGATACAGAGAAATGGTATCAAAATCCAAAATGAAGTGGAAGGAGATCTTAAGTTACTCAATTCCAGGTCACGTGCACATTCTAGAAGTGTTCATTATAAGGAGTGGCAGTGGCTAAAGTACACCCTCATCCAGGACATTTCAGAGACTCACAGGACTGAAGGCCAATTTAAAAATCATCAACATAGAAAAATACTACTGGCATCTCTAAAACTTTTTAAAAGCAAGTTAGTCATCGCGATAGTCTGGATCTTCAGTTTCTCTAAAGGCCCATGTGTGGACAATCTGATCCCCAGAGTGGCACTACTGGTATGTGATGGAGCCTTTAAGAGAGAAGGCTTAGGGCTGGGAGTGGAGCTCAGTTGTACAGCACTTGCCAGGCTCTGGGCTTGATCTCCAGCACTGCAAAACCAACAAAAAGACATGGGGCCCAGTGGGGGGTCTACAGTGGTGTGCCCTAGAAGGGGAGGAGGCCATCCCAGACTTTTCCCTTTTTTGGAAGGGTCCCTGAAGACTGAACCCAGAGGTGCTTTACCTGAGCTACATCCTTAGCCTTTTTAAATTTTTTTATTTTGAAACAAAGTCTCACTAATTTGGCAAAGCTGGCCTTGGATTTGTGATCCTCTTGCATCAGCCTCCTGAGTAGCTGGACCTGGCTTCTTTCTTCTTCTTTCTCTCTTTCTCTCTTTCTTTACAGCTATGAGGTAAGAAATTTTGCTATACTATGCATTCCTGCTATGATGATGTGCTTCCTTGCCACAGGCCCAAAGCAGCAGGTCCAACAGATCATGGATGAAATCTCCAAATCTGTGAGCCAGAGAAACCCTTTTCTCTTTGTAAGTTGATTATCTCAGGTATTAGTTAGAGTAACAGAAAGCTGACTGACACAGTCACGATTCTGCCATGAAGCCATTCAACCCACATGATCCTGTTCAGCAGGTAACAGCTGCCTGTACACAAAGAAAAAAGACCCTGTGGGTCTCCAGGGGAGGGAAGGGTACAGTGACTTATTTTCCAGGCCAACAGGCAAGCTCTGGGTAACAAAGCTATCGGTGCCTGGGCTTTTCTCATCTGGAGATGACAACAGTTCCTTCCCACTAAGGCTTCTGTGACCATCTAATGATTTCATAAAACACCAAGTTCCTGGGACAGTGTGGCCCAGAGGAGGCTCCAACCAGAACACACTATGGCTCCTCTACAGCCAGGGTCTTCACAGAACCTCCATGCTTTCCTCAAATGTACCCCTATTCCTTTCATTCCAAGCAAAGAGAAGAAAAAAAGATTTGAACAAAATGATCACTTAGGACAACCCACTAACCAAGAACAGAAATACACGCCAAGTGTCCCCAAATGAGCCTATTCTCAAAACTCTGAGAGAGGTTCTCCAGAAGCACAAGGTAGAAAAGGTAAAGTGTTCACCCAGTTGGACATTCATTTTCGTTCATTAATAGACATTTCACAAGGAAATACAGCTAGTAAATAGAGGTATGGGAAAAACTTCAACCTTGTTAGTTTAAAAAAAAAAAAACAAAGAATTAAAATATATGAACTGTTTTCAGCTATTAAATTAACCAGAAAAAAAAAATGTTTTTTAAAGATATTGCTTAATGCTGCCAAGACTCAAATAAAGTTCCAGTTTTCATGTCTTGCCAGGGAGAGCAGACTGGTGCAGAGCTTTAGCAAAACAAGGGCCCAGTCTATGTGCAAGCCAGAAAAAGCTCCCACCCTTCAGCCCAGCGATTTCATTTCTGAGAATCCAGCCTTCAGCAGTTTTTCAAAACGGGGGGGGGGAAGTCATGCCCAGCCTCACGCTCACAATAGCGAGCACCATTTCCAATAGTGGAAGACAGCATGAGGTTAGTGTGGGGACCGGGGTGTGGCTCAGTGGGAGAGCTCTTGCCTGGATGTGCCAGGAGGCCCCGGGTTCCAATCCCAGCACTGCAAAAAAATAAAAAATAAAAATACTATATAATCAATGAGAGGCTAAGAATGCGAGGTACGTTATATGATACCATTAATGGAAATTAGGCATTAAAAATGATAAAGAGCAATATGAAAAACCCAGAAAAATGTTAACATGCTGAAATGTTTTACAGGGAGAAATGGAAGTGTGTAATTGAATATCCATGGTGACCATGGGTGGCGGGGAGCCCGGTTGGAAGCTTTAGGGTGCTCAGAGAGGGTCTGCTGGGAATACAGACCCCAGGTGGGATATCTTTGTTTTTCGCCTCGCCTTCCTCTCAGGTTTTAGAATATGTGATTTTATTACCTTTCTAATAAACATTCTTCCTGTCCTCTGGAAATCTTTCCCTCTGCTGTGGATACAATATAGCTGCTCACTGGCCCACACCCCACCACAAAACCCCTCTCCAGGTCCTGCCCTGCCCTCTAGAATGGACAAGCATTCTCTCTCTCTTCTTTTAAGCACATTGTTTTGTCAGTACTAAATGTGAGGCCATCACCCCCGAGATGAGAACATGGCCCCCTTCACTCCCCTCTCTAGTCATTCCACACAATCAGAGAAAGGGTTTCTTCTCCTGAAGAAGGCCCAGAGCCCAGTCCTGCCCTGGAGGAAGGCCGTGAGAATTCTGCATCAGGGCGTCCGTCCTTCAGAAGGCGAGGCAGCTGGTCCTCCCATAGACCTGGGCCCTGCCACCTGGGCTCAGCCTGGAACCGGCCTGTATTTCTGTCATCTGGATAGGGATAAATTCTTTAAGTGATTCTAAATATGTTGCTTGGTAGAAGTAAAAAAGCAATAGCGATTTAAACAAGAAAGGGATGATTAAGTTCCAGTGCATCTATGTGATGGAATTTGAACCAACCGCACAAAACAACTGAATATGAAATACAGTCACATGGTCAAGGTCCTGATGGTAAGGAGAAAAAAGCAAGTGATTCCATCAGACGTCCCCATAATGATGACCATATAACAGTTTGTGCAGACTGACCAATAACAGTTAACGTTTATGGGCCACTTACTGCAAGCAGGCACTTCACTGCGTGCCTCACGCAGGTCGAAATTTCACAGCAAGGCTAAGTATTATAAGTCTTCTTGCCCATTTTGGACAGCAGGAAATTGAGGCTCTAAGAGAGTAAAGAATTTTCTGTATTCCTCCCTATGGCTATGGTTTAGAACATTCTGGAAACTTTTGGAGGATTACATGGCCCCCTAAGAAAAGAGAAAGGACTGGACTTTGGATATCCATCATCTTTCTCCAAAGCTCATGCCCGCAACACCTAGACTGGAAGGGAATATGTAAGAAATTTAAAATGAGAGTTGAATGTCTGTTATAAAAGGGGGCATTTTGCCTATTGTCTAAACTTTCTAGGGTTCTGTTTTTGCAATTTAAAGCAAAAGGAGGGGAGGGCAACAGAGGAGAGGCTAATGTGTGTGTTTGTGTATATGGTTTTCTAATTATGTTTTGATCAAAAGACTAAATAAAAGCCAGTCACGTCTCCACCACACGAAGGGCCGGATAGAGGTAGCCATGAATAAGCCTATCCCAAACCAAACCAGGCAGCTCCACGCAGCTGCTGGAACCATTTAAAAATAAAGTAAAATAAAATAAAAACATTCTCTGTCCACCTTCTCGTCCAGTTTGAGCACGAATTCTAAAATCATGGAGCTATACCCACAGAGGGCACAGAATATTCTAGAAGTTACCAATATCACACAGCTTCTACCGACAAAGCTGGTAATGAAGCTTAAATCTGATTCCTAATCTTGCATCTCTTCACAAACTTCTTGTGTGCCAGATACCCCCAGCTAGCGAATGACAATCTGCATTCACGGGAGTTCAAAACACCCCCTTGTCCGGAAGTGGCAATTCCACATACTTGTATCATGTTCAACAATCCTTAAAACTAGAGGAGGATAGAGCTCACACACCCAATCTCACTCCAAACTCAAATTACTAAATGTTACATTTCTAGCAGTTTGAAGCCGTGCTAGATATAGGGAAACATTGAAATAGAGGTGATACTTTTCAAAAGCAATGGAGGGGTGGGGGAAAGCATTAGGACTAATGATTCATTCAGAAAAATCACAAACATTCTCCCCAAAATCACTGGCCCAATTTTTCCTCTCTAAAACTTCTCAGAAGAGCAGGCTCAGGCATGGGGGACACCAGACCCCTTTGCCAGGTGAGGGGCTGGTCTCCAAGCACATCCCTAGGCCCCCTGAGGTGGGCTCCAAATCCAAGGCTCTTCCTGTGTGTCGGACGGGGCCTCATGTCCCAGTTAGAGCTATGCTAAAAGTTCACGTTGTTATCCCATCCTTGGCCACTTCCTCAGTTGGCTTCCAGACAGACAGCAGGTCCAGAGCCAGAACACACAGTTCTCCTGTCAGAGGCCACATGGCCTGGTTCCCGAAGCCCGTGAAAGAGCCAAGAACCACTGTCCACTTGGCGGCCCCAGGGCAGTCCCCCTCTGACAAGCCTGTGCCCACCCCTAACAGGGTGTCCAGAAGGGTGAGCCACAGCCACGCTCACCCTGCAGAGACAAACTTGGAGAAGAAAGAGGAACCGACTCTGCCAGGCCCAGAGCATGACCACTGGACACCCTGAGCCTCCTGCCTCCTTTCTTGTAGATTATCCCCAACTCAAATCGCACATGATCCAGGAACACAAAATAGTAAGAGGCTGAATGAGGAGGCGGGTGGGGAGGATCACAAGGACCACCAGATCCTGGCAGCGCCCAGCTAAAGGTGATGGCCCCCGTGAAGGCGCAGGCTGTACCCACGAGCAGAGAGAAGGGGCAAGAGAGCCAAGGACTCCCAAGTCAGTGCCCACTCCAGCTGGGCACCTGCATGACCTTACACCTCCCAGACTCATCGAGAAAACTGCACAGTGTCCTGTGGGCAAGGAGAGCCCTGGGCTCCAATGCCAGAGCTGCTGCTTCCAGCAAGAGACACAGCAGCGACATCAACTCCCGGATTCTCAAGGGCTGGTATGGAAAGTGAAGGCGACAGCATCACCCGGGTCCCGCCTCCTCATCCAGAGCATCCCGGGAGAACGTTCAGCTCGTCCGAGCAGGGGCTCCACCGCCATCATGACCCCCGTTTCTGCACAGACCGTGCTGCTATGAGACACAGGGACAGACGGGACAGCCAGCCAGAGCCCTGGCCCCACCAGGCTGCCGCGAACAGGGTGTAGGGGGGACGTCGGATCAGAGGCTCCTCCTCTGGGCCCCAGAGTCCGCCCACCCACCCCCACCTGCAGCCCAGGGCAGGGCCACTCACGGCACTCCTTCTCGTCACTCTTGTCGAAGCAGTCGGGCAGCCCGTCGCACTGCCAGGCGCCCGGGATGCACCGCCCGTTGCCGCACATGAAGTTGCCTGGAATGTTGCACTCGTTGGTGAAGTTGTTCCCGGGCAGCAGCTGGCTATCTGTGGGCGAGAGGGGCGGGGTCAGAGGGCACGCGGCAGCAGCACAGTTGAGGCCTCCGGGAGATGTCTCCGCCCACCACCACCCGGGCCTTGGTTTCCGTGCTTGCGATCGGATCGAGGATGGCAAAAGGGTTACAAGGAGAATTATGGGAAAAGCATTTGGATGTCTGGCCACAAAATCGTTGCTGACTGACTTCCTTCTCCCTCTCCACTCAAAAGACAGCTTGTAAAACCCAAATGTTCCTTTGTAGCCAGCAGCAGCAACAAAAATTAAAGCCCCAGATAGGAGCACACTGGACTCCGGGTTATCTCCAACAGCAGGAAGAGTAGGATCCTTCCAGGCCTCAGACTCCGCAGCCCCAACAGTCGCAGTCCTTGAACTTGGGCCAAGTTGGCAAGAATACCGGGGACTCGATTCACTCTAGGAAATAAGATGCTCAGATCTACAAACCAACCTGCCTGAGATCTAATAGGGAGGAAAGGCCAAGAGGAAACTTGAACTCAGGCCTTCTCACCCCCAAGAGGCTATGCTGGTCACTACACTACCTGCCAAGTGTTACCAGAGGCTCAGAACCAAGCCCTGAGGTTCAGGTTCAACTCCACTGAATAGAGTCATAAAGTGCCAAGGTCTCCACCCGAAACCACCCTTAGGCAAGAAAGCAAACAGAGAAGGCGTTACCATGGCAGTGGGGGAGCCCAGGAACTCATTCCACAGTGAACCCTGAAGGCGGATTTCCCAGGGGCCAGGATCTGATCAATCTGATCAGTCCCAGCCAGTGTGATCAATGACTGATGGACAGGAGCCATCTGGAAGTGAAAGAGTCTTGGGGGTTAGGAGGAAAAACAGACCATTCCCTCAGCTCTCCCATAGCTCCAGGGCTCCCTCCTGAGTCATTCAATGAGCACTTACTGGGCACAATGTCCCAGACTTGTGCTGCGTCCCAAAGACAAAGACCCAAGGCCACAGGCTGGACAGGCACACAGGCACACTGTAATAAGAACGTGGCCTTTATGCCTGGCGGTGAGAGGAGGAAAGAGGGCCCAGGGTGCACTTTCCAGGCTTTGCCTCCCCGGGCTTCCATATTCCATTCGGGATGCCTCTTCACATCCTCCTGCAGTGCCTCTCCCCTCTCGAGGTGCTGCTGTCTTTACTGGAATGCCCTCTACCCCCGGTCTCCTGGCACACCCTTTAGCAGGCACCTCCTGGGCAGCCTTCCTTCTGAAGCGACCCTGGCTTCTCCAAGCACAGATAAGCGCTTCCCCGGTTTTCTGGTTATGCTGCTCTGGGGATGACACTAAAAATATTTTATAACAGGAAGAAGCAGACAACAACCAATTGGAAAGGACACAGCCACAAGCCAGCAGCACCACGTGAGCTACGGCACCAAGTATGGACATTCCCTCGGAGACCATCTGCCACCTGGGCCAATACTGCACACCCTGTCTCCCTGTGGAAAGATCCAGACGAGAAGCTAGAGCAGGGGTTTGCTCTGCCCAGCTACCCACATCAGAACCTAGAAATCTTGCCTGTCCCTTCCTCATTCCACTGCCCACACAGATGACCCATCACCAAGCCACCAATGTCACGGTCGCCACTCCAGTCCAAGAGGCCACCTTCTCTTTCTGGGATTTCTGCCTGCCATAATCTCCCAGCCTGGCCTCCCTGCCTCCCACCTTGCCTCTCTCCAATCTATTCTCCTTTCTGTGCCCAGAAGGATCTTTCTACACATTTCTTTACTGTAAAAGTCACCAAAGAGCTCCCTAGTCTCTTTAGTCAAAATTCAGGGGACTCAAGAAAGAATCCTGCAAAGAGGTGGCATTTACAGTGGATGTTGATGGATACACAGACATTTAAAATAAGAGATCTCCAGGCCTAGAGAACAGCACCAGCAAAGACACGGTGCAGGAAGGGGCAGCCCAGGGCACAGAAAGGTCTGGAATAAAAAAGCACACAGCTCTGGCTGCTAGGACTTGCAAATGTATTGTGCTACTAGTTCTCACGTTCTACTACCCAATCAGACATCACTAATCAATCAACACACTCTGTCCCATTGAGCCCAGGCTCAATGGACTCCCTCTGAAGACAACTCCAAAAAGTTATCATCAACCCCAAGAATAACATGAAACCGATTCACTGTGAGGGGGTGTGATAGGGAGGAACCTAGGAGGGCATCCAGGGCTGGATCCTTGCCAGACACCAAATGCTCAAACCAGAAACCTGACACATCCAGCTGTTTCCCAACCACTGCTACAGGCTTCTCAGCAAGCAGAGAGCTCTTTGGGGCTCTGCAATGCAGAACTGTCATTCTGTTTGGTTTGGAATTCACTTAAACTTGCTTTTGTAGAGGTCGCTCCTCAAAGGCAAGTCCCCTGGAAAAGTCACGACAACTGTGAAATCTTGTTCTGATCAACAGATTTCCACAACCAGAAAATTAGCCAGATAAAATTCCAAAGTGCTTGCAATAAGAGTCAATAAATCTGTTTCCACATGGACTTGACAAATGAATGGGTGGATGCAGAGACGAAATACCACAGCCGTTATCCACAGGTGGCCCTGCCAGCCTCGGGCTCCCAGGCCTGGTGAAGGATAAGACAGAGCCACATCTCTGTGCCTCTCCACTGTGCATGCAGGGGACACACAGCCAGTGCTCCAGGGAAGTGACAGCCTCAAACTTGGCACAAGTAGAAATCAAAGCAAAGAAAAGTCAAATTCTCTCTTCAAAACCTTCCTCAAACCCACCCAATCTGGCTCACCAACCTGGCACCACCCAAAGCAAGCCACCACTGTCTCTTGTCCCACTTTCAACCAGTGGTTCTGGATAGGGGGCAATTTTGTTCCCCCAGGGAACAAATGTTAGTGTCTGAGTACATTTTTTGGGGGGGCTGTCAGGACTAGGGGCGGGTACAATTGGCATTTAGCAGGTAAAGGCCAGGAGTGCTGCTAAGCCTCCAGCAGTGCCCAGAACACAACCTCCCAGAGCAAAATCATTTCCAGCCAGAAATGCCAATCATGCTGAGCCAGAGAAACCCTGGTTTAAGCTAAGCTGCCAAATGCCACTTCTCATGCCCTCCAGTTCCTTCTCTTCACAGAGTGAGATTTTAAATGCAATTGATGATTTCTCTGTGCCTTAGGATGAATCCGAAACTCCTGCCAGGTTTACAAAGCCCAGCAAGATGTCACCCTGCCCACTTCTGGATCTTCCTTTCCAACCCTTCCCTTGATCACACCAATGTCTTCCCTGCTGAGAAGCCTCAGGCATGCTGGCTGTTGATCCCAGAGACACTTCAGCCCCCCTTTAACCTGGTGTTAGGGTCCAAATTTTGTTCCTAAAAATGTATATGTTGAAGCCCTAACTCCTAATACCTCAGGGTGACTGTATTTAAAGATAGGGTCTTTAAAGAGACAATGGAGTTGAAATGAGGTCTCTAAAGCGGGCCCTAACTCAATATGACCAGTGTCCTCATGGGAAGAAGAGATCAGGACAGAGAGAACCTGTGAAGTCACAAGGAGAAGACAGTCACCCACCCGCCAAGGAGGGAGGCCTCAGAAGAGGCTGGCCCTGCACCTTGACCTCAGGTTTCCAGCCTCCAGAACTGAGAGACAAGGAACTCCTGTTGTTTAAGCCCCTCTATATCATGGAAGCCTCTGCAGTCCTATCCAAACAGCAGACTCCTGGTGTTTACCCCTCAGACCTTAGCCTAAGTCACAAGTCAGGAGGTTCCACAAAATACCGCTGGACCTGCTTTTCTCTCTGGTCTTGTCCTGAGTTCTCCCAACCTGGGATTATGGAGGCATTTCCACTAACCCCCCACCAGACGAACACTCCTATAGGCAGAGGGACACCATGTCACTCAACCCCTCAGTCCAGGCACTGCCACTCCACAGGACCCCAGTGAATATCTGTGACCACTCTAAGAAAACCAAGTGCGGCATCACTACCTCCTTTCCCATCTCCCTCACTCCTTGGAAAGTTCCAGCCCCTCCTTGCACCATTTCCCCGGTATGTGAGTGGGATCTGTACACAGATAGTTAAATAGGGGATGTGGGCATGTCTAGACTTACCCCAGTAAATCACTACCCTGTCCACTTTAAAAGAGGCTAGAAATCTTTTCAGCCCGACGCAGGACTTTCTAGTGGCTGAAATATTTATCCCATCTCAGTATCTTGGGACACATTTAGAATCCAAAAAAGACAAGCATTAGCACGGAGCTGGCTAGCTGGGGTTTCTCCTCCTCCCTTTTCTTTTTTTCATTACGCTGAAAAATGAAAAAGAGTTGCCCATTTTCACCGCAGCACATCACTTACTTAAAATAACTCCACCATCTGTACCAAGAATGGGGGAAAGGAAAAGAAATCCAAGTCCTCCCCCATTGGGCTCCAGCAGCTTCTTCCACAGATTTACACTTGACAAGGGGCCCAGGCTGGGGCAACCACACAAACTCCAACAGCTGCTGCATTCCACCAGGATCGTTCCAGAACACGCAGTTAGTGATGTTAACCTTTCCGGCTGAGAAATGGGAGTTCTATTCCACCAGCTGGATCCTCTGGATTCTCTCCTCTCTCTCTGCTCATCTTCTCTCCCTAGGGCTACCCCCATCATGGTGCAGTGCAGAGTTGACATCTGCAAACCATCCGCAGGCCCTGCTTTCTGCTTTCTGCTCTACGGTTCTCATTCCCATCCTTCACTTCCCGACGGTCTGCGTCTGTAGCCTCAACCAACAGCAAAGCAAGATGCAAAAACATACATATGTGCAGACGCACATGCAGCTTAGCATTCAATTTTGCAGATCTCCAACAGATCTTCCCTAAAACCTCCCCAGAGAATTAACAACCTCTTCCAACTGCCTGGTGCCAACAAACACAGTGTTATGAGACCACTGAAAGGAACCGTCTGTCTTCCCTGTGACTTGCGTCTCGAGGCATATGCACACATGCGTGCACACATGTACACACACACATCCACACATGGGCACAGGTAAAGCCACCAAGTGAGCTGGTCTGGGGTGATTTGTCTGTGAACAGCGAAGGTGCCTAGAAAATTCTAAAGGTCTCTTCCACTCCTGAATGCTCTGAATGGTGACTTCACTCTCAGACAGAACAAAGACATCTGTCCTGAGAATTTCCCAAAGCCATTCAGTTCTCATCGAACAAACTACCTATGCTGGAATTTGGCTGTGGAGGGGCACTCTGGCTGTCGCCAAGAAGGGAGCAATCATGTAGGACATCTGAGTCTGGGACGAGGATGTACCTCTGGCTCCAAGAACCTGAGCCCAGCCAGGTCTCCGTAGAGCGGAGTCCAGACCTTGCACACCACTCTGCCCTGGGAGTTCAACCTGCGAGTCCCAGCCTCAGTTTCCCCATCTGCTCAAGGAAGACAAAGAGAAATTGCTGAAAATATACAATGACCCTGGGTTCAGTCCCGGACTGCTCACCCTCGGCATTCACAGATGTCACAGTAACACTGCCCAAGACCCTGAAGGAAGATCCTATGTAATTTTGCCACAGGAAAAACTTGTGGCTGGAGCAGGTCCCCCGGACAGTGAGGGAGCCTAGCTGTCCACCCAGGTCTGCAGCCTTATGGTCTGTTTCTCCCACAAAGTACAAAGATGCATGCATTCCAAAATGATAAAGTTTTGTTTCCTTCTTATAAAAACGAGTTTAAGCAAAGAAAGCCAATGGGTAGTATTAACAAGGCAAGCAAAGAGAACGTGGAGGAGTCTAGGGAAAGGAGAGTTTTTCACCAGAAAGAGCTTTATAAATTATTTTTCTCCTGTATTTATAGCCTCATTAAGGGCCTGAAGCTGTTACTTACATTTTTTAAGTTATGCTTCATTGCATTTCACAAGGAAAATTATACTGCAATGGCATTAATGGAATGGGGGTCTTCGGAGTCATGGGATGCAGCTTTTGTGGGGTCTGGGGGCCACAGTTCTGGGGCCTAATGGCAACACTAGAGCATGCTGTTCGTCATGACCCAACTTGCAAGGTGAGCCCTGAGCCCCACCCCAGCTTGGTCCCCACCCCTCCTTGGGCTCCCTTTAACAGCCCAAAGGAAGTTGATTCTTACTGACTTTTCACTAGGGTCAATCTAACATCTACTGAAGCACTTAAACATGGCAGGAGTTGAACATCAGTTCTTTTCTATTTCTTACAATAGCCCTGTGACTTAGGTACCCTACCCATTCTGCAGATGAAGAAACTGAGCCTGAGGAAGTAACCTGACCAAAGTCACAGCACTAGACCAGTCTTGTTTCAGCTGTGCAGACCAAGAGGCCAAATTATGAATGCTATGTAGGTATCTGCATAAGAAAGAAAGCAAGATTCCACAAAATTCTTATGGATGGAGTTCAAAGTATTGTCATAATCACCAAGTACCATTTTCCATAATGTATGTCTACCAAGGAGTATGGAATTCTTTAGGGAGGGGGAGAGTTAACATTTCACTCAACTGAGGTTCATAGTAAGTGTTCCTTCCCATCAAAATCTCTTGCAAATGTTTGATTTTTCTTTTTTTCCTCCAACCATTTAAACATGTAAAAGCCATTCTTAGCTCAGGGAGTGTCTAAAAACAGGTGCTGGGCTGGCTTTGGCCCACTTACCAACCAACTTTTATGCCATAAGAAAACAGATCTATGTAAAATAAGAAATCACAAAGGGGTCCAGTCTCGAGGTGCTTCCTCACCGTCCCCTCACGCCCAGACTCTGAAACAGGCCCAGTGTTTACTGGCTGCTCTCCCCTCCATGAAAGGGACCTCGGCCACCCTGGCGTCACTGCTTCCTCAGCAACTACCGAGACCAGGCAGTCAGCAGACACTCCATAAAAAACTGTTGACTAAATGGGTGAGAAACAGAAGCTGTGGCCCCCAGAGAATCCTTCCCAGTTTGGACACTCGTAAGTTTTGTGAATATCTGAACTTGACTTGAACCCATTTATGCTTTGCTGTGCAAAATACAATGCTCAGTGAGGTGGGGTCTGCAGAATGCTTGGACGCTCCCAGGAAGAGAAGCGAAGAGCTTCCCAAGCCTCAGAGCACTGTTTTTGCTCAGCTCATCAAGGACGACTGGATATTGGACATGAGTAAGGGCCACAAGCTGAAGCCACCGCGCAGACCTTCCGCATTTTCAGCTTGCAGCAGAGGCAGTGAAGCTAAACTGAGAGAAGGGACAGGGGATCAATTTTACCAGGCCAGCAAGAGAGGGCCAATCGACGCTGCACGACAGCAGCTCTCAGAAACAGGCATGGGGTCCAGAAGAAGGGTTGTGCTCCAGTCCCAAGTTCAGCCTCCTGTGCCCCAGGACAAATGTGACCATTTCCATGGTCACTGGGAACCATTCTGCAGGCCACACTCATGCCCCCAGGCAGGGTGGGCAAAATAGCAACGCCAACCAGGGAACAAGGCCAGAAAAGCAAAACGATCTTTATTTAAGCCCAAAAGCATATTTTTATGAGCTCAGAATAAGAAAAAGATTTCTGAAAATAAGGCTCTAAACAGCATAGACAACATAAATGAAAAGACTGATAAATATGACTGCATTAAAATGTGAAACTCCTAATCATCAACAGCTACTGAAAACAGAGTTAGAAGAAAAGCGACTCGCTGGGAGAAGACCTACAAAGTGTCAGAATCTAGAATCTTCTTACAGAACTAGGAAGACAACACAAGCAGTCCAATAGGAAAATGGACAAAGCTTAAGAACGGGTACTTCCACTGATGAGGAAACTCCAGTAGGCACTTCATGAGTACTCAGCTTCACTTCTAATCAAAGAATGATGAATGGAACACGGAAGCTCTCTTTCACGCCCATCAGACTTGCAAAAATGTGAGTCTGACATTCTCAAGTGGGGAGAAGACGAGGAATGACAGGAATTCACACAGTGCGCGTGGTGGAGGAACTCTGGAGAGCAATTTGGAAGCTCCTAAGGAAGCTGGAGATGCTCACACACGCTGACCCGGCCGATCCTCTTCCGGTCCTCACCCTAGGCTGGGGACAGACACGGACTTGCACAGGACAACAATAAGAAAATGCGCTCTGTGACCAGTGCCATAACAGGAAACTGTAGGACAAACTCACTGTTCATCAAAAGCAGAGTATGCTCACACAATGGAACAGTACCCAGGCTTCAAGTGAACATACACCAGCGTCATGAATCAACATGGATAATTCTGAGAAACTGAATACTAAGTCACCAATACAATCTGCAGAATATCACCTACAGCAAGCTCAAAAACATGATATTTTAATGGGTGCATAAAATGGAAAGGTGTCGTTTAAATGTACAGGAAATGTAAAGACCAAATTCAGGACAGTGGTCACCTCTGGCAAATGGGATCAGAGAAGGTGCCAATGAACTTCAACTGCAAGATGTCTTTCTTTAAACAATCAGGAACCAGCATGGCCAAATATTAGACTACAGAGGTGCCAGGAGGCTGGCACACAAACTTGCTTGGTGTTATTCTTGGCAACTTTTCTCTGCCCTTTAAAACATGTTGTGTTAATGAAATTCATTATAAAGAATAAAAATATCACTAATGTTTGAGGGGAAAAAAAACCTATGAAAGACAAATGGAATCATTTACCATTAGTACTCTTAGCTTCAAAACTCCCCCTTGACTATAAAGGAATGAGCATCTAAGACAACCAGTGTTCCCACTGGAAAAGAAAGAGCAGATGCAGAATGTCCATCTGGGAGAGTCTGTCTGTTATGAACTTTTTCATTTTATGAAAAGCAGCAACAGTTGCAGGATAAACGCCAATTGTAGCGGAAAAAAATAAACATATAGGATAGATTTATCCACCCGAATTATTAAGCCATGACATTCCAGAAATAAAAATAGCAAGGCCTGGCCAGCAAGTGGGAGGTTCTTTAAACACTGACTCCCAAGAAGTCAGGGTGGGAAAACCACAGGGAGGCTGTCCTCCTGGCCACAGCCCTGCCATCTGCCTCCTGACCCTCACCGAGGGGCTGCGATTTGGTAAGTAGGACCCCTGACTTTTGCCACTAAGGAGCACAGAGGAGGTTCCATGTGGAGTCGGGGAAACAAGGAAACCAGACTGTAAATCACAACCTTTACCTTGTCCTTCCCTTTGACCGGGAAATCATATATTAAAATGCAAAGAGCATGCACTCAGGAGTCGCCAGATCTTCACTGTCTAACTCCAGACAAGTGAGTTACTCTCTCTGAGCCTCAATTCTCCATGTATTAAACTGAGTCACACCACTTCACTGCCAGTGTCACTGAGGGACAGAAGGATAATAGACAGACACAAACTAACATGAACAGATGGATTGAGTATATATATACAGAGAGAGAGTAGTGGTATACACTTGGAGTGTAATAATTAGTACCAGTATCTGTAACTCCTCCTTCTCACTGGTTGTCCATAGCTCTGTTGCTGTTAGTGGTACTCAGGGGAGGCTGAGTCCCTTTCCTCTCCCGGCCTGTCTAGGAAGGGCACAGCCGGCACAGATGCAAAGCCAGCTGGAGTTGGGGTTGCGGGGCTGGGACCCGGAGGTCACTTAGGTCCAGAAATGCAAACCTCAGGGACAGACGTCAGGTTAAGGACACAGTTAAGGAGCTCACAGTAAAAACCCTGGCTGTGTCTTCTAGCACATGATCGCCTCAGCTCACCAGTTCCTAAAATACAATTCACCCTCTTTGGTCATCCTTGGGCTCTCTAATAACAGCCAAAACACACATAGGAACTGACTCTTCCAAACAATGTGGTTATGAAGGAAATCGCAAGAGAAACTTGTGGGACTCGCCCTGGGACCGGTGGGGAACTACTTCACCACCCAGGTCTCAGTTTCCCTATGTGTCAAACAGGGCACTGGGAGATGGCGGCCAAATTCCTCTTCAATTATCAGCTTGCTCATTCCTTGTTTCCTTGCACACAAACCAGGTCCCCACAGCAGGCAAGCACACATCACCCGCCTGTCCTGGCCACGTTCGTCAGCATTTGAAAATAATGCCTGGGGTCTATATTTGAGGTCCTCCCCTACAGAACAGAAAACACCCTGCCAGGAGGGACTGAAGATCCTTCCTCCTTAAACACAGAGAGACAAGGAGCCGGGGAAGGACCAGCCTGTCAAAGGGCAGACTAGAAGTTGACCAAAGAAGCCAGGTTTCAGGCCCCTGATGAGCCTCAACTCTGGCCTCTGCATTTTAGAATTCTGATCCACTCTGCCGTCCACTGGGAGGTGGCTGGTCCCCTGCTCCCCTGCAATAGGAGAAAATATCTCCAAAGGGCCAGGAATCAGACCCGCCTCCCACACCCTGTGGATTCCAGGGCCTCTTGGGTTCACTTCAATTATCCACAGTCTTCCATCATGTCTTGGCAAATGAACAATTGTTTGGCTTATCACTTCCGATTAGGACAGGAACTCTGCCAGGGAAATAAAAAACGCCAGCCTGCTACCGCCAAGCCAGGGGGGATGCATATTAACTGGTGCGTCTTTTTAAATTTCCTTAAGTAGCTTAATCCATTAAACCATCCCAACTGCTCCTGCAATCTGCTCACGCAGGCACCCTCCCTCCACGCTGAGCCGACAACAGGCCCTCCATCAGAAGGAATTAGCTGACTTCTTCAGCAAACACTGTTGGTACATCTAGCAAGGGACAGAGTCAGGAGTATTTGCTGGTGGAGTCCTCACTTGGGCATGTATGTTCAAATAACTGCAACTTTCAGAGCTCCAGAGCAAGCGATTTACCTCTGCAAGTGGATCATCAGATTCAGTAAATCAAAGGACCGAAACTTCGAGTAACCCTGTTTGGGTTTTCCAGAATGCAAAGGGTAGTTCATGACTGTCCAGAAAATTTAAAAACTAAAGCAAATTTAAAAACTAAAGTGGAATTGTAGAGTTGAAGCCCTGGGACTCTGAATTCAAATTCCACTCATGATCACGGGATGATCTGAATGAATCCTTGGTGCCTCTGTTTACTCATCTAGAAAAATGGAAACAACCGAACACAGCCTCAGCAAGCTCCAGGGTGATAAGGTGCACTTTGTCCACCTGGGCCTCAGAGCCACCTAGTCACAGCCTGAAACATTAGAACCCCCACTGAGTATCACACACACCAGAAAACCTCTCGAGAAAAAAAAAAAAAAATACTACGAATTCAGTGAAAGCGTGAAGATTTTTCACACACTTTCTAACGGCACAAAGAGGCCATAAGATTAACCAGGGCTCGTTTCTTAAAGGTTCCATTATTCACTATTAAAGTCACTGTTATATAAAAACTAGATGTAATGTAGATACATAACATGTCATTTTGCAAAGCATACCATTATAATGTAGCTACATGATTAATAATTAGAGGAAGGGTGATCTGAAATGTAAAAGGATCCACCCCGAATTTAATACAATAGAATCATACCAGGTGAGATGAGAGAGCAGACGGGAGTTGTTCATTAAGAAATGATTTTTCAATAAATTAAACAACGTGTCCTATGGTGTGGCTCCAGGTCTTCCTGTTACTGCACTGCTCTCTGCTGATGGGGAGCATTCAATACCACGACCCTGGCCAGGAGTCAAAGGCTTGGTTGGTGAACGCTGAGGTGTCCATCTGGGCCCCACGCCCATTACTTTCCTGAATCTGTCCTTGCAATGTCACCAATGGCCTCCCAGACCTCCCAGTTGTTAAAGCCAAAGCTTACTTTTCGTACTTTACCTTAGGCACAGTTCTGCTGCAATGGACCAGCTGGGTGACTCCCTCTTTAAAGGTCAACCCCTTGGTCTCCCTGACATGCCTCTCTGTGCCCCTGCTTCCCCTACACACCGGGTTCTCTGCAAATTCCTGCTTGATCACCTTGGAGGCCCCTTCCTCCACCCACCCCTCAATGATCCCCAAGTTCTGCTCCTGTCTGCACAATCAAGGGACATCTACCTTGGACGTGCCACTTCATCCACTACTAGGTTCAACCCTCATGGCAATATCCCCCCATTGATGCCTCCACTAAGCTCTCTTCCTGTCAACTGAATCCTCCACCCACAGCTTCCCTCTTCTGCTGGCCAAGATGCTTCCCTCCCTAGCACAAACTCAGCACATCTGAAATAGAACTCTCGGTTCTTCTATGCCTGCTCCTCCGGCGTCGGGTATTTCCACTGGCAGAACCACCGACCATCACCCCCTTCCACATCGAGCAACAGGTGGTCACTACTTCTCACATCCACCCTTCCTCTTCTTCCATGTCACTCATGCCCCTGGTGCAGATACTTCTCTCCCACTTGTTTTGCACAAAACAGCAACCTCAGTGGCCTTTCTGCCAACCCCCGCCCATGAGAGGCATCCTTCACAGAGCTTCATAGAGCCAATCTGATCATGGCACCCACTGTTTCTAATCTTCCCGTAGCTTCCCACCCAATGAAGGATGCGGCCGGAGGTCCTTGGATCTGTGCTGGAGGGTCTGTGTGGACAAGTAATCCCGGATCCCCGGGGGTTTCCTCCCGCACCCCACAGGACAGTTTATATGCCCCCCTTCGACCTTTCAACATAACTTATGCAAATCTCATCTCCCCACTTACTAAGGCTCCATAAGCTTCTACTGTTGTGCCTGTTTCCCCCACAACCCCAAGAGCAGTTTTTACACCAAAGGAGGGAATGCACCCTAACGCAGCCCAGGGCCCAGACAAAATGTGTGCTGCAAGGAAGGAGAGAGGGAGGGAGGGACGGGGAGTGTGGGGGTGGGCGGATGGATATGGGTGGTTGCTTCCTTGTGCTATGATGTTATGAAAAGCATGCCAACAAACATTTTGTGGATTATTCCTGCAAGTTAGGATTAGTCCTCAATCCTATGCAGAGTCCACACTTGTGAACAGTTTAAGATTTGCGGAACTGAAACATGTTTCTTCATGTTGAGATAATGATCCCATCCAAACTTGCTTAATAAGAAAAATAGGGGGAGGGGCAGGAATCAAAACTATTTTAAATTCATGTTATTCTTCTCTTTCTTAAGAAGTCCACAGACACTGGGGGTTTCTACAAAGCAACCTTCACCTCTGGATTAGCTTGAGTGTAAACCAATGATTCTTCATGGGTCAAAGTAAAAATTCGAATGTAGCCCAGATTCACACAGCAACCTCCGCAGGCTCCAGAACTCTTGGGCAGAACTCATGTCTTGGTATATGATGACTTGCACTGTCAGCGTGGCCTGACACGGCCGCCCAGGAGACAAATGCGACCTTCTGGGCTGATCCACTGTCACAGAGCCAGTTCAGGAGAAGTCAAGGTTGGACACATGTGATCGGGAGAAGGGCCAGGCCCAGGTGCTCCTGCGACTGAGAACGCCCCTCCGCAGCTTACAGGCCTCCACCCTCAGAGGGCTTGGTTTCCCCTCTCCCCATGGTACATCCCAAGCCATCAGCACCCTTCCCTTGGCTTTTATTTGTTTTTTTCTGTATCCAGGGAGTAGAGACAGCTGCAGGCCAGTGGCATTTGGGGTTGGGACTCTCATCCAGAGCAGCAAAGAAGCAAGCCCTTTGCTACTTGAGGCGCTGAGAGTGGCCTGCCAGGAATGAAGGGACCTCAAGGGGCTCGGTCAAGAGCTTGCGTGTGACATGCATGGTCATGGCCCCGGCTACCCCCATTCCTGGCAGCCCTGGCGTCCTCGGAACTCACAGCCAGGTTGTTTACCAGTATGGAAGGTGGCAACACTCCACAGGCTCTGGATGTGAGGAGAAGAATCCCGGCTGCACGTGCTCCTGCCAGGAAAAGGGAGAGGGCAAAACCGAGGCCAGCAGAATGAAGAGCCACACTGAGGCAGAGCTGCCAGCGCAGCCCAGAGCCTCTCCCGACCTCTGCTTAGGTGGATCGTGTGCTTTTGCACTAACCGCACAAGAGACCACAGTTTATAAGGGACACCGGGCAAGGCATCCAGCGCCTTGCTGTATGCCTGCGATAATCAGCTCCAACAGGCTCCTGCCCCCGCCTGGCATGGCTCACTTGCCACCTCACGCCAGGATCCACCCCGTGCTGCACAAGCGATAATGCATTTACAGACAGCCAGGACTCTCCAGCCAGAAGGAAAATTTCACCTAATTAAATAAAAACAAAGCAGAAAACCAAAGCCTTCAACTAGTGCCAAAAAGAAGAAGAGCAACTTGATCTTTTATGGAGCTTTAGAGTCAAGAGTGCCAATGATTTTTTTTTTTTCCCCCTAAATGCATCTTTTAAAACAATCTTCTGGGTCCCTAATTAGAACTCCTTAAAAATAAATAAGAAAACTGCATGCACCAAGAGAAAAATGGATAAAGGAAATGATCGGCTGTGGCACAAAAAATAAGATGCTAATAAGCAAATGAAAAGATGCAGAACCTCACTAGTCATTAAACAGAGGTAAATGAAATTATCATTTCTTTAAAACAATATGTTCGGCAAAAGTTAAAAAGGTGGATAATCCAGGAGTTGGCATGGGTGTGAGGAAACTGGGCTCTCCTGCCCTGCTGGTGGGGGTATAAATTGGTTCAACCTCCCTGGGGCCATCTGGCAATAAATGCATATCCAGGACCATCTACTATGAATTCACCTCTGGACCCAGCAACTCCATATCCGGGAATCTACTCTTAGGAACATATACATGCAGACAGAAGCACGCAGAAAGTAGTGTTGTTTTGTTTTCTTTATGGAATTATTTTAAAAGCTCAAAACTTACAAAGAACTTAAACATCCACCATGAGGGAGATGGGAAGATGATATGGATAGTCCACCCATGCTAGCACCCACAAGAAGGCCTTTAAAAAGAACTTAGAAGCCAGGATGCACTGACGTGGAAAAATATCTACAACACAGACAGAGGGAAAAGCCAGCTGCAGAACAGTATGCGTAGCATAAGCCCAGGCTATTCATCTCTACGGATGTGCCTTTTAATGTGTGTGTACCTGTCTTCATACTTGTATCTTGGAGTATATACTCACAGGACAAAGAATTGAAAGATGTGGATATATTTTCCCCTGGCATTTTTTCTTCAACAAAAATTCCTTGAACTATCACTATGGTAAATATACCTGGAGAGTGTAGGAGAGCATCCAAGATGAGTGGGGGGGGGAGCTAAACGGCACTGTTCATAAATCACACATGTGTGCGTGCATGCGCGCACACACACACAGAGCTCCCTTAACCTTAAGAAACAAAAGCCAAACAGAAAAGGTCAGCCTATTCATCAAATTGCAAAAAAAAGACAAAAACAACAACAACAACAACAAAACCTTAAAACTTGGGAGATGGAAGTTGTTTGGGAGAAGAGTATTTGACATGGTAATGAAACCAACAGTCCCCAGTACTGGCTCAAACTAAAAAGGGGAAGTGAGAATGTTTGGAGGAGCCCTAGGATGGCTGCCCCTTAATGGGTTATTGTGGGAAATGACCCAGGAGCCATGTCCCCTTTTAGAACACAAGCAGAGTCTACATGAGCTTGTGAACCGACCTGGCCACAGGGCTCCCCTCCCTTCTGCCCAGCCCCACAAGAGGCCCGCCAGACCTTGGTGGCTGCGGTGGGGCAGGAGTGCCAGGGGTCCCTGATGAAGGGCTGTACATTTGATTCGTCCCCAGTGGGAAATGCAACATGTCTCTCCAAGTCTGTGAGCCCGAAATGATAGCCTGTTGTGGACTCCTGTTTCCATGCTACTGGGTCTTCCAGGTGGCACCAGGCCATGATTCCTGCTGGAAGACACAAGAGCTCATTCAAGGGCGCCCGGAGCAGGAACGCCAGCCTGGAGCCCAAGGCTGATGGGGCGTCTGGTCGCCAAGGTTTGAGGACTGTCCTCGAAACCCAAGTGCGTGGAAGGTCATCCTGGAAAAGGAGATGGAAACGAGATGATCTTAATGTTGAGAAAAGGAGTCAGGCAGTCTCTCCAGTTCAACAGGAGGACAAAGGAATCAGTGACGCTAGAAGCCAGGGCAGCAGGGGGTGGGAGTGCGGGCCTGCTCCCGGGGGCGCTCTCTGGGAGGGGTGGCAACGCTCTAGGGGTTAATCTGAGCACTGGTTCCCCAGGTGTGTTTACTTCACGGAATGCAGAGAGTGCCCCACTTAACATCTGTGCACCTTCGGTAGGTGTGTTAAATTCCTATAAAAAGTTTACTTACTGAAAAAAATTAAAGAACGCATTTTCTAGGGGCACTGCTGGCTTACAAGCACTGACTCCCTCTTCCTTCCATCCACAGCCTCAGCCACCAGCAAACCCCTCCCTGGTCAGAGTCACGTATGTCCAGCAGCTCATGGTGCAACAGTCCGGCGGGGTGGGCAGCGTGAGGAGGGGAGAATGGCATGTCCAGGGTTTATTTTTAATTGATTCGGTCATTTTCCCCTAATACTCAAAACAGCCCTACCTCTTTTCTCAAATGCCCAAAATGGCATCAGCCACACCCTGATAAACCCCAAGCACGCAGACTGCTCAAGCCTGGCGCGAGGCTCTGTGGTCACATCTCCTGAAGCTGGCTGAAGAACTAGACCCAGAGCTGCTTTTGGAAGGGTTGGCGTGACTGCTCTTGTTTCGTTCCAAAGTGGGTCTGAACCACAGGTGGGGATTCCCTTCGAGAAGCCAGCTCCATCTCTGGTTACCATCGAGCTCGCTCCTCAAATGCTCCTGGGGTTATTCTTGGCTATCAGAGATCTTGGGGGAAGGTCTTCACTAAACTTTTCCATAGGGCTAGTTTGGAGGTTCCCTCTTCTTTTGTTCAATAAAAGGTTTTTTTGTTGTTTCTGGTAAAAAAGAAAAATGTCAAGTTCACAGCAAACTCTAGAGAGAAAAGCAATCCATATTTATTTATATTGAGGGAACCCACAGATTGGGCAGTTCAGCCCTGATTTCTGTCTGAAGCCCAGTGAAATGTCTCAGTCTGCCTCTCCCTCTCCCCTGGCCCCTGCCTTCAGAGCTCTTTCAAAAAGGCACTGCCAAGTTACCACTGCCCAGATGTTCAGGGCGAGACGGCTCAACTCCAGGATAGGAGAGCTGGTCTTCGGCTCCCCAGCAAGGCTTCTACCAACTCCAGATGGACAGCACACAGGAGAGGAGGGGGCAGGCAACGAGGGCTACCCAACCAAGAGGAGCCTGTGACCTGGGAGCACGCTGGGCACCCCCACAGGCACCACTCACCCTCCCAGTCACTTCTGCTCCTTCGCACAACCGAGGTCAGCACTTCCCCTTCAAGGCCAGGTTGGTGCACACCACCATCCATCTGTATTCAGCCTGGAGGTCCCCGCTTATCCCAAAGGACACCTTCCAAGACCCCCCAGTGGATGCCTGAAACCATGGATAGCACCAAGCCTTGTACACAGGCGCCACAAAGCCACAGCAGATCTGGCAACTGAGTGGTGTACACAGCGCAGAGGCTGCTGGGGCTCAGAAGAAGGCACTCCAGAATATGCGCAATGGACTCCCCACTGAGGGTCCCTGGGGAGCAGCAAGTGCAGGGAGGGGCTTTCTCTGAAATTCCCCAAGTACCTTAAAGGCTGGATCCTCCAGTGGATATGATTGTTGTGAGCCCCTCCCCCGCCACCTCCCCAGCCAGGGGAGACCAATGCTGATCACAGAAGAGACATCAGTGCTGACACCACACCCAGAGCCCAGAGGAACTCTGACCCAGGCTATCATCTGCTTCTTGGGCCAGTTCATCTCTCCTAAAAATCATTTGCTAACCCTCCTAAATCTGCCTATGGCCACTACCTCCATCTCCCCTATGAAGACGATACTTAAGCATCTCTCTGGGCTACTGGGTGCTCGCTTAGCGCTCCTGCACTGGCCCCCAGGACACAGAAAACAACCCCAGTGTTTCTTCTGTTGCTTCTATCGCCGGCTCATTCAGCCAACCCAGTTGATCAAACCTCCAGAAAGGAAGAGAAAGTTCTTTCTCCAATACAGTATGCTGGACAAATGCATGATTCATGTCCCCCGGGCAGGATGGAGCAGGACAGCGTGAGATTACGTCACGCTACTCACCATTCAAAACCTATGAACTGCTCATTTCTGGAATTTTCCACTTGCTATTTTCAGGCCTCTCTGTTGACTACAGGTAACTGAAACCACAGAAAGTGAAATCGTGGATGAGAGCAGGAGACCACTGTACACAGGTACATTCCTGTCAAACACCTGTCTGTCTCCTTTCCTCGGGGCGTCTTCTGTTTTCCCACAAGACAAACAGCTTCTGTTCAAACTTCCGCCCAGAGCAACTCAATCTCTAGACATCTCTCCCACCCCAGTAAAAATCCCATGGAAAGGTCACCCAAAGACCACAGGGGAGGTGACGAGGTGTGGAGAGAGCACCTCAGATCACACTCACGGGGCCCAAAGCAGGTCAGGTTCCAAAGATCACACAGGAAAACTTTAAGGAGCAGGAGCCAGCCAAAGGCCTTCTAAAAAGAGTCTTTGTTAACGGGGAGAGGGTGCCAGCACCCCCAGCCTGGGCCCCACCCTCCTGCCGGACTTCCCACCCTCGCAGACAAACAGAAGGACAGGAGGAGCTGAAGGAGGAGGCACAGTAATGTCAGGCATCAGCAAGGGCCAGTCAGTTACCCCAACTCCTGCACAGAAGGAAAACCTCCGCAGACTCCCCTTGGGGCTACAAAGCCCTAAGGAGAAAAGGAGCTACATGGTGTAAAACATCACGCCCCGAAATGGACCTCAGTCCCTCCAAGCCCCTTCTGCAAACAGGCTTCCAAGAGGCTGGGAGGGCCTGCTAAGAGCATGATTCTAGAAAAGCGCACCCTTACCCAAGTCCCCCTGTGAATCAGGTATTGTCCCCAGCAGCGCTTGAAGGACAACGGTCAGAACGCTTGGAAATGTGGAGAAGACAAAATATTCCTCAGAATGAGCGTCCAAACCAATGAGAACAGCGCTGCCAAGTGCGCCAGCGGCACTGGTCTTGGGCAAGCCAATCTACACAGAACAGGGTTTTTACATACCAACACTAACTCGGACCTCCAGAACCACAACAGAGACTGGAATGGAAACACAGAGAATTTCCAACGCTGGCCCCCAAAACCAGGGTTTGTTTCTTTCCATTTTTTCCATCCAGTATCTTTCAAAATACCCAGAGGTTCACATCTTGAAAGAGAGACCTATTACTTGGAATTCCTAACTTCTAGCAACTTTAGAGTAAGGAAGGAAGGCAATCTAAGTTGACTAATTAAAATCAATAGTAAGGAACCATATTTAAAGACAAGAGCGAAAACCAAAAAAAAAAAAAAAAAGGAAGACGACACTATTACATTTCAAATTAAAAACAACTGTGGCCCTACCTGCCTTCTTCTCCCATAGTTACACAATCAGACTACAGCATCATAATGCTAACGATGCCGGTGACAGGCCAGCACTCAAACTTCCCTTAGAAGTGACGTCTACCTCTATGGAGGGCCCACCGAGTGTGAGGGCCTGCTGGGACTTGGCGTATGTTATTTAGTCCACACTGCATCCCTAATGCGTAGCTATCATGCCCATTTCACAGATGAAGAAGTTGGGGTTCAAGATGGCAAAACAGTCATGGAGAACTAGGAAGCAAATCAAGATCTATCCGACTCCACAAAGCACTTTTTCCTCTCGACCACCTCTGTGACCCCAAAACAACAAGACCCCCCTGTTAGGAAGAACACAACACTACAGTTGCTTATGGTCCAACCCACCAGAATCACAATTTGAGTGTCATGGAGACAGCAGAGCTTCTGATGCACAAATCCTGACTTAATCACACATCTGAAGTACTGGGTGACAGGGACCGTTCAAATGCAAAGCTGGATCACACTGGCCACCACTTGGTCTGGCTGCTAACACACCCGAGCTGACCCTCCGCTCGACAATGACATTGGGTTCACAGAACAACATAGTTACATTTAAGGTGTGCCTCCTGTCTATCACGTGCATTCACTCAACTAGCTGATTCACGCATCACACAGGAAGAACTGGTGGAACATCCAGTTACTCAAGGTTGTAGGGAATACCAGGTAGGAGAACAAGGAAAAGCCACGGTGACCAGCAGAGAGGGTTGAGCACTAAGTCACTGTAATGGAAAAGCAGGAGGTTACAGATGTCAGGAAATGGGCTAAGAACTAAGATGTAGGAGTTGCTCAGAGGAAGAAACCTATTGAAGGCAAAGCATCATTCAGTGCTTCCTGGAATTATTGTCAACCAGGATGGTTTTGCAGACTGGGTGAAATGTAGACCTAGATTTCAAACGAAACATTGAGATAAATGGAAGCACCACAGCAAATGGTTGTAAAGAGGGCTGCGAGGCTGGGGGAGAGCTTTCAAAGCCGGGCTGTGGATTCTGGGCTTGCTCAGTGAAAAATCAACACCATCAGTTTTTGAGGGGCAGGGATGTGACTTGAGATGAAAGCTCAGGTAGGTTAACCCAGCCACACTCTGCACAAAGAGACTTGGGAAACGAAACGAGAAGAAAGCAAAACTCGAAGCTACTAGAAATTTATAAGCATCTATTTTGGAATCAAAGAGTAGGGTTTCCTTTAATAATTCCAACATATATTCCTCTTCTAACGAGAAATATTATGAAAGGCCGGTCGAACTTAAATAAATATATTTAGTCTCTTTGACTATTTGCTGAAGGCAGAGACAACTCAAGTCATCAATCTTTGGCTTTGGAAAACAGCAGATGGTATTTCTGGCAAGGGATCCGCTGTCCTAGTTATGTTTTGCTCAGACTAATGCTGTACTTTGTTTGCATTTCTTCGGCATCATCAGAGCAAGGGGCAGGCAGTCCCAAAACATAGCGAGCAATACAGGAAGCTGCTAATCTGGGCTTCGAATTTTAGCATTCAGATAATCCAGATGTAAATACAAAAAGAGGAGGTTATATTCTTCAATCTCCTATGTTGACTTTTTTTTTTAATTTTTAATCTCTGTATTAAGACATGTCAATATTAAAAGCTCTCCTTTCCATTCAAATTGACAATTTTTGAGGTCACCACTCTATTAAAAATTCTGATCAGTTGCCTGCAAATCTTTAAAACCCAGAAGAAAATAAGAGGAAAAAAAAATCAGATGGTAATATGTGGCTATGTATGCAAAGCTGGAAAATTCCTGACGGGTGGTTCCGGATTTCTGGGGAAAAGTTATTATTAAACTATTATGTCTCCGTATCCTATATATAGGACACCTCTAAAAATTAAAATTGAGCAACTAATTAATTTTGCAACAAATTAACTTTATTACCCAATTTAAGTTGTTAGAGGTGTCCTATATGTAGGATACTGGGACATAAAGGGTTAAGACAAATCAAACAATCTTTTTGAACACCAGGTTTTCCTGACCTACCTCTCTGATGTGCTCCTTTCTAGAGTAGCAACAATAATAATAATAATAATAATAATAATAATAAAGCGATTACAGGAAGTGAAGTGACCATAGACTTTATTGCACAGATTAGGTGTCTGCAACTCTGTGTAAGCACATCACTACCTGAGCAAGTAGCACCTGCATGACAGGGGGGGCAGCAAACCCACCTGTGAGGACCCCAGAGACAGCCATGAAGGTGGGAGGCCCACTCACCCTGGAGGAGTTTAATTCCTTCTTCCTGATTCCACTTCACATCTTTGAACATAACCCTGTGGCAGGGAAGAATCCCTCTTCATTCTGCTGGAAACCAGGTTGTCAGTTATGTAAGTGGTAAGTAACCCAGGACTCTCTTCTGTACTTTTTTCCTTGGCTTCTTCACACCCTGGTGAGCAGCAGCCAGCCAACCAGGACGGCCCTTCTGCACAGAGGGTCCTCTGAGGCCCTGCCTGTGATGATGGCTCCCAGCCCAGGGACTCTCGCACTCCCACCCCACTGGGAAGCATTTGATTGCATGAAACAAATGGGCCCATCTCAGCAGAAAAGGGGTTTCCTGGAAAACGCTGCCAAGATAAGGAAATAAACTCAACCAGAAAGTTCCAGGAAGAAAAAAAGGTAGAGGAGCCAGAGATGGCAACTGGGGAAAGGATGGACATTGGGACAGTCTCCAGTCCAATCAGTGAGCACCAGAAAGCAAGGACAGAGCGAAGGTATGCACAGGGCCCTGATCTCAGAGGGCTGGAGAAGGCAGGAAAAGACAAAGGAGGGAGTATCTGGCACTGTCCCCATCTGGAGAAAAGGTAAGGAAAGAGAGTGGTCAATGAAAAGAAATAAGAGCACAGCATATATTATTTTCATAACTGAAGTTGTGAGAGATTGCTCTAATCTTCACAGTGGTAACACCGCTGTAAAAACATGTTTTTAAAAATAAGGTCTCAGTGGAAATCCAAGTCCAAGCTGGAAAACCTTCAAGGAAAACAAGGCAGCGCTTCTTCCTCGCGCGGTGCCATTTCCTGCAGAAACACCGTGAATAAGAAAGGATTCATTTCTTAAAAAGACAAAACAAAGGCCTCGATTCTCTTAAATATGCTTATTAATATTTAGCCAGTTAAACGTGGGCCTTTCCCGGTTGCTGTCTGCCAGCCCATAAATATTCAGGAGGAGTAAACTCAGGCGCGTGTGCACACACAGAAAACACTCATTCCTTCTCCCTCAAGTCTGGGACAGTCATGGAATTATCCCCAGATCTCAGACCCCCACTCGCAGTGACGCATTTCAAACTACAGTCTTTGGTCACAACAAATACCTCGGAGAAAGGCCCTCTCTCCCCAGATTCTAGATAATTTTTTTTTTTTTTAATTCTCCAACTCTTGAGGAGGTCCCAGGACCAAAGAAGAAAGCCACCCTGTTCCATGAACCCTGGAGTCAGGGTGGTGAAAGCTTTTCTTTGGCTATGACCTGCTCCAAGCGACAGCCCCACCTGGGTCTAATCCACATTCCCAGGCCTCTGGGTTCACAAACGGATTTTCAAAAGAATATAGGACTCTACCCCACCTGTTTACCCATTTTACCCGATTTTACAGCCAAGCATTCTTTACATCCGCTAAATAATGCGCCCTACTGGGGGTCCACGCACCAAGTGCCTCAACAAACCTCTAATATTTATAAAAGATTTAACCAAAGGAATCATTAGCTCCATTTCACAGACATGCTGCTCAGCAAGGTTAGACAGTCTGCCCAAGGTCACTCGGCATAAACTGAGGGTCTGAGGGCAGGATTGGCCTCAACATCATTTTGTCTACGCTGGATTCTTTCATCCACCACAAAAAAACGAAACCGTGGGCAAACCCGTGTCACACCCTCTTCCTAGCTCGACAGACCCAGAAGGCTGTACTGCAGCCTATAAGCTTCTCCTGCAGGTTTCCCAGAAAAGAAAATTTATGAGGATTTTATAAAAATCACTGGTCTGCAGATGCTACAAAGTGACTTCCAGTTTTAAAAACTAACAAGAGTCTCCCCAGAGTCAATTATTAGGGCTGATGCAGCTCATAAAACAGACCATAAAACCATTTCTGTTATATTAGTCCTGTGTTTCCCTTTTCCAGAGGGCTGTCTGAGGGGAGAATGCGGCAGAAACTTCTTCCCAAGCCCCAGGGCCATCCACTCCCAGAAAGGCCTCGGGCTGGGTGTCCTCGGTTTCTTCCCTCCTGGTCCAATCAGCTCTCAGGTTTCCACTAAGGAAACATGATTAACTGGACTCCCCTACCAGAGGGTGATCTCAGATGGATCCTGGAGCTGCTTCTAATTTACTTAAGTGATTGCAATCTCCCCTCTCCCCAGTTACTCAATACAGCCAACAGATATAATTGCAAAGCAGGTAAGCCAGTCTCACCAATCTGCCGAATAGGTGCCAGCAAACGTTGCAAATTACAGGGTATAAATTTAGCAGGGTGGGTCTTGACACACATTCCTGCAAATTACATGTTCCCTCGCTCGTAGAAAGTGCATTAATTACTTCAGGTGCATGTACAACTTCCACTTGCTGGGGGCTTTCTGGAGAGCATCAGGTGACTCAGGTCTACAAAGATTAAAGCATAAATAGATAATGACTGCTGAGTGGGTGGGTCTTTTCCAAAGCTCTTGCAATTGGAATTGTTAACGTTCTCCTTATAGACTGAGTTGCTGAGGCACCATGTGTGGGGTTGAGGACAGACTGACCCAAATCGAGCAACAAATAGAGGTCCCCTATAGCTGAAAACCTCAACGAGCGTGGTGGTCACAACGGGAGCAACTTCCTCCCTCTTGAGTTACAAGTTCTGCTTTTCCTGCAAGAAGGCAAATGGCTGCCAGCTGGAGCAGGGCAGATGCAGCCAGAAGCGAGGTCTGGATCCACAGGCTTGAGTCCCTTAAGGGATTTCACCCCAAGTAATGATAACTGAGTGATGTCCACGTGCCAGGGAGTGAGCTAAGTACCCACCACCAGCATCTTCATAGGATTACCCACAACACCATCCAAGAAAAAGAAGAACTAGTGCTAAGTTTGCAGAAGAGGAAACAAAGGCTCAGAGCTAAATAACTTACCCAAGATCACACAGCCAAAGAGTTGGGGAACCAGGTCTGTCTGATTCGAGAACCCACTCTCTTAAACATGAGGTGCTACAGCATCCGCTGAGGGGCAGACAACAGAGGCGCCCCACAGGGCTCAGGAAGGGAGAAAACACCACCACACAGACATTCAACACCTCCTACCTCCTTCAACCCTGGCCTACAGCTGAGGGCTGTTACTGAGGTTGCCCAATAACTCTGGGGAAAATGCTGGGAGCTGTCTCATCCCCTCAATTGCCTCCATGAGAAAACCAAGGCTGAGAAAAGGTAAGATCAGCCAGCCAGAGAGTAGCAGAGCAAAGGTTAGCCCAACCATATATGCCTTCTGAATTCATGGCTTTTGCCCCAAATCTATGAGTTAACTGTAATTCGCATAGCTGCGGAGCCTGAACAACTTAGGGGGGCAATGGATTAAACAGATCCAAATCCCTGGAGCTAGACAGGAATATCCAATGGTGCCATCTGCAAGGTTCCTGCAAGGTTCCACTTCCAGCAGGATGGGGAGAGAGCAGGCCATTTTCTGGTCACATCTAGAGGGTGCACATTTTGCCTATTACTTTATTGGAACCACCTCTGAAGAGCTATAATGTAATGAAACGACAGTCAGGGTTCCTACCCTCCCTAGTCAAGTGCAAGCCACGTGATCTAAGCTGAACTGATAGGATGCTCCATCCCTGGACTGTGACTCTATAGAACAGGGACAAAGACATTGAGAACATTCCATTCCTCCCAAGAAGCAGGATGTGGCAGGACTCTGTTCCCTTTAAGACGGAATCAACATTCTTTCTCTCTGTCCCTGCTCAGTTTAGAAAGCCCCCAGGCATCCTGACAGAAAGAGCTTAGACTTCAGCAGGAAATCGAGGAAGAAGGACAGAAAATACGGAAGAAAAGCAACACGTCATGCTCACAACACCAAATCTGTGGGCATTCCACACCTAAACAGAAAAAGGGAATTGGAAGAGCACCCAGTGGCTCCCAGAGGAGGCACACACTCCCTGCCGGGAGACATTACCTGGACCAGCCAGGTGGGCTGCGGTATGTGTGGCCTTCACATCTGATACTGGTAGAGCATTTCCTCTCTACGATCATAACTCGGTGGATTAATTATACTTGGAATTCTGAAGCACTCAAGGTTATGACCTCAATCCTGGCTTCAGGAAATTGCTCATTCTCTGTCTTAATTGGAAATGTGTATGGTTTTACCCAACAAAAATGTGATAGTAACCTAATAGCACATCAGGGTCACTGTGTACCCGAAAACCAATGAATAAAGTTGGCACCACTGTAGAGGAAATGACTGTTCTTAAATAATAAATATGTAAGGTGCCTGTGAACTTCTGTGACATAAATACCACCCCATAATTTAGGCAGATCCTCTCTAATTCTTTTCTACTAGAGACTGGGAAGCATTGGGGTAGGAATGTTGTTGGGGTCCTGGCCACAGCTGGGCATGCCAAGATAAAAATCGTTTGAAAGACACTCATCTGGATTTCTTAATTCCTGGTACCTTGCCTGTGCTCACTACCCTAGAGTCAGGTGAGATTCCAGTGGACCCTTTCCAGTTGGGGAGCTGGGGGCATTGATGGAGACCCAATGGCACTCAGGGAGGCTGCTAAGACAATTAAAGTTAAGACGTTGAGTCCCTTAAGGGATTTCACCCCAAGTAATGATAACTGAGTGATGTCCATGTGCTAGGGAGTGAGCTAAGTACCCACCACCAGCATCTTCATAGGATTACCCACAACACCATCCAAGAAAAAGAAGAACCAGTGCTAAGTTTGCAGAAGAGGAAACAAAGGCTCAGAGCTAAATAACTTACCCAAGATCACACAGCCAAAGAGTTGGGGAACCAGGTCTGTCTGATTCGAGAACCCACTCTCTTAAACATGAGGTACTACAGAAAAAGCACCTGGAGCAGATGACACTGACTGAGGGTACCAGTGGAGACCTCTGAACGATCAGTGCTCCTCTCCTGGCAGGGCAGCAACAGGAAGAGAACAGCATGCCAGCGCCACACTAGCTGTGGAAGTCATGAGAAGGATGCACGGGAAGAAGTGAGAACTTACACAATGCGGTCAGCTACAGGCTCCAGCCCTGCGGCCGTCACTCTTCCAAACCATTCAACTCTGGGGCCACAGATGGATGTGGAGCTTCTAGAACTACAAGCATACACTAGGAATAGCCACAAACATGCCATCCAGAGCCATCCCTATAATAACCAAAACATAAATGCCCCAAATTAGGGAGTGGTTAAATAAATTATGAAACATCTACTGGACCAAATTCAATACAGTCATTAAAACAGGCTTGGAAGAGAAAGTGAAGCAACCCCTCTGAGAGAAGGACAGCCCGCTTGGGAGATGCACTGTGTGGTTTGGGAAAATGAGTTAGTATTAGAATAGAGCTCCGGATTGGGAGACAACTTAAAAACCAACTGTTTACACAATGCAGACTGCAGAAAATAAAGCCAGGGAAAATTTAATTGACCAAGAGGTTGGGGTAAAGAAGACCAAAGAAAAACTTAAAATGGAAGTTGTTCAATGAATAGAAAAATGGTCACCATGTGGAAAATGGAAAAAGGAATTAAAAACTATACACACACACACACACACAAAAAAAACTATTTACACGCATACATCCAGGATATGACTGAAAGGCTTATATGCCAAAATTTTTCTGAGTGGTAGGATTACTGGTGATTTTTGTTTTCTTCTTTCTGTTTAAATATATTTTGTAAACAACTAACAATAAGAATACCAATACATCACAGATGTCCCCAGTTAGATTACTGGTCAAAGCAGGTGGAGCTTTTGGGGATCACGCTGCCTCCTAATTATTAAATGAGAAGCTACGATTTGATAAAGAAACTGCCCAGGGATGCAAACATGAAGCATGATGTTAGAAGAATTCCTCCACAGAATTTTCAGGTGTCAACCTAATTTGTGATTTAAAAATATATCAGTATTTTTAGACATCAAGAATACAGACTTGGGACTGGAGTTGTGGCTCAGTGGTGGAGCACTTGTCTACCCTGTGTGAGGCCCTGGATTGGATTCTTGGCACCACATATAAATAAATAAAAATAAAGGTCCATTGGCAACTGAAAATTTTTAAAAAAGGAATACAGACTTACACCTCACCACTCAGACTGAGGGAAATGACCACCTTGGGCTCAGAGTCATTTTTTGCCCCCCAAGCTCTCTTCCCAACTGTCATCTGCCTTTCCTGGTAGTTTTCTGCTGGAGGAAGTACCACTAATCATCTAGAACACACAGCCCTCCAGGCCTGGGTAAACCAGTTCTACCACTTCAACAGCGAATATTCCCTTGACAATGTGATCATGCACATCCCACCTTCCCAGGTCCTTCCACTTCCTGGGGCTCTAATTCATTCCCTCCTCTGCAGGCTCCGTCCCTTATCCACTCTGCCCAGGCCACAGCCCTCAAGGATCATTGTTAAAGCTGCCTCCACCACAAAGCTCCTCAGGTCCAGCCCCCTGAGGGACTCTTTCCCTCCCCCGTGCCTGCATTCCCTTGTGTCTCAGGACCCACATCCAGCTAAGGCTGGGCCCAGGTAACCAACCATAGTCTACTCCACAGCACACCGCAAGGGCCCTGTGGCAACATCCTGCCATTAATCACTCTTGGACAATGCCAAGCACAGGGCTTTGCACACAGTAGGTGCCCAATCCATTTTCATGACTGAATAAAAGCTGTGCACTCCCTAAATGCAGGGCCCCTGTCGGCTTCATTTTTAACATAGATCAGAGCTTCACAGAGTCGGGTACCCAGTTGGTCCCATTAAACGTGTCCTGAATGAATGACTGCAACGGGGCCACAGGAACAAATGCATCTGCCTGAACTGCTCTCCCAGGGCTCATCCCGGTGAACAGATTTCTAAGCCGAGGTGACCAGGCCAAAGGATAATTCATCTCCCTAAAGATGCTAAGTGTCAGCTGAATTGCTGTATTTAATAGGGCCTGACTTGGATGGGCCATTCTGAACAAAAGCAATAACTGCTCCAGTAATGAGTCCACTTTAAATTGCTATTACTACTACTACGAGTCCAAAGATTCCTGGAGCCACTAGACCAAGGCCCCAATTAGATGACTGTAGCCTTTACAAACCACAGACCCCTCGACTCACATCGCTGACCTCCCTGGATTCACAGAGGGTCTTTTCCAAAGGAATCCAGGATGATCCTCTTCAGAGGTTCGTTCTAGGTTGGTTTTTTTGGTTTGGGGTTTTGGATTTGGGGTTTTTTGAATCCGCCTGCTCTGCAGGCTCTGCGTCATTCCACACAGCTGAGAACACAAGCCTGATAAAGAGAGGATCTGCCATGGTTGAAAGGAGACAGGATGAAGGCCTCAGAGAATCACTCGCATATTAAATGTGCGTATTCTAGTTCTTAGGTGCATCCAATGCACCCTGGGAGTTCTTCCAAGTCTCAGGATGGAGGAGGAGGGAAAGGGCCTTTATCTGCCACGACGGATTGTAATCTTGAACAGACAAAAGGAACAAAAATCAGACACGTATTCAAACTGGGTAACAAAGGAATAACTCGGCTCCGAGGTCTTCAACACAGAGATGGAATCTACCTCCTCCACCTGGCTAATTCTAGGTTAGAGGAAACGTGGACCAAAGATAGCTGTTTGGGCAATTCTGTCCATGTGAATGTACTTGTGAACTCCCTCCTCCAGCGAACACTAATCCTGCTCCTTGACGTCACCTGGATGAGTTAGCTCCCCTGGAGAGAAGACCATCAAATCTGAAAAGGCCACATGGGTCCACACCCTCACCATGTGTCCTCTCTACTCATGACAGCTCAGAGGGTGAGCAAAGAGGACAGCAGTAGACACTTGAGGTTCAGAGTCAGACAGACCTAAGTCCTGACACTACCAGTCCTGGTTGTAAGTCTTGAGCAAAGGAAAGAACCTGTTTGAACCTCAGTATCACGATCCATAAAACGGGAATAAGAAAAGTTTCCACCTAATCATAAAAATAGTAATCATTTTTTAAGGACCCATTAGGGGCCACTCAGTGTGCCCAGTACTGTGCATGTATTACCCTATTTGCCATTGCTGGTCACCCCAGGATCACCACCATGATCCTCGTTGGACAGATGGAGGAAACAGGCACTGGTATTCCCGAAGGCACGAGGTTTGCGTGGAGGGGCAAGGACGTGGGCCAGACCTGCCCAAGTTCAAAAGCATGTGGGTGGCTGTGCCAAGAGGCTGGGAGTGTTGGAATGAGACCATGCACTTTACAAGGGGGCTGGCACTTTCCACCAGAAATGGTTAACCACATTGTCTCATCACTGTTGTTTATATTTGCTGTCTTGATTCCCTGCAGTGCACTGCTTGTTCTGGCCCTTTCATCAGATAGGGAAGGACGTAAAGTCTTGACCCAAGGAAGAGACCTCCCACTGATCCTGAAACATAGTAGACTCTATTTATCGTCATGAAAACCAGCCAATGGCACGTTTCCTTCCGAGTCACCAAGGAGAACCTGGAACCCAGAGGAAGGCCAGCACTGTTGAACAAGCTGAAGAATACCTCCTCCTGTAAGCCTCCACTCAGGCCCCTAACCAACCAGAGGTTTTCTGTCTCTGAGAGGGGCACCTTTTACCAGCACTAAATTCATAAAAAGGGAGAGAAATGAAAACCTTTAAGTCCACATGAGTCTTTTTTAGCACAGGAAATGATCCCACTGGGAAGAAGTAAATATTATGTACCAAATTAACTCAGGAGGTACAATGTTCTTCTAAACACTGAGCTAAACTTGGTGGGGCAGTGGGGTGGACAGTCCTGGCCAGGAACCCAGCCCTGGCCACGAATGGCCTCTTAGACACTAGCAGGAAGCAGCAGGTGAGAATCCACTCAGACATCCCCAGAAAGGAGCCCTCTCCCTGTTAAAAATGCACACCTCTTCCAAAAAAACAAAGGCCAAATGTTTTCTCTGATAAGTGGATGATGATATGTAATGGGGGGTGGGAGTTGGGGGTGAGAGAAGAATGGAGGAAATTTGGATTATGTAGAAGGAAATGACAGAAAATGAAAAATGGTGGCGTGAGACAGACATCACTACCCTGGGCACATGTATGATTACAGGAATGGTATGAATCTACATTGTGTCCAATCACAGAAACAAAATGATGTACCCCATTTGTGTACAATGAATCGAAATGCAGTCTGTAAAAAATTTAAAAATAAGTAAATAATTTTTTTAAAAATGCACACCTCTGGACAACCCAGGACCCTTTTGGTACCTCAACCCCAATCCTAATACCATTCCTGTCCTCTCCAGGAAAAGGTTCTCCTTTCTTTGCATCTCAGGCCAGGGCTGAGTAGTCAGGGCACAATAATAGATCCCACTGGGCTAATTCACCGGCAGCAGGGAAACACCAGGTCCTCTTTCCATCTAATCTCCTGTATATGTTTCCTCATTTTCTATTATCCTGTGCCTCAGACTTTACTTTCAGCGGAAAGGTTATACCCAAGATTGCCCAAACAAGAGACAGCTAGAAATTTTGAATGTTTTTACTCTGAAGTGCTGAGAAAACAGCATCTTGGCCTGAGAAATAAAATTAAAATGGGGCCTCCTTTCCTCGCTGGGATCTTGAGACATGCCAAGCACTGGGTACTGCATGCAAAGTCAGGCACAGCATGACCACCCCAGCCCCAACAGAATCCACTGACATGGAGGCCAGTTACTACCAGCACCTTTTCTTAATCTCAGCATTCACTCCATCTTTTAAAAACAATATCCAGCCTCTTGGTACAATGGTGACACAGGAGTCAGAAGACCCCATTTCTCCAATCAACGACTAATAAATCGGGTAATCTTGTACCCACATTCTTAAGCTCTGGGACTCAGTTTTCCATCTGTAAAATCTATCAAAGTATGGATTCTAGATTCAGCATGATGGGTACATGTCCAGCAACTCTTTAAAAATATGGCCTGGAAACTTTTTAAAGATGTGGATAGGAATAGATTAGAATAAATCAGAATGTATTAGGCACAGGAAGAGTAGGTTTTGATTCAACTTTATATATATACATGTTCTAATTTGCAATGTAAATGTGACTTTTTCACAGCTTTATTGAGATAAAATTCACATACAAGTCACCCATTTAGAGTACACAACTCAGGGGCTTTTAGCATATTCACAGAGTTGTGCAACCACCACCACAATCCAATTTAGAACATTTCATCACCCCCAGAGAGAAACCCCCTTCTCCATTTCCTCCACGTCCCACCCAGTCATAGGCAACCCCAGTTCCCTGACTCTCTCCACGAATTTGCCAATGCTGGATATTTCCCATAAGTGGTATCACCTTACATAACTGACTTCCTTCACTAAGCATATGTTTTCAAGGTTCACCCACATTGCAAGTAGGTGCCAATACTCTGTCCTTTCCTATGGCTGAACAATACTCCACTGCATGGGTGCACCCTTTCTCCACTGCTGGACACTTTCATTTTTGGTGCTGCCCCGACCCATTTTTGTACAAAATTTTTGTGTGGACATGTGAATGTGCTTCTGTGTGTCACTATCAACGAAGTTGAAAGCCTGTGAGCTACAGGATGGGGGACAAATAGTGACACCATTCTGTGACATTTTAAAAGCCAATTCATGCCTTTCACTTTGGAAAAGGGAATAAAGACCATCAAACCAAGGTTGCATTCCCAGGTTCATGCAGCCACCTGGGAATCTCCGTGGCCAAAACTGCTTCACTATCATCGTGAAGAACAGATCACGTCTGAGAATGTCAACTTCTGAAATATGCATCTTCTTTGTCCAACAGACTGAGATGAGGGGTGCTTCCATGCGGGTGATAAAAGTTGTTGAACTCTCAGGACAACCTGGTCACATGGGTAAATGTCCTTCCTTAAGCCAGCTCCCACTCCAAGAAATTCCTGCATCACAAGCTTGCAGACAAAGGGCGCTTACAAACAGAGCCATGCAGCCAGAGGCCTGCCCTGCCCTGCTGTGCACACACACATAAACTATTCAATCTCTGAACCACTCCACACGGAATGGGACCCCTACAATTGCTGCTACTACAGAGCTGGCGTAAAATGAGAGGCACGGGTCAAAAGCAGCTCCCTCCAGCTGCAAACCTGCATTAATAATTTAGCTATTAACAGCCAACTAACCAAAGCATGAGAGGGACAGCTCCGTAGGGGTCTGCATCTCTAGGATGCCCCCTTTGCCACTTCAACAGCAGAGACCCTTTGGTCTGGAAGAACCTGCCACCGTCAAGGAAAAGGAAACATGAGACATTTGCAAAATCTAAGGAATAAATACAATTCCTATATACCTCCAATTTACAGCCCTCACAAAGCCTACTAAATATGATAAACCATTATAGGTTTCTTTCCTGTCTTCCCTGCCTTGGCCACAATTAATTTCGCCATGTTCGACTGTAATTCGGAATGTAATATATGAAGGCAGGAGATTTAGAGCCCTCATTCCTTTGCAGTGAATAAGCTTCTGCAGTTTGGGGCCCCGGAGGTAAAAGAAGCAATAACGACAGGCCTCATTTTGGGGAACCATTTGTGTGCATTTTCTGTTTTGCATCGTTAAGCAAGACAAAAGTGCCAGAAGGAAACCATGACAGCACCCGGCTCAAGTCGCTCAAAATCCGAATGCCAAGCGTCTTCTGTAATTGAGATGCATGGCAGCTCCACACACATCCTAGAAGAACACATACTGCAACTAAAAGCTGTGAATTACCAAAGAGCAACAGAAATCACTCCAGTTTTATTTGTACAATAACCTCAAAGGTCTCTGAAAAAAACAGCAAAATTCAGTTAGAAAGTTCCACGAAGGCTTTCCCAAACACTCGACACAGAAGGGTAATGAAAAGTACCATTTACGGAAGGCCTGTGACGTGGGGAGCTGCGCTAGTACTTTATCAAGCCATTGAGTGAGTAGAACTGAGTTCCCCAAAAGGCATGTTCAAGGCCTCACCTCCAATACCTGTGGATGTAAGCTTGCTTGGGAAGAGGGTCTTTGGAGAAATAGTCTAGTTAAGAAGAGGTCACACTGGATCAGGGTGGGTCCTAATGCAATGGCTGGTATCTTCATAAGAAGGAACCAGACACTCCCCTAGGGAAGAAGTCACATGAACATGGAGATTCGAGTCGGTCAGGTGCACAGCAAGGAATGCCAAGGGGTGCCTGCAGCCCGCAGTAGCCAGGAGAAGGATCTGGAATGGATTCTCTCAGAGTCTCCAGAAGGAACAACCCTGGAACACCTTGATTTCAGGTCTGTGTCCTCCAGAACTCTGAGAGAATAAACCTCCTGTTGTTTTAGGCAGCCAGCTTGTAAGAATTTGTTATGGCAAACCAATCTATGAATAGAACCCTTGAAAACACGCAGGTGTTCTTATCCTCATCTCTCCCTCCCACCCACTTAATAGATGGGAAAACTAAGGCTCAAGAAGATTAACTAGTTGAAAGTCACCTAAAGATCAAGTGGAAGAACTAGAATTCAGGCCAAGGTGGTCTAACTCCAACACCCGCACCTCACTACCAGCTAGCAAGCACTGAATTCTGCCACTATGTGTGGAAAAGGTTCCCTATGAGAAGGTCTTTAAGGAGATGACCCCTAAAACATGCAGAGACTCTGGTGGTAAAATACTGGAACCTGCCATAACTGGTATTTGACCCACCTCCAAGACAGGTGGCAGGAACATTCACTAAGCAGATGGCCACAATAGCAAGACTTCTGTAAGGCAGGCTGCCCTGCAAATCAGACCAAAACCCAGAACAGATTTTAAATGGCTCATAGCACTCAACTCGACCAGCATCGGATGAGTGCTGAGAAAGTGTGAGGCTGACAGTCCAGTGAGACAGAGACCATCCCTGGCTTTGAGGAGCTCCAGGGTTCATCTCGTCACCCAGTCAATGACCCCAACACTACTCCAGTCTAAGTTTCAGTCAGATTCAGGGAGCTCCTCACCACCGGGGGAACTGTGTGTTATCTCTGGCAGAGAATCACTCATCTCAAAGTCCAACTGCACTGTCCCCTAGCTCCCAGGTTAGGCCAGGTCACGTTAAGTAATCTAAATCAGTAGAATGCAGGGAAAGATGACATCACCAACAGGGCGAGGAACAGAAAACCAGCACAGGGTGGCTACTCAGATCTCTTCCCCTGTTGTGACAACATTCCAGGCAGCAGACCCTCCAACAGCAAGGTCAAAGCAATTATGAGAAGTAGAATCCCCTCCCCGCACCTGCCATTCAACCGGCAGGGCCTTCAGGTAAGTGAAAATTGAACTTCTATGTGTTACACCAACAAAGTTTGGGGGAAATTTGTTATGGCAGCATAGACCTATGCTATCCTGACTAACACATGATCTAACACACATTCTTACACATGCCTATCACTATAAAGAACAGTTGAATTCCAAGATAAAACTAAGTAATTCTTTGACCCTGAACATCAAGAATATTCTGGTGAAGAATTTACAATACATTATACGAGTTCTGTTCAAATGATTTCTTTGCCTCTATACCAAAGGACACTTTAGAAACTGAAATGAATTATCTTTCCAATAACCCATTCAAGGCATTACATGTAGAAACTGTCTCCAGAATTGAGCCTCTTCCTAAAGCTAAATAAGTGTCCTCAAGTTACACCCGGAAAGGCTCTATGAGGAGGAGAAACTGTTTCACCTCTGTGATCCTTTGCCTGTGAGGGCCTGGACCATCCTGGACCTGGCAAATGTTTAGTATATGACCATTTCTCATGAAAAGGGAAGCATTCTTGCCCAGACTCATCAGTCTACCTCTCCTGTCAATTACCAACCCTCCAGAGAGTGACAGCAGGGTATACTGCTCCCTGTCCCTCTCTTCAGGCCCCTCCCAGCCTACCTTCTATCCTTTCTCACACCATAACTTGAACTCTACCAGAGTAACTCACTTCTGCCTTCCTCCGAGACTGACCAGCACCAAGTGCTAAAAGGTCCCCGGGCAGAGTTTCATCCCAAATTCCAGAAAGTCTCACCTCTAGCAAGGAAGGCTACCTCATGGGATCTGCAGAGATACCGTCTCCCATGGTGTTCACTACAGTTCCCAACTTGAAAAGTTGAGAACACTCGAGAGTTAATAACTCAAGCCACAAATCGAAGGAAAATTCACAGAGAGAGGGAGAGTGGGGGAGGAACCAAGTAAAACAGAGATGTTCAAAAGATGTGGCCGTGCTGGGAGGGGCCAGGCGGAGGGGATGAGCTGGCCGCACCCAACTCACCCCACCCAACCAAAGCAGCCCAGATCACCTGGCTCAAACATTCAGCTTGGATGTAAACATTTCCTTAGAGAAAAAAACCCTTGGTTCTGACAATGGCTTGGTTGGGTGGGGCTCCACTCTCCCACTTACTGTGTGCCCCCAGACAAATCAATTCACTTCTCAGAGACGGGATCCCTGTCTATAAATCAGAGCAATAAGAGTACTTCACAGGCCTGGCCTGAGGATTAACTTCAACGATTATGCAAAAACCCCTGATGCACTATAAACAATCCACAAATGTCTTTTTCTCTTCCCTGTAAATAAAAATACCGGCCAAGAAGTCTGCTGTACACGGGCTAAAGATGTTTACTTTACGGTTAGTTGTGTGAGGTCTCTTTCTAAAATTGTTGATAGGAACCCAAAATCGCTAGGTAAAGCAGCAAGTCAAGCTGTTTTCCCCAAAATGGAGTGATCCAGTTCAGCAAGTATTTAATGAGCCCCAAGAAGACACAAGTTTTCTCCTCAAGCAGAAAAAACCCTCAGAATGAACAAACTGTTCCTCTTCTTTCCTTAGCCAACAATATGAACAGAGACAATAACCGAAACCCTGGTGGATCATCTCCCAAGGCCTAGACACCAAGCATCTTGAGATGGCCATAATGACTGGCACAAAGGAATACTGCCTCCACTTCATCTTCAAGGCTAAGGGCAGAGGCCCGGCACCTTCCAAGGTCATAAGGAAAACTTCCTTCACTGTGGGAAGTTTGCAGATACTTCATATACACCCTCACTTGTGCTTTCTAGAATGATCTTCAGGCAGGGCAGTGGTCCGCGATGGCCAGGCCTTTCAGTGTGGGCTTCCTCTGGTCCTTTCAGAGAACTCCTCTCTCCTTGTCATCAAGCCTGGTGAGCTTGCCACTCCCATTTCCCCAGATGCTGGCTTCCTAGGGCTGTCACAACAAATGACTAGAGACAGGGTCACCTAAAACAACAGTTCGCTTATTCTCTCACTGTTCTGGAAGAGAGACGTCTGAGCGCCATAAATAAATAAATAAATACAATAAATACAATAAATAAATACATAAATAAATAAATAAATACAATAAAGGTTCATACACAACCAAATATATATATATATATATATATATATATATATATATATATATACATAAAAGAGAGGTAAAATTAATTTTGTCAGCAAGGCTGGCTCCTCCTGGAAGCTCCGAAGGAGAAGCCATCCCATGCCTCTCTCCTAGCTTCTGGTGGTGGGTGGCCAGCTGTCCTTGGTGCAGGACCATCACACGATTACTCCAATCCCTGTCTCCATCTTCACACTGTCTTCTCCTCTATCTGCACTTCTCTTCTTAAAGGACATTTGTCACTGACTTTGGGGCCCACCTGGATGATCCAGGATGATCTCATATCAAGATGCTCAACTTCATTGTGCTTTTTCCACATAAGGTCAGACTCACAGGCTCTGGATGGACATACCTTTAGGGGGAGCCATCCTTCAACCCACCACACAGCTCTGCAGGGGGTCAAGCATTGCATGAGGTACTCTGACAGGCGACCCTCAACCAGCCTCAAGCCCAGGCAAGTTCTTGCACTTTGTTCTATGGAATACAGGGAGTGAGCAGGAACCAGGCCTATCCGAAAGAAATACAGTGCAAACCCCTATTTACTTAAAAGCTTCCAGTTGCCACATTATTAAAAAATAAATTAATTAAAAGAGGTAAATTAGGGCTGGGGTTGGGGTTCAGTGGTAGAGCGCTTGCCTAGCATGTGTGAGGCACTGGGTTCGATCCTCAGCACCCACATAGAAATAAATAAATACAATAAAGGTTCATCCACAACCAAAATATATATATATACATAAAAGAGAGGTAAAATTAATTTTGTGATATATTTAGCCCAACATACCTACAATAGAGCAGATATGGTTCTTGTCTTCAAAGTGCTTACAAAAGAGGTAAGGAAATAAGGTCCAAATAGATGGAACACTCAAGCAACACTCAGGACGAATTCAAAGGAGCAACCAGAAACGTCACAAGGTGTACCAGAGTAATAGCCTTGAGAGAGGAAGAGGATCGCCAGATGTGCTACGGGGAGGAGTCGAGCTGTCTTCAGGCTGCACTTGGACGTGGACAGGAAAAGGGGAAGGAGGAAGACAGCCCCCTGGGCAGGTGGCAACTACCCACACATGCCCTCAGGTGAATGTGTCAAAGGAGCCCCTCTGGTCATGTCCAGCATGGCTTGGAAAGTAGCAGGTGCCTTTGTGAAAATTAGCAAAACATGCCTGTTGCAGGTTGAAACATGTCTCCTGAGAGCAATAGGCTGGAGTCCTAAGCCTCAGTACCTCGGTGTGTTGCTATCGATGAGACAAGGTCCTTACATAGTCAATCAAATAAAAATGAGGTCATTAGGGAAGAAGAGGGGAATAGGACACAGACAGGTCAGACGCAGGGAAGGCCATGTGGAGACACAGGAAGAACACCAGAAGATGCAGGCAAGACCAAAGGAGGCTTCCACCACCCAAGCACGCCAGAGGCTGCCTGGAGTCACCCTGACGCTACGGACAGGCAGGGAGCAGAGTCGCCCTCAGGGCCCCCAACAGGCACCAACCTTGATCCCAGGCCCCCAGAACTGAAGGACACAAAACTTCTACTGTTGAAGCCACCAGGGATCTTGGAACACGTCCCCCTCGGATAAGGAAAGACAACTGTTCCGGAGATGCCCCCAGTCAACAGGAAAACCCACATCCACAGGAAACTCTCCTGGGAGCTGGCTGTGTGCAGCCTGGGCCTCGGTGTGGACACGGCGCGACCCTGCTCGTGGCGCTGCCTACTGCAGCCCAGGACAGCCGCGAGACACCACTGGTGACAAGGCGCAAGTTGCTCCAGTTCCCAGTCCATGAGTTTACTCAGCTTCGAGCGGGAGAACCATGAGTAGAACATGCTGCTGTCTGACCCAAGGGAAGTATGCCTGGAACACCCCCACGCAGCCCGTGTCACAGTCGGGGCTGGGCAGGGCTACAGCGGGCTCCTGGCCGGCTCTGCAAGAGAGGCCAAGCACCCGGGGGTGTCCAAGGCCAATCTGCCAGGGGGGCTGTTGACCTCAGGGTGGTTTTGGTGGACTGCAGGCAGAGAGGACCTCTGAGTTAATTTCCATCCCCAAAGAGAGGGGTGGCAGTCACAGCAACAGGACCACCTAAATGGACATCAGAGACGCGTACTCTCAAAACATGAGGATCTGAAAACAAATCTCCTCAACCACCAGGGTCTGGGATCCCCGGGAGTTATTTTATGGAATTCTACTTTTTAAAAAATCAAACATTCCATTTAAGCCTCAAAAACACTCACTAAGGTAGTTACTGCCTCCGTCTTACGAAGACATTGAGACCAGAAAGGTTACACGACATGGGCAAGGTCACACAGCTCTGGTCCCCTGACGCTCGCGTGTGAGCCCTTGTTCTCACCATAACCCTGCCTTCCCCAGACCCCACCTCCTCGCTGCCCTCTGTATTTCCCCAAAATGTGACCTAGTGACCATGACCACGGAGAACTGAAAGCGCCCAGTCATAGTTCCAAGTAGACCACAATCCCAGACACGAACATTTTCCACATTCTTTTTTTTTTTCTTGTACAATAGGTCCCCATGATCCTTGATTTCACTTTCTAAAGTATTAGTAAGCTGAGGTCAACTGCCATCTGAAAATATTAAATAAAAATGTCCAGAAACAAACAAAAAAGTATAAGTTTTACATCTTACATTGTCCTGGGTACCATGATCAAATCTTGCACCAGTTCACTCCCTCCTGCCTGGATTGTAAATCATCCTTGTGTCCAGCGTATCCATGCTGTATACACTACCTGCCCAATAGTCACTTAGCAACCATTTCATTCATACAAAGGGTTTGATATTATCTGCAGTGTCCGGCATTCGCTGAGGATTTTGGAACAGATCCTTCTTAGATGAGGGGAGACTACTACATATGAGATTTCTCCTAGTCAATAAGAAAACCAAAATCTACATTGAGTAACACTCTAACTCCACTGGAGGTCAGCAATTTCCCAAGGGTTTACAATAATAATTTCCAAACTGGGGTTCCCAAGCGACTGGAGGTGCCAAAACTCCCAAGACTAGTTCAAAAGCAGCAGCCCAAATTGTCCATTTGCCTAAATGTTAAACAACCAACATGTCAAATCTTTCTCCTTGGCTGAAACCAAAACACATACGTGTGGTAGCGATAACTACTTACTTCCAGTGGAAACCTGCCTTGTAAATATAATAGTGAACGGTTAATAACTGTGATTTGGTAACAGGCTATTTCAAAACACCTGCTTTCATGGGAAAAATATGATAAAAGAAGTCCTGAACCCGGCTGGATCTGGATGGGGAGTAAGTAGACAAAGCCTCATCAGCCCCTGCCATCCACGTTTGGAAAACTGCACATTTTCATGAGGCTCATAGCTGAGCTCCAGTTTATCATTAATAAAAACCATTTCTCATAGTGTCCTTCTCCCTGACTGTTCAACAGAGTTCACGTTCATTCATTAACCTTCACAGTGGGGGAGCTAAATGGACTACAATTTCCATTTTAGATGTACAAAGAGAAACAGAAATCCCATTTCCAAAAGGAATAACTCAAATCAATTAACTCACCAACCAGGCAGCCAGTGGACCAGTCCCCTGACAAGGGCCCGCCCATCCTAACACAGTCAAGGCGTAAAGGCACAAAGTATGCTAGGGAATCCTGCAACCTGATCATCTACGGGTCATTTATTTCTCTATAAAAAGCCTCAATTTCCCCAGCAATGAAATGGGGATAATATCTGCCACCTGGTAATGAACACGTAGCTATAAATGACTTAGAATTGCCTGGATAATCAGCATCATGCAAATTGACGATATCATTAAAGAGCTACTAAACACAGTTGTAAATCTTATAAAAATACTTCAATGGAAATTAAGGCTCAATTAAGAGACTCCATTTCTTAAAACTTTCCATCGCCCTGTTATTTTAAAGACAGGAGGGCTTTAAATATTTCCAGTGGAGGGATAACAGCCCCTTTCTCTAAAATTCTGGATGAAGTTTGGCACTGATAAACAGGTGGCCAAGGAGAATGGAAGAGGATGTGCCTCAGAGAACAGTTGCAAGTCAGGCTGAAGCCGAGAGCCAGAAGCATCTTCGTGGGAAGGAGCCACTAGTCCATCAAACTTGCCCCAGTAGGACATCAACACCACATGCCTCAGCACAGAACCACAAGGTCCAGGGTACCTCAACTCTACACCCAGCCCTGCCTGGAGGAGCAGACCAAGGCCACCCTGAGAGGGCACGACATCATGCCACACACATGTCCACATGTTCACATCCTAGGAAGTTGCCAAAAAATGCAACTTCAGTTCCCAAGGTCAGAGAGGTCACAGGTTGGTGGAGCCCAAGACAATCAAGCAGCAAACTAAGGAACTGTTAAAGCTGGGTGTTTCCTTGCAAACGCCTCTCAGAATGTCCCCCTGCCTGGGCTGTCCTGTGATCAACTCTAACCCAGTGCTATCCACCAACCAGAGCACTCAGAGCAGAAACCACATCATCCCATCTGGGGGGCCATTACTAGGGGCACTGCCAGGTCGGTCTGTACAGCCTGGGCCTCCTCATTCCTGTCTTTCCTCCTCGTGGCTAAGAAGGCAACACCCCAGCTACCACCCCAGACCTGGAGTGGGGCTTTCTTCAATGTGTGGGAAGAAAAACAGCTCGATGATGAGAGGAAGATGCCAGAACATGGCTGAAAGTCAGTCCGCCTTATTAAAAAGCCCTCTTCCAATTTGAGATTCTAGCATTTATTAGTAAAGGAGAAATGTGTAAAAAACACCCAACAAATCAAATGAGCCCAAGTTTAGGGAAGCAATATACTCATCACCATGCCTCTTGAAGTATAAGCTGCATGAAGTATAAGCGAGACTGACTCCCCCTCTCCCAACTCAGAGCACCCGGCCATTAGAGACCTGTGGGTGTTTAAAATTTAAATGTTATCAGGTTGGGGATGCTCCTGGACTCAGCTGGTGATCGATTTACCTTTTAACTGGCTTTTCCAGCTCCATAATCATTTCTAGGAAGAGGGATGCTTCCGATGCTTCCTGCTTAGGTGAGACCTCCAGCCTCAGAGGACAGGAAATGCTGGCAGAATGCTGGGCATAGGGGCCCTGCCGGCTGCACACTGGGGAAGACCACAGGCCCGAGCACAGCAGAGCTGGGGATGTGGCAGCAGTCCCACCCTGAACCCCGGGGCCTGTGCACCAGGAGAGCTGACAGGTGCTCAGAGAGACACTTCACCACGGCATTACAGGGTCCAAGGACCTTGCCAGCGATAGGCTGCTCTGCCCAGGACCACTGGCCTCCCAAGCAGGTGCTAGCTCTGTGGCTCAGAAGTGCAGGCACTCAAACCCCTGGGAGAATGAGGCTGGGGTCAGGCAGGGGTCAGGCAGGACTCAGAGGGCTACGGTTTCCACGCTGCCTTTGATGCAAAGGGGGACACCCTTCAGAGCCAATTCCTTCCTCCCCCAAAATGTGAGAGCACTTAGTTATTCCTGTCTAGCTGGCTCAGCCTGCATCATTCTATAGAATCACAGCCACCGTGAAATCAATAAAGACCCCCCCAAGTCATCTCCTTCCATGGCATGTCCCACAGAGTCTCCCACACAAATCCACATCCACAAGCCAGGTGCCACCCACAGTGACCGGTGACATGCGGGTCTGGCCTGAAACACCACCCGTTTTCTCTAACCAGAGCCCAGCCGAGGACTGGATGTTCACGTCACCCCAAAACTCAAGTGTTGAATCTACTTCCTGGGGTGATCCTATTAACAGGCAGGGCCTCTGGCAGCTCATTAGGTAAAGAGGACTCTAATGGGACTTGGGCCTTATAAATAAGAGGCTTGAAGGAGCTTTTTCCCCTTCCACCATGTGAGGACACAGCAAGAAGGCACCATCTATGGCACAGGGCCCTCATCAGACATCAGATCTGCTGGTACCTTGATTTGGACCTCCTAGCCTTCAGATCTGTGAGCAGTAAACTTCCGTTGTTGATAAATTACCCGTCTAAGGTATTTTGTTATAGCAACCAAACTGACGAAGACAGGAACATAACTGAGTATCTACCTGCCTGGCTGCTGCCAGGGTACCACTTACTTCCCTATTGAAGTCACTTGGGAGGGTAACACATATTTTCTTTAACTCACCACTATACCCTCTAAACCAGTTTCCTGAAAACAGGTTTGCAGAAGTAAACTTCTGTTTGATCCTGTCCCCTTCCAAATTGAGTTGTGAACATGCAAACCCCTCCCCCCATATTATGTAAATTACTAATTACTAAGAGCACATTCCCCCATCAAGTTTACAACAAACTGTGGTCATGAGACTAACTTTTGGTCAATGGAATTGAGTAGAAGTTCTGCTTGAGTGTTCCAAGAAAGATCCTTCCTATTGCCTTCCTCCAGCTGGAATTCAGATGCCATGGCTGGTACTCAAGCAGTCATCTTGGGTGATGAGGTTGCAGAGAAGCACATAAGAAACGGAGCCTGAATCACCAATGTCGAACTACTTCCAGCACTTTCTGAAAGTCACTCAACAACCATACATGTGCTTCAGTGATACAGTTTTCTTGTTTGTTTGTTTGTTCGTTTGGTACAGGGGACTGAACCCAGGGGCACTTAATCACTGAGTCACATCCCCAGCCCTTTTCATATTTTATTTAGAACAGGGTCTCACTAAGTTGCTTAGGTCCTTGCTAAGTTCTGAGGCTGGCTTTGAACTTGTGATCCTCCTGTCTCATGAAGTGCTAAATTTCACCTGAATTTCAACAGACCAATAACACCCCCCAGAAAAGTTTACAAATCAGTTCTAAGTATGCAGGTTCCCAAGACACCAATAAAAACAAAAAGGCAAAGCAGTACACACCCACACACGTGCCCACATACCTCAGTTACCACACAACACAATTCAGCTAAAACTGACTCTTTGTGAAAGGAAATCTCATTTATTCCAACATCACCTCAGATACTTGGAGGTATTCTTCTCCACCCCAATTAAAATGAGTTCCTGGAGAGAAGAGTCTGTTACTCACCCTAGAAACCCCAAGGGCCTAACACAACCCGGAACTCAGTAAGCTGGATATAAATGAAACCAAACTCATCCACTGGCCCAGAAGACAGGGAAGTGAGTATGCAGGATACACCAATGCCTCCCAGCTGACTGTCCACATTCCCAGGGAGACCCCCACCCCTCATCCTCCTCCCCTGCACAATCTCCTCCTGAGCCCCGTCTGCCCCCAGCCAGCTCCCAGCTCCTGCCAGCCAAAGTCCCTGCCCCCTTCTTCTCCCCAGGACACTGACTCTTTATCCAGAAAGAGCTGGACACACAGAACTTATCTACCTGGATGGCACAGGGACATGGATCTAACTGCATACACCCCCATGTTCAAATTCGACCCTGTGGTCACTCATAACAAGTTTAAATAACCACCTGGCAGGTGTTGGCCAAGATCACCTCCCGCCACCAGGCAGCCCCCCGACTGAGACCACCCATATCTGCTTCAGGACATGGTCCCAGTTTCCCCCTTCTGGCACCCTACACTCCCAGGGAAAACAGACGCTCCACCAGCACCTGCCAGCTCCCCCGCTGCCTGGTTCCAGAAAGGGCCCCTCTTCATGGACTGCCCCAGCACAGCCCGACGCCACCAAAATGCTCCTCCTAGGCTCCACATCCTTCCAGGGTTCTGACGCTCCCCTGGGGCTGTCTTCCTGGCCAGCTCTCTGGCTCCGCCCCTCCTGCATCCTTCCATCAGGAATCAGGACACTGTCCTTCCCTACAGAGCCAAGCAGACACCACAGCACTAGGCTTGCTGCGGTTTGTTTTAACTTTCTTTAACTCATCCCTTTTAAATTCCAGTTTAAATTCTCTCCACTCAGCAGGCCAATCAATCCATAAAGACTTTTGGGAAAGGGAACAGTGGGGGCTTTCTTTCTTTGGCTGCAAACTGTGGGCAACAAAATTGACTTATGGAAATGTGGAGAAAACAGAAATAATGGAGAGGACGCAGCTGCCAGAATCTCCAGCCTCCCTCCTTCCAGGAGGTGGCTGCGCTGCTCATCAGCACCTCAAAACAACCCCTGCTCCCCTCGAGACCTGCCGCATCCCACCAGGACGGCGTGCCCAAGTGGAACGGCACACCCGCCTTCAGTGACATCGGTGCTGCATCCAGAAAACCGGATTCGTCCATACGAGCCTGATCCCTAATAAAGCACGGAACTTCAAGGCCAAGTGCACAGAAGCGAGGCCGCGAGCTTCCGCTTCGCCCAAGCAGTTCCTAGGTTCTCTCAGCCTGAGACACAGAGCCTTTGTGTCAGGTTCAGACAAGGATTGAAGCCAAAGGGCCTCAATGAAATGAGGTCCACAGCCAGCCAGGGCGAGGCTCCAAGGCCAGGGACTCGGAAGGACACGCTCAGCTCCATGGCACCAACTTCCCACCTCCCAGCGGGCCTCTCTTCCTCACTCGCTCCTCCGTAGCCGACAGACAGGCTGGAGCGCACGTAGAGATGTAAAGCCTAATTAAGGCAGGGCTGCAGGCTGACCCTCAAGGTCGCGGCACGGTCTCCCCTCCCGGCATCATGCCCACATGTGATCCTCTTACCCTGCATGTGGAGGGACTGTGACCTCCTTCTAATCGACAGGATAAGAAAAACATGACCAGATGGCCATACTGTGGTTCCTGCCATGATGGAGTCTTTTCTCTCTCTTGCTGACTTGACGAAACGAAAGGCCCTGTTGGGGACCCACATGACAAGGCGCTAGAGCAGCCTCCAGCCAACAGCCAGCAAGACAAGGAGGCCCCTAGCCTAGCTGCCTGCAAGGAAATCGACTCTGCCAGCAACCACAGGGGGCTGGAAGTGAGTCCTTCCCTGGGACACCTTGATCTCAGCCTCCAGAGAGCCTGCTGAGCAGGGCTCAGACTCCTGACCAGAGACTGCGATGATCAATGTGTGCTGCCTTAAGACATGAAGTTTGTGACAATATTGTTACACAAGAGCAAATGAATACAGGTCAAGTCAGTGAGCAAGAATGGGTCATTCAACAAATGATCACAATAACAGAATAGCCACCTGGAAAAAATATATTTCACTGGGTCCCTTACTCACACATGAAACCAAAATAATTCCAGATGGGCTTAAGACTTAAATAGGAAAAATAAATCAAAGTTGTTTCTTCATATGTAATTTTGGAGTGAGGAAGGCCTTCCTAACTGTGACGTGAAGCCCAGAAGCCCTGAAAGAAAGGACTAATAAATCTGATACAGGGAAAATAGCATCTGCAACTTGTATCACAAAGAGTTGATTTCCTTAATATGTAAGTAGCTCCTACAATCAATAAGAATATGATTAATTCCTCAGTAGGAGAAAAAGAAAGGATATAAGCAGCTTTTAGAAAAGAAACTACAGTGGTTCTTATTCTTCTGAAAAGATGCTCACTTGCTATAAGAGGAACACAACAGTTACCTAGTAGGATCAAAATGTGTGATAACACAATGGGTTGGAAATCGGCATGAAAAAGTACTGCTGGTGGGGAGTAAATTTATACAGTCTCTCTAGAGAACAATCAGGCAGCAATTATCCAAATTACAAACGCACTTGACTCCTCGAATCAACAATTCTGCCTCTGTGGATATTTAGAATGACATACCTATAAAGCTATCAAACAAAATAGTGTTTGGTGCCACAGCAAAGATATGAACCACCTGTCTATCAATAGGAGACTGGAGCGATGATTTATGGTACATCCCTTTAACAGAATACCAAGAACTGTAAAAACAGAATGAGGACTCTCTCTCCCTTCTGAGAGATCTCTGAAATCCATTTAGTAAACAAACAATAACCCAAACAAAACAAAGCGGAGGTGCCTCCAGGGAGGACACTGGGGAGACCGGATCAGAGTGAAAGGAGGACTTTTCCTTCTGTGCTCTTTGTGGACATTTTAAATACTGAACCATCTGGTGTATTTCTTTTTCAGAATAATAAAAATTCCAATTAATAAACACATTTACTTATAGAACAGCCTGCATGCTATGCTAGAAATTCTGCCAAGTTAAATTCAGACTACCTATTTACACACACACACACACACACACACACACACACACACATGAACAGCTACCACAGGAACCAGGTGAGCATCGGAGGGCAGTTTCCTCTGAGCTGGTAACTGCTCACCAGCAGGAAGGAAGAAGGGAGGTATTTCTTCCCTGTTTCCTTTCAAATTTCATAACATTGTATCTACCACCAATTTCAAAACCAACCATTAAAAAAATACTCGAGCCCTTGTGGCTCCCAGGCCTCCACTCTCCCCGGGAATCCCGCCTCCCAGGCTGATGGGCCCCAGCCCTTCGCCTCTGCCCAGCCCTGACCAGATGGCATCTTCGATCACTTCCCTGGGCTCTCAGTTCAGTGCTCTGCTCTGTCTTCTCCTTAGTCTCCCTCAGCAGCACCTTCCCTTACTACCTGAGCTGTGCCGAGCTCAACAAAGCTCACCTGTCCCCCACACACTCTCCCTGGTGCCCATGACCCACCTGTCACCAAGACACTGGAGCTGGCCAGATCTCCACCCTGCCAGATCTCTCCTCCCGGCTCCTGTCACAATCCCGCTGCTCCAGGCTTCCCACCCACCACTCCCTGTCTTCCTCCCCAGCCTGCAGCTCCACCCGCATCCCTGACCCCCAGTGTGGGCAGCCACATCAGGCAGGAACCTGGGTCCTCCTAGACTGCTTCCCCAGCCCGCTCCACTAACCGATTTCAAGGCCCCATCTGCTCTACACCCTGGGGGACCCCGCTGCACTAATGCCCACCATGCCACGCCCCTGCTGCTAGATTCACCTTTTGAGAGTCCGTATTGGCTCCCCAGGGCTGCCCTAAAATGCCACAGTAGACTGGAAGTCCAAGATCAAGATGTGGGCAGGGCTGATTTCTCCTGAGCCCTGTCTGCTTGGCCTGGATGGCCACCTTCATGCTGTGTCCTCACACAGTCTTTGCTCTGTGGGGAGCACCCCCGGTGTCAGTGCCCAATTTCCCTCTTCTCAGAAGAACACCAGTTACACTGGATTAGAGTCCACCCACGTGACCTCATTTTACCTGAATAACCTCTACCACCCATACTGGGGATTGATCCCAGGGGTGCTCTACTCCTGAGCCACATCCCCAGCCCTTTTTATTTTGAGACAGGGTTTTGCTAAGTTACTGAGGCAGGCCTGGAACTTGCGGGCCTCCTGCTTCAGCCTCCCGAGTTGCTGGGTTGACAAGCGTCCACCACTGCACCCATCCATAACAGCCTCTAAAAGGCTCTATCTCCAAACAGAACCGCATTCTGATGTACTGGGCTTCAGCAAATAATTCTGGGGGACATAACTAAGCCTAGAACATTTCCAACAGGTGATGTCACTGCCCTCAGTAAAGTCCTCCCTCAGTGTCCCAAGGCCCTTAGAAGAGTGCCCTTTTCAAAACCTGACCCCTGCTTACCGTTCCTCCCAGCTATGGGGGGAAGGTAGGGGCAGGAGCAGAGAGATGAATACGAAATGGCTTCCTTTTGTTATCACCTTCTGCAACTACAGACTTGGGGCAGGCAGGCTGACTTCTCCAGCATGGGGGTGGTCCTGGGTCACCCCCAGTCCTCACTGACATGACAGGGAGAGAACGGCATCAAATCTCCACCCCACACTTAGACCCGCTGGACAGAAAGCAGCTTTCTGTGCCCCTTCAGGGAAACCAAATGCTCTCCAGGTCACTCAGGGAAACTTCTGAGCAAACCCAGGAAACGGCAGAGATCTACCTTGCAGCTGGGCGACCTCCCCGGGAGGCGACGCTGCTCATTAAGGTGTCCTAGATAACCAGCCTCAGAAAGTTTCCACCTCGCCTGCTCAGCGGAACCGATGAGAGCACAGACGTGGTGGTGGCGGCATGACCTGTCTCCACACAGGAGCTAAGAACTGGGGCAGGAAGCCTAGCCCCTCTGAGCCCTGATTTGCACATCTGTAAAATGGGGTTAATATGCCCCTTTATCTTGTTCATCTGTGTTATTTCCAAGAGCTGCCATAATAATTTCCACCAGCTGAGCGTCTTAACAGAAATCCACGATTTTGCAGTTCTGGAGGGTAGGAGTGTAAAATCAAGGTTGGCAGGACCACTCTCCCTATGGGAGTTCTGGGAGAAAATGGTTCCTTGCCTCTCCAGCTTGGGGTTGCAGGCGATTCTTGGCATCCCTTGACCTGTGCATACAGCACTCGGGACTCTGCCTCTGCCTTCATGTGGCGTCTCCCCCATGTGTGTGTCTCTATGGCTGCTCTCACTAGCATGATGCCAGTTGTAGCCAGGTGCTGTGGCACACACCTGTAATCCCAGCGGCTTGGGAGGCTGGGGCAGGAGGATCACGAGTTCAAAGCCAGCCTCAGCAAAAGCGAGGCACCAAGCAACTCAGTGAGACCCTGTCTCTAAATACAATACAAAATAGGGCTGGGGATGTAGCTCAGTGGTGGAGTGCCCTGAGTTTAATCCCCAGTACCCAAAAAAAAAAAAAAAAAAGATGTCGGTCACGTTAGGGTCACCCTCACGCAGAATGATCATCTTAACCAATGACACCCAAAAAGACCCCACACCTAGGTTGGGTGGCATTCAAAGGTGCTAGGGACAAGGGTTTGCATGTATATTTTGGGGGGACACAATTACAAGTACTACCCCTACCTGAGAGGACTCAGGAGATGCTGGCAGGAAGGCAACCAGGCCAGCGCCTGGGGCCCTGAGTCACCTGCCGTTAGCACTTCCCACACACAGAATGGTATTCCCTGCACAGCCACTTCCCTCCCAGAAGAGCAGGCTTACCCCTTTGCTCTTCGTAAAAACAAAAACCACAAGCAAGAAACCAAAAGCCAACAAGCCGGCATCCTCATGGCTGATGTGTTGTTAAGACTTTTAAAACAAACCAACCAGGACTTACTCGGTACCAAGTCAGTGATGTCCATATCTTATCAGCGGGTCTCTCGGAGAAACCCCCACACACGCACGTGGCCCACACATCCCCTCCCTGCAGGAGCTGGTTCTGCCAAGGAAGAGCCCCATGGGCTGCTCTGAAAGCAGGAAGGGTTTGCTCTGGGTGAGCGCCCCTGGTCCAGCACACAGCTGCCTGCCAGAGCAGAAGCTTCCAGAAACAAAGGCCTGGAAGCAGTGCAGGGTACCCTGAGACTAGCAGCCCTCCCGAGGCTAATCCTGAGCAGCCTCCACCCCGGGCTCCCAAGGGAGTCAGGCCAGCCAGCTCAGCCAAGGAAGTGATTAATAAATCATGGGCAAAGCCTTTCCCGTCCCCGCCACTGTGGAGACCAAACCCCCCGCGCAGCGATCAGAGCCGCTGCCCACAACTTGAGGATGACTTTGACTGAGCTCATTAAGTCATACATAAGCTTCTGCAGAGTGGATTTTCTCCACGGATAATGCTTGAAAATTAGGAAGTTAAGTGGCCTGGGAGAACCTGGGACCCATTTACCAGCTAGTCAGTCAGAGCTTCCATTAGAAGAGAAAAACGGCCGAAAATCTGAAAACCGTCCTTGGGCAGCTGTTCAAAGCTTCCATTATGAGTGTTCAGGGAAGCCCCGTGGGGTTCACGCCAACCTGAGCTGCACATCTGTGGCGGGGGCAGGAAGAGCCTTGGCTGAGGAGGCCGGGGCCAGGGGTAGGAGCCTGGCCACAGCTGGCACGGGGGATCTGCTGCCCTCTCTCCGAGCCTGGGTTTCCCCAGGGTCTAAGCCCTCCTGCGAGCTGCAGACTCCACATGCAGACAGAAGTCTAAGATTGTGCAGCGGGGTTGGGGACACCCAGGGTACACTCGGCATGCACTCTGGGAAGGATGGCTCATAAAAGGCAGATCCACATATGATAGACCACTCTGCCTCTTACCCAATGCCGAGGCCACAGGTCAGGAACGGGACCCCCTGACATCATCACAAGACAACCAACTGCTTGAGTTTCAAAGGGAAATACCAGAGTGCCCGGACATGTCACTACTGTTACCCTGAATAAATTAACGTTGGTGAAAAAAAGCTCCAGGAGAGCAAGTCAGTGCCATCCCAGGGTTAGGGTCCAGGTAGACAAGAGACAGATGTGCCAGACTCGGTCTGAACCCCGACACTGTGGCCTGGTTATGAGGAGACACAGAAACGTAACACACCCAGAGCTCAAGGTTCCCCCTCTGTGAAATGGAGTAGTGCTGTCCCTGCCCCAAAAGCCACTCTAGGAGGATTCAGTGCTTCCTCTCTCCTAAGGCACACCTGGCAGGTGCTTTAAAAATAAAAAAAAAAATTAGGTCCACTCCTTGCCTCTGTTTCCCCTCTCCTTTCTCGGACGTTTTTCCTTCAGTCTTCGCGAAGGTCTCCCCAGTTCCTCAGCACATAGCGAAGCCGCCCTGCTCCAGAAATCCGTTCCCTGAATCCTAACCACCCACAGACCTGAACACCAATTACCCACATCCCCCCACCTGCCAGCGCCCCCTCTCTCGCATCAGCCTCCAGACAGAACGGTCTCCACCAGCGATGTCCAAACGAGTCCTACAAGAACACCCCATCCACAACGACGCCTTCACTGGTCAGCGACAAGGGTAGAGAACCAAGGGACGGTGAGCGTGAGCGTTTCCTAGGACCAACTGTGTCCCACACCTTGTTTTCTGAGGATGAGCTACTGCTCCATTTTCCTATTAAAAGGTGATTTCTTTCATCAAGCGGTGATGTTCTAACAGAGAATAATATTTTTCTCATGGCCTCATTGGATAAAATAAGTGACCCAACATCAGGAGCCCGACTCTTTTTATTTCTCTTGTTTTCATTTTTCATTAGGTTACGGGTCCACAATAACCAAGCCTGGGAACCGCAGGGCCCTGGGACTCAGTTTCGCCTAGCTGCCTCCACTTCCTCCCCAGCTCCATTTCTCAACGCTCACTTACATCCCCAGCTTCTGCTCTAGCCCTTCAAGTGAAACTGCTCTCAAAGGTCTCCAGATCCAGGCCACGCCTGACTCCAGCCTACGTGGGACAGACCAGGCCAGGCCCTTGTTCACTCAGCCTCCCCAGAGGAGGCCAACCTCACCCAAACCCAGCCCAGAGCAGGGGCTGCTGGGAGCTGGAAAAGCAAAGGGCTCAAAGCCCAGTCTCTGCCCAAATCCCAGTAAGTTGCTCCATCTCTCTGACCCTCAGTCTCCTACGGGGTCAAGTTATGATGTCAAGAGTCCCTACCTTTTATGGATCTGGAAGGGGTTGGACAAAACCAGGCCTGGGATACAGAAAGTGCCTAATAATAGGAAACACCATTAATAGGAAAAGTATTCACAGTAGAGTATGTTGTCTTTCTACCTTTGCCTCCTTCTGTTCTGGAAGACTCCAGCAAAACTAATATGCTGTCAAATGTATACCTGCCCAGCCCCGGGACCGGCCCAAGCCATCCTGGAATCCACTGAGCTCAGCAACTACCATATAAAGCACCCAGCTCTGAGACCTGTGCCCTCATTTCCCGTCTCTTGACAAACTCTTAATTACTTAAGGTCAGGGGGAAACTCTGGATATGCAACCACACCTACCACATCACCTTACACAAGATTGAACAGTAGATGTTCTTAAAAAACAGTGACATGCTTCCAGATAGGACAGTACAGTGTGAGGACCTCTCCCAGTGTTGAATTTCTTCCTAGGACCAAGGAAAGCAATGTGTGTATGTAGGTATGTGTACACACACACACACACACACACACACACACACACACCTTCATCCCCAAATCTCAGGCAATGCAAGGGGACAGTAATTTAAAAATGGATTCCAAATGGGATTTCAGTCCATTGTCCTTGGATGCTGGCTTTCTTCCCCCTAGGGTGCTGACCACCTGCCAGTGTATGACTCCACTCTCTTCTCCCCTGCGACGAGGTATTTTTTGATGAAGCCTTCTTTCGGTTGAGTCTTTGCTACATTATTTCCATATCTTCACGCAGAGCAGAGCACCATTTCTGAGAGGCATCGGGTTCTTACTCATTTTATAAACCCAGCTTCTCCCCTGTTTGGTTCCCCACCCATGTTGAGCTCTTAATCCACTCGCTGTCCTTCCTGTGGTGTCCTGGGGATGCAAATAACTCAAGTCTAAAGACATGTTCATGTCTCTCCATTCTGCTCCCACTCTCCACGTCTCCAATGTGTAAAACTGACACAGGAAAGGGAACCTTCAGTGTCTTCTCCTAAATATCCTTGGAGAAGGGGCACTTCTAGGGCTAATCTCTGAGGCTCCACAATGGGAGGCACCCCAGAGACCCCAGGATGTTTCCAGAGCCTCCCAGAGCGGCTGCTCAAACCCTAGGAGCCACACACAGTCACATACGCTAAATGATCATGAGACACTGAGTCCTCACAGTGGCCCACAGGTTGGGAATGCCCCCCTCCATCCCAAGTGTGGAAAGAAAAAAGGTCCTGTCTGTAGAGACAGAAATGGACTGAGAGGAGCTGCTGGAAAGAGCAGCAAAAGCAAAATATATCAGAAATTCTCAGGCTCTGCTTCTGGAATCTTACCTGGCCCCAGCCCTGCGGTCAGTCCGAGGTCATGAAGGGGAAGGTCCCTAGAGCTAAGAGACAAGCTCAAGTTCAAAGTCAAATCCTTGGGGATTTCAGAGTCACCAAAGAGAAAGGCTATTTGAAAATATTTCAAAAAGATCTAGAAGGTAGAGAGAAGAACATTTCAGGGAGGAGAAAATAGGAAAAAAACATTTTTTAAAACTTCATGGAAAATGAAGAGTCACACACACAAAAAAAATCTAATTTCAAGTTCATGGCTAGTGATTAGAAATTTCAAGACTAGCCGAACTTGGTGGTGCATACCCATAATCCCAGCAGCTCGGGAAACCGAGGTAGAAGGATCGCAAGTTCGAAGTCAGCCTCAGCGAAAGTGAGGCTCTATAAAGCAACTCAGTGAGCCCCTGTCTCTAAATAAAATACACAATAGGGCTAGGAATGTGGTTCAGGAGTTGAGAGTCCCTGAGTTCAATCCCTGGTACCCAGGAAAAAAAAAAATTTTAAGACTGAAATTTTCAAGTAGATCAACAGTCTTCATCTCTGCTTTAAGACCACAGTAGTTCCTCATTAAAAATGTTCTAAGGGCTTTTTTTTTTTTTTTTTTTGGTATTGGGGCTGAACCCAGGTGCACTTAACCACTGAGCTTTTTAATATTTTACTTAGAGTCAGGGTCTCACTAAGTTGCTTAGGACCTCACTTAATTGCTGAGGTTAGCTTTGAACTCACAATCCTCCTGCCTCAGCCTCCCAAATTCTCAGTGCTCTTAAAATGAAACTGAAAAGGTAACAGCCAGCTGTACAAACTGAGCCAACTGAAGAGTCAGTGAGTAGAAACTCACAGAGTCATTCAACAATCCTTTTCCAAGTACCCACTCCGTTGACGCACTGGGGATTCTGAAATCAATGCCACGCCTAACCCTCAAACCCAGTCTCAGAACACGGATTTTTAAGCACACATCAAGTGTTCACAAAGTGTCAGCACTGGGCAAAGCATCCTGCACGTGTGATCTCATCTCCTCTCCCTAAAAATGCAATGAGCCTGGGATTAGACTTAACCTCCTTTTACAAGGAAAGAGCTCCTGAGCCTCTGGCCTCTGCAACAGGCACAGGGTCACTCAGCCAGGCCTCCAGATCCTCAGTCTGGCCTGAAACATCACTGCCCAAAACCTCCACTGGAAGGAAAGCCCAGAAGCGGGGCTCCCACAGGCCTCACAGGGTGCGACACCCACCACAATGGAGGGACACAGAACCACAACTCGCACCTTGTGTTGAGCCGGGGCACCAGGATCCAGGTAAAAGGAAACCTTATCTCCCAGCCCTAAATTCCAGCGTTCAGGCCTGGAAATGCTGGCATGGCCCACACGGCGACTGCCACCTCTAACCTGTCTGTGCCCCGTGGTCTCCGTTTCTCCATCCATATCCACTTCTGGGACAAGCCTGGCCTCAGTTAGAAATCCAGCGGAGGCAAAAGCTAAAACCCCAGCAAATGACCGGTGTACACCTTGGGGAAACTAAATTAGAACACCAGTTCCCAAGGTTGAAAGAGACGCAGGGAGATGGGTGTTCTCGTAAACCAGCAGAGGACGGCAGCACCAGTGGGTAGGACCTCCTCCTAGAGAGCATGACAGCGCCAGCTCAGGTTGAGAACCTGCAAACCTTTGATCAGCGAATCTACTTAGACAGTGATAATTATCATAGAGAAAGTTCTGCCACCATGAGGAGGGTTTTCACTGTCATGTGGCTCTGATAACCTAACTGCCTGACTGAGGTACATCCACACAGCGGAATCCTCTTCAACAGTCAAAATAAACCACATCTCTATGTGGCAACACGACAGACCTCAAGACTGTAAAACCAAATGAAAAGTCAGTTGCAAAAATACAGGCAGCACGTTAGGCTGCTTTTACGGCATCACGATTAAAATGCTATGCATTGGAAACAGGTGCTCACACACGTGGTAAAAGGTTAAAAACATGGACAGAAAGGATACAAACCAGCCTGGGGACTCAGTGGTGACCTCTGAGTGGGACAGAAAGTAACAGGATGACGGCCAGTCTTTGGTGGCATCAGCAATACATTTTTCTTTTAAAAAACAAATCTGAGTTTAAGTAGCCTATGTTAAAAACCTGGTGCATCTGTGTGAGGCTCATTCATGTTTGTTACAATATTCTCAGTTCTTGCGTGACGCTTGAAAGATCCCAGAATTTAAAGTAATTAAAACATATATATTTTAAAGCACTTAGATTTTAGGTTACTTTTATGGTCATTTAGGTTTAATGGCCATTCAAACGCAGGGAACAAGAATAAATAATGGCCAAACTGGCTGTTACATTCAACACGAACAAACAGAAGGCAGAGGCAGCTGTTTAAAAGCTGAGATTCATTCTGTACTAGGAGCTGAATATGGAAGGGCTGTTTTTAGAAAAGGAGACTCACTAGCTGGGTTTTGAAGGGTGAATAGGAAGCTCTCCTGAGAAACTGTCTACAGACACAGCCAGACGGCAAACACATCCCAAAGGCTGCATTTAGCTGTGGGGAAGGGCAGGGGCTGGGCGAGAGCATTCCTTCCCAGACCAGCTGGCCAGAATCGTTTGCTAAAAATCCAACAGGAGGCCGGGGGCCTCTCTGGCTGGACACCATCTTTATTTGTGTCATTGGCCAGGCTGGCAGGTTGGGTGCTGGAGGCCTGATGGGGAGGAGGGGCAGGTTGCCATGACGCCCTCTTACAACACCCAACAGGGTCTGCACACACTGGCAAATGGATGGGAGGAGTCTGGGTAGTTTGGTTTCCAACCTCTATCCACCTCGCTTCCCAACCACACAGAAGAGGGAGAGGGTAGAGTGGCTTCTTCTCCACCAACCCTTGAAAATCATTGCTGTAAAATTCAGAGGAAAGTTAACTGATGGCAAGAGGTGGATTAAAGAGTTTTGGAGATATAAGAGCCAACTCTAGGTGATGGGCTTTGGGGGGGGGAAAAAAAGGCAATAACACCAACAACCAACCTGGCACCCAGGAGTCCTGATAAAACCCAAGGAGAAGGAGGGGACTCAACGGCAGGCTGACCCCAAACCTCTAGCTCATGGTGAGTGGGGACCCCTACAGCCAGATTTGACTGAATTTAGAAAAATAAAGAAACGGCATGCTGTATCACAAGTCCCATGGCACAATTTATACTACATACACACTACAAATCTGAAACATTCCGTCTCCTAAGAATCCTCTTTCCACGTACGATTTAGTCTTCTAGGGCAATTCTGTCTGCTAGACCCTTCTGCAAGGATGGACTAGCTCTCCATCTATGCTATCCAATATGGTAGCCGAGGGCCAGCTGGGGCTCTTGAGCACCTGAAATGGGCCTGATGTGGCTGAGAAACTGAAGTTTTGATTTTATTTCATCTGAACTAAGTTTAAGTAGCCACAGGTGGATATGAGCACCGTCTTAGAGAGCACAGGTCTGCAAACCCCTCTCACGGTGTGCTTAGCATCTCAGGACATCGTGAGGCAGTTCACCCCAGGAGTGAAAGTGTCGTTAGCACCCCATGATCCACCACTCAAAACAACGCCACCACAAAGATCCTCACAGCTGAACCTCTGTATGCACCCCTAAACTACTTCCTTAGGGTCCAGTGCTGGAAGTGAAGTCATGGAGTTGATAGGTAAATATGTCATTAGGTTCTTCCTACATTTTAATACAATCTGCTCTTAATGACCGAAGGGGACAGCATTCTGCCTTCTACCAGCCGTTTCCACATACATGATTGTCACCGGGTCCTCGTGACTACCCTCATGACAAGACGGGCCAGGTAACAGCACCCCCAGGGTACAGGCAAGGAAATGATGCATGGGAACGCTTGCCCCTGGCTTGGTTGGGTTGGCTTAGTTTCAGTTAATGACAAACCACATACACAAAGGTGGTTCCACAAGACCATGAGGGAGCTGAGAGATTTCCAGAGCCCAGTGACAGACAGAGTGCAACTCGCCACTCACCTCTCTGAGGTGATGCGGGTGTAAACGAACCTACTGGCCTGCCACTCACATAGAGTATGGCAGATACACAATCAAGTACAACAGGTAATCCCTGATGATGCCAGTCAATCAACGCCTACATTACAAAACAGTCACATTGCTTAACGACAGGGGTACGGGCTGAGGAACATGTTGTTGGGTGATTCTGTCGTTCCATGAACATCAGAGTGTACTTACACAAACCAAGATGGCTAAGATGCCACTAGGTGATATCACTGAGAGGGCCACTGTCACCTATGGGGCCCACCGTTGACTGAAATCTCACCATGCAGCACATGACTCTACTATACTTTTTAACCAGTGTTTAAGTGTTCCCCTTCTCTTTAAGTATTACAATACTTTTCTGTAAAAGCATATGCGGTGTTATATTCACAGCAACCTCCCACGATTCAAGTTGCCAAGTTCTTGACTGCCTCACCTTCTGGCTTCAGCAAGCTCTCCGTGATATTCGCATGCAACCAACTAACCAAGACCTTCTCAGAACTCACCCTGTCAGGGAGCAACGCAGGTCTCTAGTTGTTCTCCCAGATTAGTTGAACATGGAAAAGTGCTCATGTTATATTCATAAGTGAAAAAAGCCAGACATGAAATTATAGCCCATGTATTCTCAAAACTATACAAAACCAAATACAACCATCACTCAACGTGTGAACAACCTCTACATTGTACTACTACAAGGGTGTGTGATTCTTTTATCTAATTTTTTACTATACATCTAATTACTACTAATAAGTGACTAGCATTTAGTGAGCAATGATAAATGCCAAGTGGCTCACATGCAGTATCACATTTAAAACAGCTCTACGTGGTAAGGACAATGATTATCCCTACTGACCAATAAAGACTTAAGAGGACTGAAAATGCTTGAGAAACCTGCCCAAGGTCAAGGCGAGAGCTGGGATCAGAAGCCTGCCTGGTCTATGCTGAAGCCTCTGTTTTCAGCCACCACGTCCATCTCCAACTTTTCTGTGCTCGGGTCACTTGGGGATCTTGTTAAAGTGCGGATTCTGATTCAGGAGATGCTGACGCTGCTGATGGGTAGACTACATCTTTTTCTTTTTTCTTTTAAGTTGCTGATGGACCTCTATTATGTTTATTTATTTATAAATGATGCTGAGAATTGAACCCAGTGCCTCACACATGCTAGGCAAGCACCCTACCACTGAGCCACAACCCCAGTCCCTAGACCACACCGTTGAGTAGCAAAGCTCTCCACCAAAATCCACACTCCATAATACTGAAAAAAATCATTTGACTCGGCCAGGAAAATGATTCCTAAAAATTTGATAATGTAAATGCTTAATAATAGAGAAAAATGAAAACAGAATTTCCTTCTTAGGACCCCCAGACCCTACTTTCCCAACCATATGACAGGTCCAGAGGGCTCCTGCCAATTCCCACTAGCAGACACACCCCTGGGTAGCCACCAGCTCACCAAGCCCAACTGGAAGCTTCATCAACCTTCTCATCTCGTTAGCAGGGAGGATTTTATCCCCAAAGCTTCCCTGAGCCAACTCTTCTACAGATCCAGGGAGCAGGAGCAAGGGGGAAAGGCCCCTGGGGTCTCACAGAGGAACCAGTCAGTTCCCCTCTCCACTCCCAAACACAGACACTTTAGTTCCCTTTAGGTCCCAGCATTTCCCTGTTCTTGGAAGGCTAGTTTCAAACTTCCAAGCATTAGTTAACTGTACACTTAAGAGAAACTTCAACACTTTCATTGGGTTCATGGTTCTTCCTGTCTCTTATGTGGGATGATCAGATATTTGTTGTCTAATGAACATTTTGCCATTTGCAATAACTTATCTGGTCCCATGAAAGTAGCCCTTGTATAATAGATTGAATTTCCCTAACTTTGCATTTTCTTTATGTCTCTTGGTTTTTACTATGTCTCCCCTAAGAAACAGATCAGTGGGTTTCTTTCTTTTTCTTTTTTTTTAAATAAGGTTTAGTGATATTCTGTTTTGCATTTAGTCTTACAATTGATGTATTTATAACACCCTCCATTTCCCTCAAAGATTGTATTTATTGATGTGCTTCCTTCCTGGAATCCATTTCTGCGGGTACACCAGCAAATTTTTATTTCCTTTTAAACTAGACCAGAAGAATAAGTTTATTACTACTTAATGTCTTAATGCTGATATTTTATGAAACAGAACTATTTTCATTTTTCCTCCTAGTAAGTTCTCCCATTCATTTGGTCAACTATGTAAACTCCCTTCAAGTGGAATCAAGGTGCTCAGCTGTTTTCATTAACCTGTCAGAAACCTTCTTTATATGCCACATGCTAGCTTCATAATGGACCTATCTAATTTATCACCCCATTTGAAATTGCTATAATCCATTTCCCTCTCAAGGGCCTCTTTTTCTTTGTCTTTTTAAGCCAAGCATGTCTCTTGTAAAGATCTTTACAGGTCTTTGAAGATCAATGAGACTGTTCCAAAATCTAGAAGTACCAAAACGATTTGTCACCCAAGGGCAAAGTGAACTTAGGTCAGGTAAATTTCATTCACCCTGGCTCTGTGTGACTCTGCCCTCAATTTCAATTCTTCTTCAAAGTCATCGTCCCAGGAGTAGTGACCCCTCCATTGCTTCCTCCAGGAAACCCTATTGTGTGGCTGACACGATGCCAAACACTAAATCAGGTGACAAGGCAGACATCAAAGAACACAACAGACCCCACCTGCGTCAGGAACTTTCCTCGGAAGGGAAAGAAGAGTGCCTTTTTCTGTCCAGGATTGTTGCCAAGTCCCACGCTTCATGGGTCCTTTAAAAAGATACTGAAATGGCCCGTCATTTCTGGGAGGTGATCTTTCCCCTGAATATATATATTCCAACTTTTGATCATCTCTTTGTACTGATATGTTCAGTTTTTAAAAAAATGAACAAACTCTTTATATATTCAACATCCTTTTCCTTTTCTTGCATGGTCGTTACCATTGACTTGAGTCACACAAATGCATTTTGAAAACGCAGATCTTTATCCTACCACATCATTGCTGCCTTCCACGGACTCCACCAACATTTACAGTCTCTCAATAACATTTGCAAGATGAGTTCCCTCTTTCATTGACACAGAATATCCCTGGTGCAAAAGTCATTCTTTCCAGTGTTATCCCCTTGACAGGAGTTAGCATCAATTCTTAGCAGTTGGGGTTCCCCACTCCCTGCCAGCTGGGCTCACATGTTAGTATCACACTTGTTAATCACACTTATGATGATGCCTTTATAAACATGTTTTTGAAACCCCCTACTCAGTTTTGTTCTGGTTTCTCTTAGCAGCAACCATTTTTATGGCTTCAGTTGTGATGAAATGAAAACCCTGTGTTGTTAGTTACTCTTCCATCGTCCCCAAACTCCCTCATCTTATTTTTATAGTTAAAAAAAAAAAAAAAAGTTAAATTTAGAACTTTCCAAACCATCAAGAGGCTTCTCTGACTATGGAATTTCAAGTGTGACCAGGGTTCATTTTTCAGCCATTTCCAATTAGTTTAACGACTCCCGGAGAACACTGCTCTGATTCAAGGCTAAGGCCAAAGGAAAACGCTCCAACAACGCCATCAAAGACAATGCGCCTCTGACACCCCCAGCGCGAACCTCACTGGACGTTATAATAAGGAGCCGGGATTTTTAACTCAATAAAATTAAACACCCTTTGTGCTTTCATTTCTCTATGCCAACACACACACTAGTGTCCCACTGCCACCTGGAACACCCGCACCTGGGGTTTGCAAGTCTTCTAAATCAAGTTATTCATAAATTCCACATCCCTCCGGCTCCCGGATGCCAAAGGCCTGTTCCAGAGTAAGCTAAAAGGCTGCTCTCCGTCTTTGTGGCCACTCTCCAGGAAGGAGACAGCCTGGTCTGCACACTACACTGTCAAAAATCACACTTGGACTTGGGTGCCAGCAAATGCGCCCAACTTATGACCAGTCTCTTGATATCATGGGGACTCATGAAAAGGAGAGTCTAGTTCTCAGCTCTCTGGAGAGATCCCGGGGTTCGCTCCAGTATGCCCATGGTGAATTACACTTGCTGAATTTAGAATAATGCTCTCTCACCAGACACCACTGCCCGCAAGAGCTCTTTGCTCTGAGGTATCAAGACAGGGACATGAATCCTAGTATCTTCCTGAAGCTTTTTTTTGCGGTGCTGGGGATCGAACCCAGGGCCTTGTGCTTGCAAGGCGAGCACTCTACTGACTGAGCTATCTCCCCAGCCCCTGAAGCTCTGCATTAAATTTTTCCCTGCCCCAATAAATACCATCAGGTCACAAAAAGTTACCCCATGCAAGCTCAAGGTCAGAAAAGAACATTTTAAAAGACTTAAATTTCTCTTTTCATATGAGGCATTATCATCAGTACTCTAATTTTGCTTTAAAAATCTATTTCTAGAGTTTTGAAACAGTGGGTCCTTCCCTATAGCACCCAGTACTATTTGAGAAACAGGCTGACTATAAAGAAATTGCTTTTGATTTGTCATTCCAACAAAATATTTCCATGAAAGGGGAAGAATAGTCTCTCCATCATTAATATATTCAAAAACAATTCTCATGGTACTAAATAATTTGTTTATTGATGTTACTGTTTCTTTTAATAAATCAAGCCTCTGCAAAGGCCAATTTAAATGCCCATAAGGATAAGTTCTCCACATAGGGGGAATGGCAGAAAACCATTCTCAATCTACCAAAGATAGGTCATTGGAATAAAATCAACTTGGGAACCCCCTACTCCAATGGTTCCTAATAGATCACTGCATCCAACGCGATACATCAATAATCACAGCAGTATCACTGATGGAATTCTCTAGCACAAGCCAGACAATATACTTCCTCTTCCAACAAAGAAGAAACAAGAAAGCAACAGAGCCAGCAGTTAAGAGCACAGGTTTCAGGTTGTGCAGATGCACATGCCAATTATGAAACCACTAGTACTTGCTGAGGGCTTAGGGAAAATGACTTCACCTTTGAGTTTCCTCACCTGTAAGATGGTAAACTATGTATACCAGAAAGATGTTATTAAAGCTGCTTTCAAAAACGAGGTAGATACAGAAAAGCTGAAAAGCAGCTTTGACATTAACATAGCCCACATCTGGATGTGCCTGATGGCCCTGCATCTTCTGCCAGCACAGGGTAGGCAGAAGCTGAGTTACTGGTCACTTGTGGGGCTTGGGTGGACCTGGTCACAGCCATTTCTGTGTTGTCACTTCTGTCAAGTTCCGAACATTGTTGGCTGCCCTGGCTGGATGCACTGCTATTTAGAATGTCTTTTCAAAGATGATGCTTAAATATGGCATTGAAATGAAAAATCATTGAGTAGGAAAATGGTAAATTTGATAATAGTGAAGCAAATATCTCTGACTGGATGACTACAACTCCATCTTTTCTTGCAAAGCAAGAGCCAAGCTCTGCAAGAGACCGAAAAGAGAAAGATACAAAGAGCTATGCTGTAGCACAGCTATTCCATATCTCAGAAACCGGGCACTGAGATAGAGACAAAAGGCACACTGTCCATGAGCCCAGCAGAACAAGCAAAGGTGAGAGAAACTGCTAAACGCTCTGGAGCAACAGAGACATCTGAATAACAGAGGCAGGTGACCCAGCCACGCGGCTCAAAGCACAACGGTTAAAATACAGTCATTCAGTAAAAAAACAAGAAAAAAAAAACTACCCCTGTGGACAGGTAAGAGCTAACTTATGTCCCTCTGCCTGAGCATGCGTATTTACATCTCCATCCATCCCAAGGCTGAAGTGATACATGTATCAATTTATAGCAGTTACTAAGGGAAGAGGAGAGAAATGTAAAAGGAAGACTAAGGAAGATTTTAATGTTTTATCATCAATACTTCTATTTTGTTCCAATTCTGTACAATGAGCAGGTACCTGGTATGCTCTATTTTGGTAGTGTTTTTAATTTGAGAAGATTACAACAAAATAATACCTGTACAGTGCTTGGCACCCTGCCAGGCAGAGCAAACCTTCATCAAATGGGAGCCGTTCTTACTTTTCTAGATACAACAGAAACAGCGAGAAATGTGACACATACATTGAACACAGGATCCCAGCCCCCAATGTGTGCACAATCGTGTAGGATCAGCACTAACAGAGGTGAGATTCTGTGTGTGTGTGTGTGTGTGTGTGTGTGTGTAAAACTAAGGTAATATAGTCAACATCGACCTGCAGGTTACACACCTGTGGATTCAACCAACCACTGATCAAAATTATTTGGGGAAAAACTTCATCTGTACCGAACATGTACAGATTTTTCTTGTCATATTTCCCTAAACGATGAAGTGTTTATACATAGCATTTATGCTATGTTAAATATCACAGAGTAATGTAGTGAGGATTTAAAGTATATGAGATAATGCACCTAGGTTATATGCAAATACTGTATCACTTTATACAACAGACTGCAGACAGATGTGGATTCTGTATCAGAGGGAGATACTGGAACCCATTCCCAAGGATAATGGGTGGTGACCGTATACATACCTACATAACATAAGCTAAAGACAGTTGTCCAAAGGCATCAGAAGAAATTACTCAAATCTCAGAAGCCTCAAGTCAGAAGACTTTCAGAATGCCAACACACATACCTGGATATTTTATCTGCAAAGTTAAAGAAGCAAGCTAGAATATGTGTTATCAGCTCTGGAAACTGTTCAAAAGCGACATATGGATTGAAAGACCAGGGGTCCATTTGCTGGGGCACTGTGACATCTGTGCAGCTCTGTTCCCATGAAGGTCCAAGATTCTCACATTTAGAAATGCCTTGAAGGTACCATGGAGGCGCGGGCGGGGAACACCTCTACAATCCCCAGCTAACAATACGCCATCTCACGCCCATCAGTGGACTGCTGGGCTCTTCAAGGGCAAAGAGCAGGTTCTGCATGGCTGTGCACTCCTAGAGCACAACACAGAAGGCAAAGGGTTTAAGAAGAATTTTCTAGTTACTCAAAGACAAAAAGGACAATGATGACCACATGCTTGGGAAGCCAGAGTTCCTCCCCGGAGAAGGCTTTTGGAAGAGGGAATGACAGAGGCAAAGGCACCTGAACTGAGACCATGTGCCCCTCTTCCCATGAAGCTCAACACCCTCCTCTGGGTCCTGCCTTTGGTTGTCCTGCAAATTCGTGCCCAAAGATGAAGGCAGCAGACAACAGAGGAGGAAAAAAAAAAAAAAAACTCAAGGAAGCTGGGAGAGAACAAAGACAAATGACAGCTGGAGGGCCCAGCGTCTGCAAGGAACTCAAGTGTTACAAAACAACACAGGACCGAACTTCAAAGAGACTTTAGAGAAGAGACTGGAAGAGGAAAACTTTGAGAAACCAGGGACGATTTCCCCCACCACCTGCAGAACCCACTCACCTCCTGCAGCCTTCTGGTGGCCTGGAGAAGGAATCAGGGAGGGAAAGAGAACAATCACTGCTCTGTAGTGCGGAGGAAGGGGGACTTCCAGGGAGAGATTACAACACTCCACTCCAGGGCAAACTCTGGGGCAGCTTGTTCTGCTCTGGTCCTCAGGCCCTGAGAACTTCCCAGGCTTAACATTCGGGAGCCAGGTGGCTTCTGATGTCAGTGGTCACTTGCCTGTTACCTCATTCCCAGCACATGTCTCTCTCAAGGGAACCAAACCACAGTCGAAAATTCCAGAAGTTTTCACTACAGTACGAGGGGGAAGGGAGAGGGGAGGGCAGGTGCTGAGGACATTTCTAGTTAAGAATGTGTTTTCCCCCTGAACTTGTGTGGCTGCAGAAACATAAAGCAGAGGCCTCATGGCCCCCTGGGAAATGGGATGATATGTTGACCCACTGCACCCAGAAGGCATTTTTAGGTCGCAATAATGAACAGCAAGGAGGCTTGCTCCCACTAGACAAGGAATTCTCAACTGGAGGTAAGATGGCACTACCTGGGGACAATTTTAGTGGTCCAAACTGCAGGGAAGTGGGGATTGCTATTGGAATCTAGAACCAGTGACACTGGAGAAAATCCTACAATGCCCAGGCTGGCCCCCACAGCAGGAGCTGTTTACCTAAACATCAGCAGTTCCCACACTGAGAAACCCTACACTAGACTAACCCCACTCCTGCCAGCACCAAAGCAAATCCAACAATCCTACCTCAAAAAAAGAAAAGAAAGAAAAAAATAATAATTTGCTGTCCCCCTGATTAAGCAGTTACCTTACCCCAAAAGTCCACTTCTGAGAAGCAATATTAAACATCAAGCACTATCTTCAAGGTACCCGGCCCATCTCCCAGCAAATTCATTCAGGATACTCCTCAATACAACATGTGAGTAGATTCTTTTATGATTTCAGTGGAAGAAAGGGGAGCCACAAGTCACACACACACACACACACACACAGAAGCCACCATCTTAAAAAAAAACAAAAACAAAAAAACTCCCTGGTTGTCAGGTAAAGGCACTGACCAAAAATAAATAAACAAATAAATGGAACTACAGTTAGGATGGCCCAGGCAGCTCCAAAATATTTCAAAGAGAGAAAGGAAAAAAAAAAGAGGGTAAGAAAACTCGACAACCAAAAATAGATTTGTCCCTGGAGCTATCCCATAGCTAAAAACAGTTCCAATGCCCTAAGATGCTTCCACGGCATACAGTTATCTCTTATTTTTTATTTATAAAATGTAATAAACACACAACAAAAGGAGAAATACCAATAGAGAGTTCAATGAATAAAAATGAACCCCTGTGGAAGAACCACTGAGGTCCCGCAAGGGAACCTTGGTATGCAGCATCACTCAAGGACTGAGACTTATTTTATGTATTTGCCAGACACACCACTATGTCCTCCAGAGAAAGCTTATGCCTCTGTTGAATATATGCAGAGCAGAGACCTCAAAATGAAAAGTTTGGGGGGAAGGTGGGAACAAGCCCGTGGACTGTGTTAATTCACAAAGGCCTCTGGAAGAACAGGCCAGCAGCACCATGCTGGAAGCCCAGGAACAGCAGGCAAAGACCAGGTGGGGCCCAGAGAAGTCGAGTTAGAATCTAACTCAGTACTCACCTTCCCATGGTGCTCTGGGAGTTATTAATCACTCCAGAACCATATACCATAGTCCTGTTATGTGACCTTGCTGCAAAAACTCAACAAGATAGTGTGTTTTCAGTGGTAGGCAAAGCTTCTCACACACAGGAGATGAGCCACAAATCCCTTTCCTCCCTTGCCCATGCAATTTGGCAAAGTTGTAAAAGCCAGGATTTTCCTGTGAAGTTATTTCATCATAAATATTCCTGATGCCCCAAAGTCTCCAAGATGTTTCACGAAGGTGACAATACAAGCCCACTGTCAACTTATTCTGTCCCAAGCCAGAATTAACCATCCCACCCTCTTCTATGCACATCCCTGTCCCTCCCCCACCTATGCCACAGCAAATAGCCCAGTGGGCTATCAGGAAAAAAAACACCTCACACCCCAAAGGGAGGCCCTGTGGCACCTCTTTGAAGATGAAAAGCAGCAAGGTGTGTTTATTTGTACTTTGGGTGCACAGTATCATCTACCCGGACTGGGCTGTGCTGGGCTGTGCCACTACTTAGCTAGTTAAAAAATAAATCAAACTGACCCCTCATGCCATTAAGCAGATCCTTCCAGGAGAAAAGGTCAACACCCACACTCCCAGAAGTAGAACAGGGGAAATGGAGACTTTTCACGACAGAAGGGGAGTGTCAGAGAGACTTGGCAAAGGTCACCCAGGAGGAGGCCACCCATCCATCTGGCATGGCCACCATTAGAAATGGCTCAAGGCACATGCTTAAACCGACCATATCCACACACATGCAGGAAAATTGGACATCAGACTGGGGCTGAGCTCTCTAGCAGGATACATTAAAATATAATAACCAAAATCAATGTTTCACTTCCCTAACACAAACAATAAAAACAAAGGAAGAAACACACACACACACACACACACACACACACACACACACATATGAAAGTGTCTGAGAAGGTTCCTGAACAACAAAGGCTTCCAAATTGCTCCTAGAATGCCTGTGGCCTTCTGGCCCCACAAAGACCCAGGGCTCAGACTAGAGATCAACTTTGACCCCAACTTTCTTTTACAGACTATCAAAAGGAGATAAAAATCCAAAGTCTGGCTTTTACAATCTCTCTTGTTTTATCAAATTCCTAGAAGTGTACTGAAGTGTAGGATGTGGAACAGGTTAGGGTATCTGGTCTGGCTGTGAACCCCAGTATTGGGAAAAATGACCAGCCCTGTTCCCAGCAACACGTGGGTCAAAATGGAACTCATGTTTAAAAGATGATGCTTAATGTAACATGAAAAATGCACACTCCAACCCATCTAGACATTTCTTGTAAAACAGCAACCACACAGGTAATGCAAAGCCCACAGATAATGGACAACCTCCACCAGGGACAGTTGGGCTGTTCCTCCCCTCCCCCTACTACCCTCCCACTATGACTATGTTATTTATTTTAGCTCTGTGCTATATGTACACACACATACTAAATAATCCTTGCTGCCCAGGGAGGGACACGATTACCTTCACAATCTTTCTAGAGAAGAAGATTCAACCCAAGCCACCCAGGATCAACTGGAGAGGCAACAAATAACAGGGTCCACTGACCCACAAGTAGCTGTACACACAGGAGAGTCCAGACTGTCAGGGGATATGTCACAGTTGTGAGAATCAAGAATATGAATCCAGGCCTATCTTCAGTATCCGAGATGCCCTGGAAGTGGGCCTGATCTAATGGTCTCGAAATAATTCACACCTGCTGGTGGGTGCCCAAAACCCCTCAGAATTCTTTTCCCAGAGTGGCCCAATAGCTCAGGAAAAAATGGCAAATTGACCCAGATCTGGGTTTAACCCACAGCAGCCACAGGAGGCCTAGCCCCTCATTGAAAGAAGAATAAACCCACAGATGTCTAAATGGAGTCTCAGAGGAGTGGGGATGATGTCATAGGTGTGCGAGAGCTGACCGGTGGATTCTGATGATGCTCAGGGACTAGGACTTCTAGGAAAGGGAGAGACTTCCCTTTAAAGCGCTCACATCTCCAAGGGACAGCTCAAAATGGAATGTCCCTACTTCCCCAACCAACACATCACCAAAGACACCTCAACAGGCAAGTTGCTAGCAACATTTGGTAAAATCTGACATAAATCAGATATGTGGATGCACAACTGCCGGGCAAGCACGTTTCTGCTTCAGAAAACTGCCCGGACCCTGTCGCCCACTTTCTGGGCACCAGCGGCCCAGAAATAAACACCAGGGGGCCAAAGGCGGGTGGGGGGCGAGGAGGGGCGGCTGACAGCTGAGGAGGGCAGGCAGGCGCAGAGAAGGAAGGCTCCAAACTGGAATTCGGAGCGGGCCCACATCAGGAGAAAAGTTCCTGCGAACATCATGCGTTCTAGGGAGGAAAGAAGGCTCGCTGCTCTCCCGGCCCCCAGGATGCACAGGCTGTGTGATGCTAGCTCAAAGGCCGTCAGAGGAAGACCCTGGCCCTCGTCCAGGGCCCCTCCTAGGCCTGGGCGCCCGCAGCAGATGACTTAAATACAGGTCGGGTGCCCAGGATTGGTGGAGAAAACTAATAATTCCCAGGCCAGGCCCTGCTTCATCTCACTATGCCCAAACCAAACACAGTCCCAGGGAGCAGATGGGGGAAGCGGCGATGCTACCCAGCCCGCGCACAGTGCAAGTGGGGAGACTGAGGCACATGGTTCGCGCCCCAGACTCCGGAAGAGGCCCTGGGGAGGGCAGTGCGGCACCGAGTGCCAGGCGTCTGGGAAGACGCGATCAGGGAAGAGTGCTCCCCTCCCCTCCCCTCCCCAACACACACAACACACTCAGACGCACTCGAGCTACGCCCAGCCCGGGCGGCCGCCGGGCTCCGCGAGCAGGGCTGCACACAAAGCCCCGCCCGCGCACAGCCGACACACACCACCCGGCGCGCTCGCCCACACAATAGCACCGCGCGCACCCCGCGCGGCCCCTCCACGGGGTCCGGGCCAGCGCGGCGCCGGGGTCCGCCCTCCGCGCACACCCACGCCCGCAGCCACGGCCCGCGCGTGGGGAGGCGGCGCGATCGCAGCCGGCCACGGGCCCGCGCCCCGCGGCAACTTCGCCGCGCGCCCCGCAACTCACCCGCGGCGCTGCTCAGCAGCAGGCACAGCGGCCCCAGCAGCCACATGGCGTGGCCGCCGCTCCCGCTGCCCGGCGCAGTCGCTGCCCCCGCGGCCTCGGCGCTGACCCCGCCCCTCGCGCCGGCCCCGCCCTCCGCCGGCCCGCCCCCCGCCCCGCCGGCCCGGCTCCGCGAAGTTTTGCAAGCGCCCGACTGCGCGTCGCCGTCCGCGTCCTGCACTGTGTCGCGACTCCAAGGGGCCGCGGAGGGGGCCGCGGAGGGTCCGACCTCTCGGCTGGTCGCTGCCTCCGCCATCTGGCTGCGGAGACCGCGTAACTGCCCTGGCTCTGCACTCTGCTTGGGTTTCTCCCCCTTTCCTCCTCCTTTTTCCTATATCTTCCGAGGATGCGGCGCTCGCCATCTCCCCAGACCCTCAACTTGAGTTCTTTATTAACTACAAAAGAAGTGTACTCCAGGGAGGGAAAGAAAAAGTTGGAACAAAGAGCCAATGCTTGTGAGAAAATATGTAGCGGGTGTAGAATACAACCAGTGCTTCTCAAACTTTAAGGTGCATCAGACACACTTAGTTAAAATGCTGACTCTGGTTGTGTAGGTCTGATGTAGGGTCTGAGATTCTGCTTTTCTAATAAGCTCCCAAGTGATTCAGAGGCGGATGGTGCCGGAACCGCAGGGGGAGTGAGAAGCTAACACCGTGTGTACACACCGTGGCCTCGTGGGTATTTCACCTGCAGGGTGTCCACCTTGACCAGCGGAACGTTTGGGCCCGAATTTGCAGAAAAGGAAGGTAAATGTAAAGGCAAACAACACAGATGCAAAAAGATTAGCTGCTTCAAGCAGTTGGAGCTTTCAAATAGCACTGGTGAAAAATCCCAAAGGATTTAGATGACAAGAATGAATAGGACACTTTTGTGCTCCAGCCTACTCCCAACCTCAAAAAGAGAAAAAAACAAACAAAAAACAAAAAGAAAAACAAAAGAAAAACTAATGCAAATACTGTAATTGCCGAAAACTGAAAAACAACCCAAATGTCCCTTAACCCCAAAGTGAATGGAGTAATAAATTGTAGTATATCATTTAATTCAGCAATATGGTTGAATTGCAAAAGATGCTAAGAATCCAGCCACAAAGGGTTGCATCCTATAAGTTGCATGTGGGGGGCCGAAGGAACACAAAACTTGGAGTACCAAAATCAGAACAATAGTTACCAGTAAGGTGGGGAGAGAGGGGAGTACAAAGGGACCGTGTGACTGTTCCATGTCTATACATTTGTGAAAACTTGTATAACTGCATGCCTAAATTGTACCCCTAAAAAGGGTGAAATTTATTGTGTATAAATTGTTCCTCTCTGGAGGAGTCAGGAAGGTGTGTGTGCTGGGGCTTATTGATCACTTATGAGAGGCTTATAAAGGATGCCTGCATCCTTTGCACTAGAGACAGCTTCAAGGATACTGAGATTCAATGACTTTTAATTTTAATTACCTGTTGTAGTCTGGAAATGTGAAGGCAAACGTGGATCAGATCAAAATTTTAAAATATCAACAATAGCTCAAGGTAACAAGAAAATGTGATGTGATGTGGGAAAATTCAGCAAGTTTCATTTTACAAAGTCATCTGTCACATAGGAAAGACAAATTTTCCAAAAGCTTTAGCCTTCAGATGTTTTATCCAGGGACTGGTGAACACTAAGACCATCCTGTGGGTTTCAGGGAATTTTATGCAAATTTTCCAGCATATGTGGACATTTGCCTTTTTCCAGAAAGCATATTGAGAGGAGGCCCCCTACCTTTGATAACAATACCCAAGAAGGCAAGTAATTTCTCCTGTAGCTGCTGATTTGCCTGCTAACATTAGGAACACAAAGTCAGTGGACCTGACTCAGATCTATTCTTGCTTCCTTAGGTTCCTCTGAGCACATGAACTCTGGGAACAAGTTAGTGGGCCTGTCTCCACAGACTCCTCCCCATCCCTCCTCTGTCTTTCTCCCTCTCTGCCTCTCTCTCTATTTCTCTCTCTCTTTCTCTCTTTCTCCTCTCTCTTTTGTGCACACACACACACATGCTACACTTCTTTTAAATATACTAATATCTTTGAAATCATTTAGACAAGTGTAAAGCCCTCTTCAAGTTCAATTGTTATTTTTATACTAAATCATTCCCAACCTTCTCACCATGTAAACCTGATAGGAGATATGACTATTATTCATTTTATATCAAATTTACAGTTTAATTTTTTTTACTTTTTAACTGATATATAGAAATCATATATACTGACAGAGTCCCGTGCGATACTTTGATAGGCATTCACATTGTGTAGTATGTAACTCAGGGCAAACATATCAAGCTCCTCAAACAATGATCATTTCTTTGTGGTGAAAATATTCAAAATTCCTTCTTCTAGCTTTTTAAAAACACACATACAGTAAATTATCATTTGAAACCATTCTTTTTACAGGTTGAGTATCCCCAACATGAAAATTAAAATCTGAAATGCTCCAAAAGCCAAAATTTTTTGTGTGCTGACCGTGATATCGCCAGTGGAAAATTCCACAAATTATTTTAAAAGTATTATATAAAATAACCTGTGGGCTCTGCGTAGAAAGTATATATGAAACAAGAGAATTTCATGTTTAAACTTGGATCGTATCCCCAAGATATCTCATTATGGATGTGAAAATATTCCAAAATCTAAAAAATTCTGAATCCCAAACATTTGTGGTCCCAAGCATTTCGAATACACCCTGTCGACTTGGTCTTTATTCCTCTCCTCTCTCTTCTTCCCCGGGTCTTTGGAAGTCCATCAGAAGCACAAGACACACAGTGTCCAGGGATGTCAGAGGTTCCAGTGCTAATTGTTCAGGTCCTTTGAGCCAGTCACCATCTTTTTATAAGGTTGGCTTAATAAAAACCAAAAGCAGAATGCATCATGTGTCTTATTTACCAAAAGGCAGACACAAAAACCTTGACTATGAACTTCCAACAGCTCTACCGTAACAAAGGAGGGGAGGAAGAATTTTGTCTCTCTATAGTCTTCAATACAATGCTCTGTGGTTCCCTATATTTTCTCATCTTTTTCTTCACAGCAGCCCCAGTCATACCACAAGTGAAAATGGCACAAGATGGAATTGAACTTGTCTTTGAGACAAGTTCTTTTGCTCATTTCACTTGCCACATACTAGTTGTGTGATTTTAAGCAAATGACTAGCCTCTCTGAGCCCTGGTTTCCTTACCTGTAAAATAAAAATAACGAGAACACCTGGCCCCTAAGGGGTGCTATCAAGATAAAGAGAGATAAGGTATGTAACGTCTTTGGCACGGTGCCTTGTACACAGGAATTGCTCAAGAGAAGTTAGCTGTTATTGTGGTGTGGTTCACCCTGCCAGAAACCCCACCCTGGTAGGCAGCTTCCAAGATGGCTCTCAAAGACCTTCGCATGCTGAATGCAACTGTCCTATGTGACCAATACACATTGTGGAAGTAACAGTGGGTAACTCCTACAGCTGAGTCGCAAAGGACATGACAATTTCTTCCTTGATCTCTTTGATCACTTGCTTTGAGAGAAACCAGCCACCATGCAATGGGGATGCTCAAGCAGCCCTGTGCACGGGTCCGTGTGAGAAGAAATTAAGCTTCCCGCCAGCTTGCCAGCCATCGGAGTGAACCATCTGGGCAGCAGATCCTGCACCCAGTCCAGCCTTCAGATAACTACCCTCCGCCAACCTCTAACTGACCTTCCTGTGAATTGAATGGAACCCCCATCCAGTTCAAATTCTTGACCCACAGAAACTGACTGAGATAATAAATGCTCACTGTTGTTTTAGGCCACTAATTTTCAGGGTAATTCTCCATGCAGCAGAAGCTCACTAGTAAATCTGCCTTTAGGTCATCCATAGGGCTGACTTCATGGTTCACAGAACCTTTTAAATTAGTTAATAAATGGGAAACACTTAGACGTTTCCCTGGTACATAGTAAGCACTCAATAGATGTTAGTTTTGTTACTATCATTTCCTCTCTTCTAAGCACCTAAAACCCAGACCTTTCAAACTTTCAAACAAAAACATTTTAAACTTGAAAAAGAAAAGAAACATATTGGAACTAATGAAAGAGTCAAAGGGTTGAGGACACTAAAAGGATCCAGAAAAAAAAAATTACAAAAATGTTATTAAAAACAATTACCAGAACTTCATTTGCTTCATGAAGAGCAGGCGGAGAGAGAGCACAAGGTCAGCTCCCCGGGGCACTCCTGTTACCCCCAGATCTCAGGGCCCATAACCCTCGCCCCAGGCTTCCTCTTTCCTCTATTGGGTTTTCATTCTGAGAGTCTGCTGCCCAATGGCCCATTACCAAATCCCTCCCAACACCCGCCCTTTCTACCCCCAACATATTACCAGGGGACCACAGAATCAAGTGACGAAGAAAATGGTGGGCTTGGAGGTGGCTCCACACACCTGGGCTCCTGAGTCCCACTACTTACTAGCTGCCTGAGGCCGAGAAAGTCACTTTGTCACAGCATCTCTGTTTCCTGTGAGATGGTACCACATCCTAGAGGTTTCAGTCAGCTTTTCACGCCTGTGACTGAAAGACCATACCATCGTAACTGTAGAGGAGGAAACGTTTACTTAAGGGCTCACAGTTTCAGAGGTCTCAATCCATAGACAGCAGGCTACATTCCTCAGAACTCAAGGAGAGGTTGAACATCATGGCGAAAGAGTATGGCAGAGGGAAGCAGCTCACATGGTGATCAGAAAGCAGAGAGAGACACCACTCATCAGATACAAAATATATACCCCAAAGGCACACCCCCAATGAATCACTTCCTCCAGTCACACCCTACCTGCCTCCAATTACCACTCAGTTAATACCACCAGGAATTAATTCACTGATTAGGTTAATGCTAAAGCCCAATCATTTCTCCTCCAAACCTTCTTGCATTGTCTCACACATGAGCTTTTGGGGGACACCACATCTAAACCATAACACTAGGTAAAGCAAAAAGACGCTTTCTCGTTTTTTTATGTATTTGATGAACATTTATTCAGAATTGACTCTCTGCCACTATTGTAGGCTCTGGATTGGCTTGAACAAAACCAGTTCCCTGTCCTCAGAGTCTAATTAGAAAGGTGGACAAATATCACATTAACCAATGATGATGTCATGTAAGGTCATAATAGCATGTGATTTCATGGGGACCATGTGAACCATTTAGCAGAGTTCTGATAGTTTCCATTTTTTTTAATAACAGACTTAGCACTTACATGTGAGAGTGATGCCAGGAAATATGGAAGTCAAAGCTGCAGGAGAAGCCAACAACCTCCAAGATGGCTCACTACGACCCCGACCCTAGTCTTCAGATATCTCCCCCATTAAGCAATGCCCTCCTCGAGTGTTACCCAACCCAGGAACTCAGTTCTAGCTAATAGAATATGGCAAAGGTGATGTGACATCACTTCTAAAATTAGGTTTCAAGAAGACTTGGGCTCCTATCCTTGCGCACACGCACACACATGCCCCCCCCCACACACACACCTGACAGCTCCCGTGTTGTAAACTGCCCTATGGAAACGTTCATGTGGCAAAGAACTATAAAGACCTCCAACCAACAGCCAGTGAGGAGTCAAGACCTTCAATCCAATAGCCCACAAAGAGATGAACCTATCAACAACCACTCATGTGAGCCTGGGAACAGATCTTCCCTAGCCAAGCCTGCAGCTGAGACCAGAGCCTGGTGGCAACTTGACTGCAACCTCAAGAGAGACCTTAAGCAATTGCTCCAGCTAAACTCTGTCCCTTCTCCTGACGGAGAAAAAAAAATGTAAGATTGTATATGTCCATTTTTAAGCCACTAAGTCTTTAATAATTTGTTACATTGCAACAAGTATGCATAGTATACAACAGGTAATCCAAAGGCTTACAGCAAACCTTGACTTGGTGGACACTTAACCTCTCTGAATCTTTTACCAGTCAGCTGAAGCAGGCAGTATGGGAAACAGAGATGAATCAAGCGCCTACTTTGAGCATCGTGCATTTATGATCAAGTTTAATCTCCACAACAATCTCTGAGCTAGGTACTGTGGTCTCTAGTACATTGATTCTCAGAGTATTTAAGTGGCTGACTCAGCAAACCCAGTGAATAACTGAGACTTGAAGCCAAATCCTTCTGATTCCCAAAGATTCCCACAGTACCATATCAAATCATGTCACCTACTACAGCACATCAATCTCCACTTCGTGGAACACAGAGTGTATCTGCAGCTGGAAAGATAATACATTCACTAGGTTGCAACACTAAAGATGCTCAGGGTGACAGACAGAACTTGGTTTACTGTGTAATGCAATTCAACTCTCAGAAAAGTTTTCTGGATGCATTAGTTGTTACGATCTCCACCCCCCAAAAAATGCTGAGCATGACAGTTCTCCTAGTTAGAAATTAAAGTCATCCCAGAGCTGCCAAATGTATATATATATTTTTAAATTGTCAGACTAATATTGCTGAAACCAACAGAGTTCTTGTAATTCATGTTTAATGTGCTCACAAGCTTTGCAGAAGAGAGATCTGCCGACAGTTATTAATGAAAATTTTGCACCACCTGAAATGTTGATGGTTTTACCCCTTATCTTTTAAAATGTGCAGTTTGTTATTTATTTTAATGCCTCCATTTTATAGCCCCTTGAATGAAGTTGTCTATTCCTTTAAAAGGGTGATTTCTCACGTGACTAGTCTTAAAAACCAAGAAGCAATCACATAAAGAATCTAACCTGCAGTTTATCAGGAAAGCCATTTGACCAGTTTTTGTTGTTTTGTTTTGTATTACCACAACTGCATTTCTTTTCTTTTTTTTTAATTTTTTAGATGTTGATAGACCTTTGTTTTATTCATTTATTTTTATGTGATGCTGAGGATCGAACCCAGTGCCTCACACACGCTAGGCAAGTGCTCTACCACTGAACCACAACCCCAGGTCTGCATTTCTTTTATTTTCTCAATTAGAGAGGGAAAAAACCTCCTATTTGTCTACCAAATTGATGGGGAAATTGTCATTGAACTGCATAGATCTGCTGTGTCTGAAACCAGGAGTTACCTCTGGTTTGAAGTGTAACTGTTCTGAATAGGGACATGCCCTAAGTACAACACATAAACTGCTTTCAAAGAATTAGAACAAGCCAGGTACAGTGCTTGGGAGGCTGAGGCAGGAGGATCAGGAGTTCAAAGCCAGCCTCAGTAACTTAGTGAGGCCCTCATCAACTTAGTGAGACCCTTCTCTAAATAAAATACAAAAAAGGGCTTGGGATGTGGCTCAGTGGTTAAGTGCCCCTGTGTTTAATCCCTGGTACCAAAAGAAATTTTAAAAATAAAAATTAATTAGTAAAAAAAAAAAATGCAGAAGATCTCAATAGCATTTACATAGATCACTTGTTAAAATATATCCAGATACCCGAGGCTAAATATTAAATTAATACCACTGGTTTCTTTTTGATTTTTTTAATGTAGTTGCTAGGAAAAATATTACATTTCAGTATGTGGCTTGCATATGGGGCTCACAGCACATTTCCATGGAACAGCACTGTTACAGACGATATTCTATTTTGTGAGTGAATCCATGACTCTTTGGAGTGCCTTATGTCATAGTTGAAGTAAGTCAACTTTGTTTTCCTCCCTGTTACTCCATCTGTCTAATTCTTCTTGAAGCCCACTTGCCCTGGTACTCTAGACATCCAAGTCCAGTGATATGAAAGTGATTTGAATGTCATAATTTCTGTATTACAAATGCACCAAGGAGTGGGAAGAGCAAAATGAATTGGGAACAAAGAAGCCATCTTTTCTAGACAATGTAGCACTTGGATTCAGAAAGAGCACAACACTGAATAAGATCAGTGGGGGAAACTTATACCCTAATTAGCAAATCAGAAATCACAAGTGATATTCTACTGGTGACACATGCAGGAGAATGGACCCAGCATGCCTGGCCTGGTCCCTTCCCAGGTAACCAGTTGTTCATAAACGAACAGGTAAGCAGGAGGCCCTGATCCAAGCACTCTCGAATCCCAGATGGAAGGTAAATAGATTTACATTTTTAATCTGACATTATTGGAACATTTCCCCCGCACCGTGAAAACTCCACTTTAATAATTTAAGTTGTTTTTCTCGGTGTACCTCAGCCTACTTCTTTTAAACACCTCTTCATTTCAAGTTGAATTCTCTGGGCTTGATTGATCTTAACGTTTAAAAGCTTAATTCCAGGAGCTGTTTCATTGTCTAATCAGGGACTGACACTGTGTGGGTTTGTAGTTGACTTGGGGAAGCTTTCAGTGAATTGCCACACCCAGTGTGCAAGGGAGTGCAGGCAAGGGACAAGGAAAGGAAGTCATGCTGCCTTTTCCAGGGCCTTCCACAAGCAAGGAAAGAAAACACAGTAGCGCGATCAGCCCTCTTTGCTTCTATTCGGCATTCACAGAAATTACTTAAAAATAGCAGCTGTGCGCTCTGTATGTTGTGCAAGCCAGGAATCTGGCTGTAAATCTAGAGTCATTGCTCCCCTTGACTCCCCACATCATCGGTCACCATGATTTGTAGGCTCCACCTGCATCATGTCTCTTGAATCCATTTCACCCCCTCCTTCCCTCCTGTCTCTCCCCAAGTTCCATCACCCATGCCCTGTGTCTCCGTTGCTTCAAACACCTCTTAACAGACCTTCTCAGGTCTGCCTAAAGCCTCTATCACTCCCTATTGCCCATAAGAACAGTTCAGATTTCTTAACTGAGTACGTTCTCCATGAGCTTCATGGCAATGGGAACAGAGAAGGGACTGAAGAGTGAAGCCAGAGGGGCAGGCAGGACAGTTGGGCATGTTAAAGAGTTCAGTCACTATCCTATGAGCTACGAAGTCACAAATGGTCAGGTTCAAGCAGGGACATGGCGTGAACAGATTAGAATATTGGTTAAAAGCAAGGGATCTGGAATCATACTTGAAAGCTGACCATGCTACCTGGCTGTGTGTCCTTGAGCAAGTTACTCAATCTTTCTGACCCAGTTGCTTACACCATAAAAAGGAAGTTAAGACCCCTGTGCGTCGGGCACAGTTATGAGATCAAGATTCCCCTTCCCACATCAGCTTGTAACACCTCGCTTTTATCTGTTTGTAAAACTTATAAGTCTCTCTGTGGGTATTTTCACAAAGTCTCATGAAATGTTGAAGTAAAGGAATAAAAAATTTTAGCTGGAAAAATTATAAGTAGCCAGAAATCAGCCCTGATCCTACCAGAAACAGTAATTCCAGGAAACAGAGCTACACACACAGAAGGGAACATGCTCCAGGATACACACAATAAAGACCCCTGCCAAAGCTTGTCCCTCACGGCCAAGCCAGAGGGGTGATCAGATCAAAAGAGTGCTGGAAGGAGAACATTTGCCCCTGTTAGTCCAATCTGAAGAGGTGTGCCAACTTGCCCAGCAACTATCAGATCTCTGCCTTATAACCACAGGTCTGATCACAGCAAAAATCCAGAGTAATTACAATGAAGACTTCCAAGGTGGAAGAGATCTGGCTGGAGAAACACTAGAAGCTGCCCACGTAGACCAGTTGGCTCAGGCCTCACAGCATAGGGCCTGTGAGGCTGATGGTGGTGCGGGCCAGCTGGCCTTGCACTATGGAAGAAAAAGTTCTATGGTGACTGGATGAGCAGAACCTTCCTTCAGTGATGTGTCGGGCAAACAGTATCTAAAGCTCATCTTGACAAGCAGGCATGACATGCAGACAGCACAGAACAACACATCAAAATAATAAAACACTTCAGACCAGTTGGCTAATAGGGCTGAGACCGCTGAGTGCCTTCCCTGTCACCCCATCTGCCCAGCTCAAAGATCCCGTGATTGGGTGACTGCAGGGCACCAGGTTCTAGTAAGTTGATGCCCTGCCCTTTGGATATCCTTTGTGATTGCAACTACTAGAAAACAGCAAATAACCTGCATTCATTCAATTAATCATTCACTCAATGATTCTTTATTGGGGCACCTGTCACATTAATAGCAGATCAATAGTGTGGTTTTCATGTGGAAAAAGGGTCTTCTTGATCTATAGACTGATGCTATGGCTTGAATATAATTTATCCTCCTAAACTCATGTCAGCAGTGTTTAATCCTACGGGGAGGTATTGAGAAGGTGGAAAATTGATCCAACCATGTTGTTAAAAGATGGGTCTTTAGGAGGTGATTGGGATTAGATAAGATCATCAGGGTGGAGCCTCAGTGATTGAATCCTGGTGCCTTTATGAGGAGACAAAACAAGGAGAGAGAAACCAGGGGAGAAACGTGTGTTCCCCTTCCCTTACCGTGTGATGCCCTGCATCACCTTGGAACTCTGCTAGCAAGAAAGCCACCACTAGATGCAGCTCATTGGCCTTGGATCTTCATAAATATGAGCCTCTTTTCTTGTGAAGTTACCCAGTCGCAGGTATTTTGAAATGCAAGATGAACTAATGCAACTGGTATGTACAAACTCATTCAGAGAAGTGTAGAGAGATCAATTGACCCCCCCAGGTGGGAGGATTTAAGCAGAAGGTTTTGGGGGGGAGGCGGTCTCAGCAATCCTTTCATCCATGCATCATTCATTCAGTAAACAAATATTTATTAAGTACCTCTTGTATGCAGGGTCCTAGGCCTTGTATGCAGAGAGGCAAGGAAAACAAATCAGACTCAGATCTTGCCATCTCCCAGAGAAATGGGACAAAGAGTAACTCTGTATGTATCAACAGCTCAAGATCTGAGATGTGGCAGGAAAGACACAGAGGTACAAAACCCTGAGTTTCCAGCTTGAGGTCAGTGTGATTTAATGGGATTTGTTGAATGAATAACTCATTGAGGCAATGTTTCTTGTATGTTTTTACATTTAAATAAAGTGTTTTGCATTTCATTTCCAAAATGAGTCTTCCTAGGAATAAAGAAGTTCTCCCTTGAAAATAATAAGAGCAAATGTTTACCGAGCATTTTCTCCATTTGGGTTCCCCTGAAAAGAGCTTGGGTCAAGGACATGGGTGCAGATAGTTTATTGTGAGGTGATCCCAGGAGGCAGAAATGAGGGAGTGGAGATGGTGGAACAATAACAGGAGAAGAGTCAGTGAAAGATGCATTGGTTGGACAGGTTAATACTGCAGGCCACAGAGACTCACGACTATTGTGGACACTCCAGGATCTGTGTAGAAGACATCTCAGATTATCCCTCTGAAGTAGGGGCTGGGGAAGAGCTTTATCCATAGGCCCCAACTCCCACCCTTTGATTAAGCATTGAATCTCTGCACGTTCCTGGTTGCCCACTTTGGATAAGACCCTAAGGTAGAAAAGCTGAGAGACAGCTCAGGCGCAGGAGGTGGGACTGGGTCACAGCGAGGGGAACCTGTCCCCTGCAGCCACCAAGTCCCACCCAAGCCAAGCATGGGGCTCCCAATAGGCAGGTGTCACACGTTGCAGAGGTAGGCCCTAGTAATTCCCTCAACTGAGACTCGGGGAGGTAAAGAACCTCACTGAAGAGACAGGAGATGGCTGAAGATTCAGCCCGTGTTGTCCAGATCCTGTCTAGGCTTTGAGCCGTGTTACAATACGCCAGGACATTAGAAAAGAAAGAAACAAACAGAAAGAACCATTTTGGGACATCATGGGATTGAGGAAGAGACAGTATCAGGGAAGCTTATGTGCATTTACCCTTCCTATTTGTGGAAACACCGAGATGACCAATCTGGCTATAGATTAAGGGAGAAAAAAAACTTTGGAAAAATATCTGGTAATGACTTGAGACAGAATCACAAACAATTCCCTCCTCCAAACACTCAAAGTGTATTTTTAAGAGCCCATGTGTTACCCATTATTCCAATAAAAACCCAGTAGATACTGAGACCACTTACATCCATGCCACAGTTCCAGGAGGGCTGAGGGCCAAATATGTAGCAAAATTCTTATACTGTAATTCTTCCTGGCTTGGATTTTTGAGATGTTGAGACTCTTGCTTTCTCTAAAGCAAAAAAAAAAAAAAAAAAAAAAGGGTTTGGAGGAAGTTAAAGACCGACAACATTTAGAGATAAACAGAACTGATCAGTTCACCATTCAGCTGGTCTATCTACAATCAAGGTGAGTGAGAATCAAAATGTGGGCATGGACTCATTAACAGACTATCGCATGGCTAGAGAGGCAGGCAATGATCTGTAGGTGATGTCCCAATCACCTGCAGAGTCAGGCAACCATCAGAGCCTCAGTCTCCCATAGAGTTCCAAACCAACAGTCTCCGAGGAGGCAAGAGGAAGCTCTTTCAGGGAGGATTAAGGCCACTGAAATGACATGGTTCCTCTTATTAGATCTCTTTTGGCCCCATCTGATCAGTGCTGTGCCCTGAGCGCACCATCGATTTGATTTCGCTAGAAGTTTCTGTAAGTGAATTTGGAGCTTGGAAACATGCCTGGGACCCAGTTGGTTGCTCTCATTCTCTCCCTCTGGGCCCTTCTGTCCAACTTTTCTCAAGTTTGGTGTCTGTCCTACTTTAAATGAGGTGACGGTGGGACATCTGATACATTTCCTGTGGAGTCTGTGCCTTGGCTTGGCAAATCACACTTAGAAAGCGGCTCTCCTAGTGGAAGAAAAAGAAATAGAACCATTAGAAATGCTTCAAAGGCCTAAAATACCAAAGAGGAAGAACTGCATGGGGTTGGAGCCGTAGAAAAAATAGTATTATTCCTCCCCTCATGCAACCCTGTTGAAGCCATTACATCATAAGGCCAGTCCCAAGGGAAGTCACATTTAATAAAGCCCAGTCCAAACAGACAAAAAGCAATTTACAAGGAGTTCTTAATTGGAGTCTTATTGAAATTAAGAAGAACCTGATCTGTACACTCTCGCTCATACCCAGCGTGTGTCCGTCACTTTTTCCCCTCTCCCTTTTCTTACATTGTCCTGTTGAGTATCCTCTTCTTGCAAATTCCTGGACACACTCATTATGATTATTTGTTCAACAAATTTTCATTCTTTCCCCCTCCCATTGTAGGAAGAGGAGGCTTCCCGGACCACTGGTGGGCTGCTCCTTGGCATTCACTTTGGCCAACAGAGTATAGTTACTGTCTAGGGTGCTGGGTTCATTGTCTCCATTCAACAAAGAATTGCAGAACAGGACACAGAGACAGCAAGCAAGCAGCAGGTTTATTGCAAAGGTGACAGAGATACAGACTCTTCTCCAAAAAGAAGAGACCACAGGGCTGGGAATCCATTGGGGGAGTTGTGGCCTGTTCTTTTTATGGTCTCTGGAATTTCTTCCTTTCCTTATCTCCTCCCCTGTCCACCCACTCCTCACTGTTATTGATTGGTGCTCCTCTGTCCACACGTCTGTTTCAGTTTTTCTATTGGATCGCCCTCTTAGGAGCACAAGTACAGAAGTCTCTTCGGGTCCCTGACTTGTGTCCACAAGCAATTTCATCAGGCAGGAAGTTGACCTCACTGTAAGACCCTGTCCATGCTCCTTGTTCTGGCCCTGACCTCCTCCCCGCCATCTTGCCCGGGCTGCCTCAGTCCTTCTAGGTCTCTCTCAGTATCAGAGATGGAATAGATGCACAGGTCTTAAGTTTGCTGGTGATTTTTGGCTTGACTTCCTGTGCTCCAGTGATCTACCATGAGAATATGTTCTGAGTATTTTCTGCTCTATCAACAGGAACCCCATGTCGAGCACACAAGGAACCCATCTGAACCCATTCGTTGCCTGGAGCCAAGCCAGGTCAACCCACAGGATGGGGCAGAACCACTCAGCCCAGCCTGGGCCATCAGACCCATTGCAGCCAACAGCAGACCCACATGTGGAAGAATAAACTGTGTTGTTAGCCCGTTGGTGTTGGGTGGTCTGTCCCTGGCCAATGCATGCCCTATTCTTTTCCTCTCTCATTCCTCCTCATTCTAATTCACGAATGCTGCCAAAATGGTAGTCTCAGAGGAGAAAGAAGGGAGAGAAAAAAGATAAAGCAAAATCAGAATCTTTTTTAAAAACTTATTTTATTTTTATTTATTTATTTTTATGTGATGCTAAGGATCAAACCCAGTGCCTCACACATACTAGGCAAGAACTCTGCCACTAAGCTACAGCCCCAGCCCCCCAAATCAGGATCTTTAACACACAGGAAGGAAAGAAGTCAGGAACTATTCACATGTTGATAATTTTTGAATTGTCACAGCTGTTGATAATTGCTACCATGTATTCATTCTGTGACAGGCACTATGTTAAATACTCTATAAACTTGAATGTATTTAATCCAATCAGCTCCCCCGCAAGAAATCAGAAAAAATGGCACCATTAGACAGGAAAGAAGACTGAGGCTTGGTGAGATAGCACATTTTGTTAGAAGGTGCCAGAACTGAGGTTAAAATACTCAAGTTTAGGCAAATCCCAATCATTATTCAGCAACATAGGCAGCAAACCAATCTTGAAATGAAATGCTATTCTTCAATGTAACAAATTAGCAATGATTAGAAACATTCTAATGCTACATATTGGCAAGAACACCAGAGAGGCATCCCATAAAATACAGGTGAGGATGTTAATCGGTACTCTCATTCTGGAAAGCAATCTGGTAATATTTATCAAGAACTTGAACATTTGCATACCCTGTGAACCTCTAACCCCACTGCTCTGATTATATTCTAAGGACCTAATCAGAGGTGCAGCCAAAGATTCATGTACAAAGTTGTTCTTCAAGACATTGCTTATCACAGTGAAAAATTGGAATCAACTGAAATGTAAAATAGTTGCGGAATGGTTCCGTAATTGGTATCGCTACCAGCTGGAACAATATGCAACCATTAAAAATCATACTTAAATGATATGAGAAAAATTTTGCATTAACTCTAAATGGAAAAAAAGCAGGATATAAAACTGAATATACATATGACTCCAGTGTGGAGAAAAGACTATAAAATAATGCAATGTAACAGTAGTAAGGTATTATTTCTGCCTGATGAGTATTGTTTTCTGTGGTTGTTTTTGGTGTTTTTAAATACAGTTCGTCTATTTCTCAAAGTTTATTCAGTATTACTTTTGTAACTAGAAAAATGATTTTTTTTTAAGACAGCAATGTTTGTCCCTGTAGAATATAAGCACTATGAGGACAGAAGTCTTCATCTGCTTTGTTCTTTGGGGAATGCCAGAATAGCATCTGGCTCTCAATATGTGCTCAGTAAATATTTGTTGAATGTCTGAAAGTTATGCCCAGTGGCAGTGCAAATTTGTTATATGTGTGTATATTAGTCAGTTTCCATCACTATAATGAAATACCTGAAATAATTAACTTAAAAGAGAGAAAGGTTATTTTGGCTCACAGTTTTGGGAGTTCTGATCCTTGATAGATTGGCCAGGGTTTTGGGCCTGTGGCAAAACAGCGCATTGTAGTGGGGGCAGGGGCACATGGTCAAGTAAAACCACTCATCTTATCAACCAGGAAACAAAACAAAACAAAAACAAAGAGAGAGAAAGAGAAAGGGACCAGGGTCCCACTATCCCTTTCAGAAGCTCACTACCAAGGACCTAAGGTCCTCTACAAGTCTCCAACTTCTCTCCCAACAGCATGGCCCTGGGGACCAAGTCTTTATCACACAGCCCTCTGGGGAACATTTGAGATCTAAACGACAGCAGTGTGTTTAGTTATCTATGATTTCCTAAACAGTCACCCTCAAACAGCATCCATTTCAACAGGCTTGTGCATCCCGTGAGCCAGGACTTGGGGCAGGACCCCGTGGAACCCTTGTCTTGCTCCATGATGTCTGAGGCCTCAGTTGGAAAACTGTGTTTTAGTCAACTCTTGCCACCATAACAAAATACCAAAACCTAAACACCAGCTTTACTTAAACAATAGCACTTTATTTTCTCACTATTCTGGAGTCTGGGAAGTCCACGACCAAGGGCCCAACCAACTCGGTTCCTGGTGAGGGCTCTCTTCCTGGCTTGCATAAAGCCCCTCTGGCTGTGTCCTCCTATTTGGGAAAGAGAGAGAGCAAGTGAGTTCTCCGCTGGCTCTTCTTATAAAGGAGCTGTCCTTTTGCATCAGGGTCCCCCTCGTGGCTTTATCTAACTTGAATCCTCCCTCAGAGACCTCATCTCCAAATACCACTGCTTTGGGTTAGTGGAGACACAAACATCCAGTCTTCAGTAGCATGAATAGCTGAGGTGACTTGAAATTTAGCGGCAGGAAACATCTGGAGGTTTCTTTCTTCACGAACCTGGTACCTGGGAAGACTGGGAGTGGGACTGAACTCTGTGGGACTGTCATGAAGTTCTGACATCCCCCTCCATCTGCCTGGGGCCATGGCCATGGCCACAGTAGATTTTGCCTGAGTGAAATATAAACCTTCACTCTGCTAAGTGACCAGTAGTTCAGCTGTTTACTACTGCAGGGTAGACCACCATATCCTGAACTAACACAATGATTTTCCAGTAGGTGTTGAGATGGGGCCTGATTTACCCTGTCTTCTGCTCTCTTGGCCTGGAGGTCAGTCTGGGGAGTGCTTTCCTTTTTCATTATGGGAGATCTGGAAGGCTGAGATTCTGCTTCCTGAGGCACATGAGACACACATGACACAGAGCAGAGTGCCACCCTGATGTTCCACTTGCAAGTAATATGACTCCGGAGGAATTACAGACTCAGTTTTCTTCTCTGTAAAATGGGATGGTACTTATGGTGCTTATCATCTCAGTATTGTTGTGAGAAATAAATGAGATGAGGTGTCTCGTCTCCTTTGTGGCAGAGGATACAGCACGGTCACACTAGACGCTGCTTGCTGTATTAGTTCTGTTCCTTTGCAGTCCTCATCTCTGAACTGCAGGCTAGGAAGATGTCAACTATGCCCAATTTTTAAAAAATGGATCAGCACATCCGGTTGCAGTTCCTGTTGAGGGGTAAAGGGCACCAAGAGGGTCTTGAGTTCTTAAAGCCATAGAAGAGAAGTGAGGTGAAAGATCTCCCTTCTGATAAATATCTACGTATTTCTATACCACCTGCTTCCGTGTGAGAATAAGGAGGGGGTCAGACTTCAGGCCATCTTTGCTTCGAAGCGAAAACAGATGCTAAAACAAGGGTGGGGATATAAAGTTAAAAAGAAAGCAGTTGAAAAGAAAACAAATAAACAAACTTGCCAGGGGAACCGGCTGCAGACTCTGTTAGCTGAGCTCTCTGGTGTGCTCCCAGGGGAGGGAGGATCTGGGAGGGAAGCTGCTGGCCCAGGTGACTGGAGCAACGCTAAGTATGTGCCTAGCATTGGGCACTGCGGGCAAGTTCCCTGAGGTCCAGGGCGCTGCAGGCTGCCAGGTGTGGTTCCCGTGCATGGGCGGGGTGGGGCAAGGGAAGAGGAGGGAAAAGACAAGAACCCAATTTTTGATTTCATTGCCATCTCTCAAATTCAGAGGAGAGAATGTCTGAAAAATTCACTCTGGCTTGCACTTTTTAGGCCGGTTAATTTTTTATTGTTCAGCATGAACAATGAAATGGAGCCATTTCCTGTTTCTCAGCCCCAACCCCCCACTGCTGTGGAATTTGGGTTTAAACTGCCAGAGAGGAACATTTAAATTCTATAAATTAGCTTCACTAAAGATGCTTAAGCGTTTATGAAAACATTCCCATTTTACACTCAGCTTTATAAAATCTTAAAGAAAAAAAAAAAATTATCCCAAAGTGCCATGGGAAGCTAAGCTGGCAGAGAGTGATCTGTTCAGGGCAAATATGCCCACAGCTTTACAAATGGGGAATATGGGATCAGGATGAACAGACCATTTATCAGTGACAAAACGAAAATCCTGAGCTTCTGTACTCAGAGTCCATGGAGACTCTCTCAAGCTAAATCCTGCTCTCAGAAGTAATATGCGTATTAACTCGTTTATACCCACATTAATGCTCCTGGCAGGGAATCCCACTGGGCCCCAGCTCAGGTGCCAAGAGAGCTATTTCCATGTAAATCAGAGTTTGGTTTCACAGAAGACCTGTGTTTAAATCCCAGTTTAGCTATTAACCTGCTGGTGACCTTGAACAACAGACTTAACCACTGGGACCCTTAGCTTCCTCCTCTGAAAACTAGGGACAGTAACATACAGGTGGACAGTAGGGGGAAATCTTGATATGCGCACTTCTGGACAAAGAGAATAAAGGTAACAAAAGTAATACACACACACACACACACACACACACACACCCCACACACACACGCACGCCATCCCAGCTATTTATATATATATATTTCCAAATAAATCTGTTTAGACACACACGCACCACCCCCACAAAAAAAGAGTGTGCCAAAGAAAGAAAGTGAGAAACTCCTGGTGGATAATTTTGACTCTTGACTTTATAGAAAAGTTCCCGTAATGCTTTAAAACCTGTGGCCTCCCTGTCCCATGGCCTCTGAACCCCTAAAGAAACATGCCGCTCTCTGCGTGTTTCTGGAGACAGCGAGGTTCCAAGGAAGAAGCACTCTGACTTGTACTCTGCCTGCTGGACCACAGGTCCCATTTCATCCTGTAACTCCAGACCACAGAGACCAGGTCCCATCTGAGGGGATTGGAACTGAGATGGAAATTCTTTTTGGTGTCACTCAGTGGTGCTGAGGCTGGATGGAGCCCAGGACCTTGCACTTGCTAAGTACCTCCTCTCTGGCACAACTATCCAGCCCCGAAATGGAAGTTCTTACTACAACTTATTAAAATACCATTAAGTTTTTCCTGCCTGATTTGCATCTTTTCTGTCCATCAAAATTAAGTGGTCACCCAATGGGTAAATACCATCTCTGAAGCTATATTCTAAGCAGTACTTAGAGATTAGAATTTCCAAGGGCACATACTTGATTTAATAACAATCCCTGCCAACCTCGTTATCGCTGTTTGCACAGTTTTACCTTTGATGTGACATTTATTTTCATGCCATTTCCCTTTAGTCTCCCTGGACAATGGCTCAGTGGAGAGGAATTCTGGGTCCCGTGCTTGCCCAGTGATGTGTCAGACTAGCACTTTCCAGTAGAACTTTCCAGGTGTGAATCTTGTATCTTCTTATCTGTAGGGTGGCTACTAGCCCCATGTAGCAATACAGGCTGAGAATTCCTTATCCAAATTGCTTGGGACCAGAAGCGTTTGAGATTTAAGAACTTTTAAGATTTTGGAAGTTTTGCATATGTATCATGAGATATTGTGGGGATGGAACCCAAGTCTAAACGCAAAATTCATTCACGGGTCCCACACAACTCACACATGTAGCTTGGCAGTGATTTTATACATTCTTTTCAGTGCACTTGTGTTTGTTTGATTGTGACAGGTCACGTGAGATTAGGTGTGGAATTTTCCATTTGTGATATCACTCAACATTCAAATAGGTTTGGATTTTGGAGCCTTTTGGATTTTCACATTAGGGATGTCCACCTGTAGCACTTGAAATGAGTACTGGTACGTCTAAGGAACTACATTTTATACTGTGTTTAATTTTAAATAATTTACATTTAAGCATACTTGCCCTATGTGGCTGGTTGCTTCTTTGTTGGACAGTGAAATGCTGGACAATTACCCACTCAGGCCAGGGCTATGCAACAGAAATATTCTGTGAGCCTCATAGGTAATGTAAGTTTTTTTAGTAGTCACAATAAAGAGTTGTGATTAATTACAATAATATATTTTATTATTGACTAGTCAAAATATTATCATTTCAACACGTGATCAGTACAAATATTGAGATAGTTGACATTCCTACTTTTTCATACTGAGGTCCTCAAAATTTGGACTCGCCATATTTCAAGGGTTCAACAGCCCCCCAGGTAGATATTGGCTAAGATGTAAACAACACTACCAAGATAGCAGCCACGCTAGGGCTAACTCTCCCGTCTATGTTACAGATGGAACTTCTGGACATGGGCATCCTTAGAACAACAAAGGTCAAGAACACTTGAGCTAAATAATGTTAATGCAAAGTGCTAAACAGGAAAGTCACTGTATTCATTTTTATTGAAGTCTACATAGCTCTGCAAAATATTTGGTGTTTCCTTGTTTCCTGTTCTTTCGCTTTCAATTAAATTAATTCCCTCATTTCACCAACATGTCAATATTTACTGCTAATTATACAAGAACATCTACATCTTGAAGAAACGATGAGGTTGTGTATCACAGCATTCTTGAGCTCACTGTCTAGTAATTTCCATATCAATAATTTCCATTAGTGTAATGGAACACAATAGAAGCCACTCCTGTAAGAAAAATGTGTAATAAAAAAAAAAGTGATCATAGAGAATCATCTGGCAGCTAAGTGTGTAACCAATAAGCCAATAACCTGATCAATGAATGTTAGCTACATTAAATGCAAAAGATGATCCCAAAGTGTCCATTAGCAGAAATTCTAACAAATAAATTACATAAAAGCAATCAATACAGCCAGCTGAGAATGTAATCGTAAGAGTAGATTCGGAAACAATTCCCACAATTTGCATGGCTTGCATTTGATTGCCTTTTGGAGTTTTACATTGCAAACTATACTTCCTCCCCCATCTTCCGGCCCCTCTTTACTGCTCTTTCTAAATTAGTTTGTTGTTTCATTCTTAATTGCACTGCAATGAAAAATGGATCAAAGCAGCCGTGTGGGTTTTCTGGGTCTGCAGGACACACCTTGCTAAAGAAACATGCTCAATATTTGCTAATGGCTTTGGAAGTAAAGCTGTAACTGCAGAGTCTTTGCTTTGGAAAGCAGAGAGAGGGGAGCCCTAGGGTGGTGGTCAGGAGGCCAGCAGATTTGGAGGAAAAGGTGTCCTGCGATGATTGTCCAGGAGGTCAGCGTGGCTCCCGACTGGAAAGGGGAAGCAGAGTACCATTCCTCTGGCCTTGTGTGTCACCAGGCTAGCTGGTCAGAATCATTCCTTTCCCTCTCTAGGAGTCCTCGCTGTTTGAAATTATCCACCCCATGACGTTTACACATCACAGAGTCAGCCGACTGGGAGGGGACAGGATAACGATCTCACAATGATGTGTTATTTAACTGGTATTAAGCTTTCATTTGCTTCTCTGGCAGGAGAACACTCTGCTAGGGAGGGGATCCAGAGCGGACTGTGCATGGCTACACACACCGAAGGGCTGGCTCTGCTTTCAGAGAGCTCCATGATCCTGGGGGAGAGGCAGGGGATCTGGGAACCATTCCAGGCCTCCTCTTTTCAGTCCCCCTAGTGTGGCTGGGCAGGGGATAGACCCACTATGTACCAGGTCCCGTGCTAGGCACAGGGCCTAATTTTATTGACATTTGTTTCTGGCAAGGTGCTGTTAGTGATTAGAAAAGTGCATTTTGGACATGGAGAGAAGAAAATTCTCTACTCACCCTCGTAGCAATATCCTGGAATCTCAGGATTCCAAGAGGAAATGTCATCAGGAAACTTCAATATTATTCATTCACAACAAAGACGATTAATCTAAGAATGGGTGTCTCTAATGCCAATGTGATGGTAGTTATGTAACTGAGTCTCAGGATTAACTCACTTAAGATGGGACCAGTAAAAGTCAGAAGCATCATCCTTTCAAAGCAAAAAATAATATTATGTCTTAAGAGCTGGAAGTCAAATTCTTCTTTGGGGCAATTAATGGAAAAAGGAAAAGATCCTTTAGTTTTGCATATAAAAAATTAGCAATGCACCCATTATTTTTAAGGAAAAGTATGAAACAAATATTCATATAAAACTTGATATTATAAGGTAATTCTTTTTTTAAAAAAATATTTTAGTTGTAGATGGACACAATATCTTTATTGATTTATTTTTATGTGGTGCTGAGGATTAAACCCAGTGCCTCACATGTGCTAGGCAGGCGCTCTACCACTGAGCCACAACCCCAGGCCAGTACTTCTTTTAAAAGCAAAATCATGACTCACAAATATGAAGTGAATACGTGTCAAGATTTTATTTAACTTGTTAATGAATGAGGGAACCAATAAGATGTTACGACAGGTTCAAGGGCAAATTAAAAAAGCAGATACATAGGTATGTGGGCAATCAAGAATACTGACAAAAATCTGCTTGAATAGATGCAAACCCCCTTCGAAGGAGGATAGTGGGGACAATTTTTTAATTCATTCACATGTCATTGATTTCTGAAGTTCCTGCCCCCCCAGTGTGCAGGCCCTGAGGGAGGCGGCACTGGGGACACAATGGATTTCATTGTCATGATCAGGAAACATTAGATGACACAGGTGAAGGGATTTGAAGGTGTAATTAAATCTTTAAGACAAATTAATCAAAAGGGAGATTATCCTGAATGGGTCTGACCTCATCAAGGAAGCGATTTGAAGCAGGAAGACTTTGGCAGGGCTTTGAAAAGCAAGCTCTGGTGAGGGAGACCTGGCGGGGAATGTCAGGCAGGCTCTAGACAGCCAGGAGGGACGAGAGATCCTGGCCCTCCACCCGGAGACTTCGAGATGAAGTTGGTCCACGGCGATCTTGGCAGAGGAACCCAGCTCCAGATGAGACGGCCACCAGGGCCAACACCCTGGTTTCTTCTGCTGAGACCCCAGGCAGAATACCCAGGGAAACTGTGCCCGGATCCCAGATGCAGAGAAAATATAAGATCATAGGTACATGTTATATTAAGTCGCTAAGTTTGTGGTTGTTAAACAATAGTAGAAAATGAGTACATTTGTCCATTGAGAATAATTTTTGCATTGCAAGGCACCAGTTAGTTACAACTTACAAAGTTGTAAATAGCTCAAGGCCACAAAAGGAGCAGAGAGTCCACAGAATCAAATGACCTGGAAGGGTGCCCAAGATAACACCTCGATTTCCATTGAATTAAAGTAATTTATTTGGTCCATTTCAAAGTCCTTCCATACAGTAAGGAATGTTTTATTTGGTAAAGCGCCTATTTGACAAACAATATTGCTTTATTCATTTTTATTTATTTAAAGAGGTCTTTTTATTTTTCCACTGCATGGATTTAGACTGTACTTTGATTTGTTTTGTTCTGTTTTGTTTTGTTTTGTGGTGCTGGGGATCCAACCCAGGGCCTCTGATCCATATGCGCAGCCCTTTCATTTGTTTTTCTGGACTTGTGAGGTGATGAGGGGTGGCTAGCTTCCAGAAATTATGGAGTGGAGACCCAAGAGGGCTGCAGAAAGTTTGCACAGGTCTGAGCTTCACCACACACCAGTCCCTTCTGAGGTTTGAAATGAAGCTGAGAAAAATACAACCTGGACTGACACCTTGGTGTCCCACATGTGACTTGAGTCTGATTTGATCTATTTATTCACTCAACAAACAAATGCAGTGGCTACCCAGCTCTAGACAGAGATACACTGGTGAACAAAAACCCAAGGTCCCCAACCTCACAGGGTTCACATTGTAATGGAAGGAGAACAACCCCTATTCTGAGAACTACACAGTACTGATGGGAGTCGTTCTTTAGTAATATAAAGACAGCTAACACACAAGCACTTGCTGTATTTAGCACTTAGTCATTGCCCTGAGTGCTTTACCCAGGATACTTTACATAATGCCACCGTAACTCAGTGAGGTAGGTTCTACTGTTATTCCCCCAATTGCAGATGAGAAAACTGAGGCAGAGAAATGTGCAGGGACTTCCCCTAAGTCCCAGTTAGTGAATGTCAGAGCTTCGAGAGCCACACCCAGACACTCTGAGTCCTAGCTCCTAACCCTCACGGAGTACGGTCTTTGCAAAAAGAGATCCTGTGAGCGTGGGCGCCAGTCACATCTGGAGGCAGTTCTGAGTTATGCCTCGCAATTTACTCCTATTACCCCAAAGCATCAGTAACGTCAATAGTGATAATCCATCTTCATTTAGACTACAAGAACTGAAATTTTTTTTACATTTTCCTATGGCCACTGTGGGTGGTTATGCTGATGGCACACAAAGTAAAACTATGAGAGATTTTACCAGTCTTGCAAATCTGTCACCTATTTAAAAATGACCCTCAGCCCATCTCTGAGCCTCATTTCTGCTCTCAATTTGAAAAGGTGTATTTTCTCCTCTGTGTGCTCCATCTTAGAAATGCATACTGCTCTTCTCCCCATTAGAAGCCAAACTCGGGCACAAGCTCTGTGATGGCAAATCTCCTGCAGCTGCCCATAAACAATAAGTCATACAAAAGACGACTGAGGGTTTCAAGTTTCCTGTTTACAGTCTCCATCCAATGGGGATCTCTCTGGGAGAAATGTAAGACTGGCAACAGATTAACAAGGGTTTGGTTATTTTACAAGGGAGAACAATGCTTCCTCTGACCACCACTTTTGATTCATTCCATCTCTGGTTTCCATGCAGCATCATAAGAGGATCTATGTGTGTGTGTCCAGAGTGGAGGGAGAGAAGCAGGCCAGGGCACGCTGGGGAGGAAGCAGCCCCGGATCCCTAGGAGAGTACTGTGTCAACACTGGGGATCCAGTTCCTGTGTGGGTGATTTGCTCTGCTGGGGGAAACCATGATGTCCAGATGGGATAACAAGTCTCCATCCAGAAGTCTCAGTCTTCCCTTTTTGTGGGGGTGAGTTCTTTGTCCATGAGTTTTGTTCTTTCTTCATTCTTATTCTTATCTCCATCTTCTATTCTGGCTCATTGAAAAATCTGTATTGACCTGCCAGCTGAACTGCCTCTTCATCAGTACAATTGAAGAATTTTTCTGGAACTGCTCTGGAAGTTAGGGGGACAAGGGTTGAATCTCCCTCATCTAAAATGCCTGGGACCAGAAATGATTTCAGATTTTGGAATGTTTGCATTTACATAATGAGATATCTTGGGGATGAGACCCAAGTCTAAACCCAAAAGTCATTAATGTTTCATATTCACCTTATACACATACCTTGAAGATAATTTTATACTACATTTTTTAATAATTGTATACTCAAAATCAAGTTTGTGCACATTGAATCATCAGAAACGTGACGTCACGTCGGCACTCAAAAACGTTTGGATTGTGGAACATTTTAGATTTCAGATTTTCAGAGTAGGAATACCCAACCTGTACTATGCAGGACATCTGTAGTTTTGGGGTGTCCAGAATCGAATATCCCTTCTTTCGACTCTTCTACCATCTGATCCTCTTCCTCAGCCATTTGATTCCCACAGAACCACAGCCTGGTTCAGAGGTTGAGAATGTGAGTTAGACCTAACCCGATCAGGGCCTTCCGTTTCCTCGGCCTCCTGTGATTGGCTCATTGGGAGTTATATGAAAGAGCCAATCAGAAGAGCAGTGAGATTTTACTTGGAATTCTGGGAAGGAGGCTGGCTCCATCCTGGTTGGACTTGAGAGGTGAGAGGTCGGAGCTGCTGTGGCCATCCCACTGCCCGCAGGGAGCACTAGTCAGAGGATGCAGTCAAGCCAGTAAGGGGACAATGGGGACCTTGGATCTTGGGCACAGTGCTGAGCATCTGAATCAGGTCTGCAGCAAGTCTTGCTTCCAGACACACATTTATGTTTTTCAGTAAATTTCCTTCAAGCACTACTTGGGGTGGATTTCCTCTTTCTTGCAAGGCAAGAACTATTTGCCCCTTGGGAAGGTTGAGGGGAAGCTCTAAGGACAGGAGCGGAAGGGCAGTTCACAGACCTTCTACCTGGAAAGCGATTCTCACCTGAGGCTATTGTCCCTTTACATTTATCATGAAAAGACAGAAACTGAAACATGTGCTTTTAGAGCCAATAGCTTTTCCATTTCCTGTCTAAACTGACATTTTTACGGCGGGGGGAATCTGTCCAATTTATTATTTAAGTGATGACTGGGTATGTCTTAAAGTGAACACAGACACAGGTTGATTCCTCAGTAGAAGCCATCTGTGTCTGTTTTTGGTCACCCTGACTTTTAAGTGCTTATGATGTTACCTAAATTACATTCGTTTCAACTGAGGGATGGTGTAGGAGGACCCTTGGCTAACGGACCCAGAAATCCCTGAATCCTGCCCCTGGTCCACTAAACCTCTTTCAGCAGATGCCCCCAGAGGGGCAATAACTGTTCTTTATTTTTTTTTTTTAAAAATTTAAAGCCTTCTTTTTTTTTAACCTTTATTTGTTTATTTATTTTTATGTGGGGCTGAGAATCGAACCCAGTGCCTCACACGTGCTAGGCAAGCACTCTACCACTGAGGCACAAGCCCAGCCCCCGTGCTTTATTTTTAAAGAGAGTGTTATTGCAAATCCAGAATGCAAATTCAAGCTGGAGTGGACCTCACTGATCTTCCTCTCATGCTCAAACCCAATTCTCAGATATGACAGTTTGTCCTTCCGGTTCCATATCCTCTGGCACCAGCTGGTATGTAGTGGATTGGGATTTTTATTGTTGTTCTTTGGTTTAGGTTGATTTTCATTTGTGTTTTTAACATGTCTCAGGGAAGGCCATCTTTGCCCAGTGGTGGCTACCAGAATCCCTTCAGGCTCAGTTAAGAATGAGAAACCTGCTTCCTGGTGAAAAGATGAATATGTGTCCAGGAGGGAGAAGGTCACAGGATAAGGAAAGGGAAGAGAGTAAACTGCCTGCCCTTCTGGACACCAAGGAAGAAGAGAGAAAAAGGACCCTGCCTATGCTACCTGTGCTGTTCACCTTATTTCTGTTGAAAGTTCCACCTCTAGAAACTGTGAGTCCATAGGTGTCTTGGAATCTGACCAATCAGATCAGCGCTCTCTGATCAGAGAAGGAAGGGAGTAAGAGGAGAAGCTAGAGAGGGAGAGCCAGCTCTTCTTAGTCAACATTGTAGCATCAGTTAAGATAAGGCTAGTCTTTCAGCAGCCGAACTCAATAAAAGTTGATTTCTTGTTCATATAATAATGCAAGGTGAGTACTTCCTATTTAACACCCATGTTTCTTACACCTTCAGACTCCATCTAGGGGAATGGAGAGAGCATGGTTGATGGTATAGAGGTGCAGATGGATGGCGGAATGTCCTCTAGTGCTCTACAGTATGGCAGGGTAACTATGGTTGATGAAATTTAATTATGTGTCTCAAAGCAGCTAGTAGACAGGACTTTGAAGGATACACAAGAGAAAGAAATGTTAAATGTTTGAAGTGATGGACAGGCCAACTACCCTGATCTGATCATTATACATTGTATACATGAATTCAAATATCACGATGCACCCCATAACTATGTACAACTATTATGTGTCGATTAAAAATTTTAAAATATTTTTAAGAGACTTCCTCTTAAAGTAATGGTTTGCATCTTTACCTGAACTTCATAATTTTCTGAGGAGCTTTATTCTAACACAAAGGCACCACCCCCAAAAAATTATGATATGTTGGCTTGAATCAGAGCCTGAGAATAGGGATGTTGGAAAAACCTCAAGAAGTATCCGGAGTGCAGCTTGTATTGCTCAGGGGTGCTGCTTCAGGGCAGTGTTTCCCAAAATGTGGTCCCCAGGCCAGGATGTCAGCATCATCTGCATGCACCTTCTCAGGTTCCCCCACCCAGATCTTCTGTGTAAGAACTCTGGGGATGGAGCCCTGCATGTATTTCAACAGTCTTCCAGTTAATTCCGATGCATGTTCTAGTTTGAGATCTTATGTCCCAAAGTTTCTGCATCCAGGTAGAAGGGAAAAGAGGAAGCATGAAGGAGCACACGCGTTTCTTCACACCTTGGGCCGGAAATGACCTCACAGTCTTTTAGCAATATCTATAGACATGAGCCCAGCGAGATGCAGAGAGGGCTGGAAAAGTGGCCCTGGCTGGGCAGCCGGTTTCTTCAACAAACATGCTTTCTCAAGTTGTGCAGCTAACCCTGAACTCCACTCTGAATCAGAGTTGAAGGTAAAGGAAAGGCCATGCTAAACTCTAGGTATGTCGCAGATGGTCAGGGCTCCCAGCCTTGGGAGATTGGAACTTAGCGAAATCTGACAGAAGACACACAAATTATTTACAGTGCTATAGAATAGATTGGGGTCATTCAGGTAGAAGAATGAACCCATAAAAATTGCACAAATGTATTAGCAATCAAACGTGCCTTGTAATAGTAATGTTTCATGAAAGTGATGGAGTATTTTGAGTTATTTTGTGACTAGATCTCTCTGTGACTCACTTCCTTCCCATTTACTTATCTCCAACATCTGAGATGGAATATTGTGTCATAGACACAAGGTCACTCAGATGTCAATTCAGAAGGGTTGGGCCTACCTGAGACTTCCTCTATACTATCATGGAGAGAACAGAGAGCTTGAAATCAGACAGTTTGAGCTTCTTGTTCTGGTTTTGCCATTCTTCTCCTGTGTGACTTAGGGATAGATACTTAACCTCTCTGGGCCTCAGTTTCTTCTTCTTTGAAAGAAATAAGTCCTGGCTTGCAGAATTAATGGGACAACTGCAGGCAATTAAATAGGTAAAAGTGTTTTAAGAATGTGAGTACTTCTAATCCCTTCTTTTCTCTTTCTATCCTCAGTATGGGAATAAACCCATAGAATACGTGCAGATGAAATAAATGCAGTTCTGGTCTCCTTTCCAGGAGAATGCTGTTTGGATGAGTTTGGGCTTCAGCACAATGACAGAAAGAAATCAGGGCATTCTTAACATTGCCAACAGTCCACATGCAGGAGACACAAACAAGATGCTTTGAGTTAAGGACAATCCATTCTTATTAGAGCTGTTTCTAGGGAGAAGCAGCTCAGGAAGACCTGCCTTCCAAGTCTGTCGCATTGACAAGGTGGTAAGTTTTGACCTCTGTCTGTTACGTGTTCTTTGTGGTTTCTGTCTGCTCTGGCTTCAGTGGTCCGTGTCAGTCAGACTCAATTCCAAGGAAATGATAAGGTCCAGTGAGCTAAGGAGCAGCCTGTGTACCTGGGGAGTTCATGTGTCCGTGGACTTCAGAAAGTAACTCAATTAACCTTGGAGAACCTGTGAACATTGACAGCAGAGGCAACTCACCACTTCTACACTGGAGATACACACCAGTGAAAATGAAAGGTTCACATGGGCTCCATGATTCTTTATGGGGGTCAAATGGCCAGGAAGGGTCTGGCGAGGGCATGACACTAAGCAATTCCTGACACAGTTTTGTGCCTCCAAAATAAGAGGGATGAGATCTCAGGTATTTTAAAACCTGAATCTAAGAGTTCAGAACCTGTAAAAAAAATACAATGACAACAATAATAAACTCACATGTGCAGTGCTTTTTAATTTCCAAAACATTTTCACATACTATACTAAGACCGGTCCTCTGCAATTCTTGGGAGTACACAAGTTAGCATTCTTGTTTGTCTTGATCAAAGGTCACTCGGTAGCATGGAATTCAAACCCACTGCAAGGCACCAGTTGTTTGTGTGATAGTCAGACTATCACTCTGCCTTTCTAGGTGATAAAGCTCAGCATCTCAGTGATATTTTTCTACCCAGTCTTGCCTAGAGCTAAGACTTGGCTATCGATTCTTGCTGCCAAGTTTGCACTACAGTTGTGATTGTGTGAGCTCTGTGGAACTCATGTGAAAGGCAATCCACCTTCCCCATCATGCAGCCTGCCCTTAAATTCAGAAAGACACCTTCCTACATGGAGTCTCTGGATATTGTAATAAGCTTGTTACATGTCGTTAACACAGTTCAATTCTGCAACCTAACCGATTGGAAGAAAACCTGATTCAATTGCAAACTTGTTTTTGGCAACCGCGTGAGCATCTTCCCAAAATATATTAGAGTTGCCACTGACAGATGGTGTGAGATGGGTCCAGGCAGGCTGTTGACAGATATCTTGCAATGGATCTTATTACATTGACATATCTGAAGAATTCTCGTGGGAAATGTCTGCACAGGCCTGAAGGCTGACAGAACAAGATGGAGACCCTTCGAGACAATTGACAATAAGGAAAGATGGAAAGTGGGAACAACTTTCCAGAGATAATTTAAAAATATGGATCAAGTCTTGGCAATTCTTACCCTTTGACCCAGTATTTGTCTGCTATAGTTTTAGCTGCTAGAGTTACTCAAATGTGTGCAAGATTTATGTATGGAGACCTTCTTTGCAGCCTAATATATATAATGGGGAGAAACTGGAAACCTTCAAAAGTTCCATAATATGAGGCAGAAATACACATGTTAATAGTTGCCCCTCCCTATCTGTGGGTTCCATATCCATGAATCCCACCAACCACAGATCAGAGATGTAGTTGACCTAGGATGATTGCATCTGTATTAAATATATAGCCTTTTTTTCTTATCATTATTCCCTGCACAACACAATAAAACGATATTCACATAGCATTTATATGGTATTGGGTATTATAAGTCATCTAGAGATGATTTAAAGTATAGGGAGGATGTGTGTAGGTTACAGGTAAATACTATAACATTGTACTTGTTACACTTGGACTTGTGGCCAATCCCCCTCAGATACCAATAGATAGCTGTATATTTATATTCACACTCACTACGATTTTAAAAGCAGGATAAGGAACTATTTATATAGGGTGCATCTGTTTTGTAAAAGGAAAAAGAGACTAACTGTTGATAGTGACTGTAACTGGGTGATGATACCTCAAGTAATTTATCATCAGTTCACTGTTTTGTATTTTGAGTGAGAAACTTCCTCAGGTAATAAGAAATAAATATGTACTATTTAAATTTTATGTAAACAATAATCCATTGAAAACTTTGAAAGGAGGAAAGGATCTGCTATAATCAATACAACTATTAAATAACATTTTAAAATTTATTTTTATTTAATTTTTTTCTGTTTTACATTGATCAATTTTTTAATTTGTTCTAATTAGGTATATATGACAGTAGAATGCATTTGGACACATTGTACACAAATGGAGCATGACTTCTCTTTTCTCTGACTGTACATGGTATGGTCACACAGTCGTGTAATCATACATGTATACAAGGTAATAATGTGTCTCATTCTACTGTCCTTCACGTCCCCACAACTCCACCCCTTCTCTCACCCCCTTCTGCACAATCCAAAGTTCCTTCATTCTTCCCTCTCCACCCTGCCCCCCAACTATGGATCAGTATCCGCTTATCAGAGAAAACATTTGGCCTTTGTTTTTTTTGGTGATTGGCTTATTTCGCTTAGTATTATATTCTCCAATTCCATCCGTTTACCTGTAATAATTTGCCATAAGTTCATTCTTGTTTAAAGCCAGGTAATATTCTATTGTGTATATATATATATATCACATTCTTTTTTCTATTCATCCGTTGAAGGGCACCTGGGTTGGTTCCACAGTTTAGCTATTGTGAATTGAGCTGCTATAAACATTGGCGTGGCTGCATCACTGTAGTATGTTGATTTTAAGTCCTTTGGGTATACACAGAGAAGTGGGATAGTTGGATCAAATGGTGGTTCCATTCCAAGTTTTCTGAGGAATCTCCACACTGCTTTCCATAGTAGTTGCACCGATTTGCAATCCCACCAGCAATGTATGAGTGTACCTTTTCCCCCACATCCTCGTCAACTATTATTATTGCTTGTGTTCTTGATCATTGCCATTTGGAATGGAGTGAGATGAAATCTTACAGTAGTTTTGATTTGCATTTCTGTAATTGCTAGAGATGATGCACCTCAGATAGAGCACTAATCTCCAGGATATACAAAGAACTCAAAAAACTTAACACCAACCCTCCCCCAAATAACCCAATCAATAAATGGGCTAAGGAACTGGATAGACACTTCACAAAAGAAGAAATACAATCAATCAACAAACATATGAAAAAATGTTCATCATCTCTAGCTAATTTAAATGCTAACTTTCATATGCTAACCTTTGCTTATGTACATGAAATTTTTTTTTCAGCCCTGAGGATTGAATCCAGGGCCTCACATATGCTAGGAAAGCACTCTACCACTGAGTTACGGTCTCAACCTGGAAATATTTTTATGTAGTTGGAGATCATCACAGTTTTGTGTTCCATGTTTTACAATCTAAGTAAAATAATACAAATGCAAAACCTCTGATGAATCTGGAAAATTCTGAGTGTGCATACACTTATTTAGTCCAAAATAGATATATGAGTCATTAATTTGTGTGAGTCAGTTTTGAGTTAACATAACAAATACCTGATATAACCAGTTTACAAAGATAGAGGGTTTATTTGGGGTCCCAGTTTTGGAGGTTCCAGTCCTTGGTCAGTTGTACCCAGTACTTTGGGGCCTATGGTGAGGCAGAATTCTTGGTAGGGAATACAGAGGGGAGCAAAACCATTCACCTCTTGGTGACCAGGAGGTAAAAGAGAGGGAGAGAGAGGAACTGGGCCCCCACAATCCCCTTCAAGAGCACAATCCCAGTGGCCCCACTTCCCAGCAGCCCCTACCTCTCAAAGTTCCCACCACCTTCCAACAGGACCACACTAAAGACCAAGCCTTGGGGGGGACATTCCAAATCCAAACTGTAGCATAATTAAATTGTTTGACATTTGATAATCAACATATACAGGTAACTCTCCTAATCACAAAATCTGCTTCTCCCAAACAATTTCAACAACTCCCTCTTTCTATGGCGGAAATATGACTGTCGACTGAAGTCGGGCATCTATAAATTGCCACCTGGATTTAACACACGTAGCAGATTTTCAAAGTCCACGAAATATTCTCCAAGAACATAAAATTTAAACTTAACTCACTGGAAAAAGGGAATAATGGACTTAAAGGAATAGTGGGTGAAAAAAAAAATCTATTAAACATTAGGAAGCAGACACAGTAGCAAAAATAATTCTGAGACAGATGCAAAAATGAAATTGAGAGAGACTATCTGAGACATCGATTTGACGTCCATAATGACAGTGACCTCCAGGGAAACGGAGTAGAGTAGGAAAAGTCAGTATTTAAAAATCAAAATCAGGATCGAAGCGGAAAACAAATTTGCTGCCTTCCAAAAACAACGAGGAGCCTGCGGTTGGGTTTTAACAAGGCCTGCCTCATGCAATTCAAGTCAAAATATGACTTTCATCAGAGAATTATTTTTATTCTCCATGAAATAGAGCAGGAAATATGTTATGAAATTACTTGCCAAGGTCAAGAAAACACATAATCTTGATGACAGGGGAAGAGGAAGAAAAGGAATAACTGAGCCCGTGTCTAGACCAGTAATTCTCAACTGGGGGCAACTCTGCCCCTCGGGGGACATCTGGCAATGTCTGGAGAGATTTTTGGTGGTCACAGCTAAGAAGATGGGGAAGTGTCACTGGCCTCCAGGCAGCTGGGGCAGAGACAGTCCTGGTCCTACAACGCACAGCAGAGCTTCCTTCAACAAAGAATCACCCAACCCGAAATGTCATGGATGCTAAGGTTGAGGAGCCTGGTCCCGACAGTGACAAGTGATCTGGGAAGACATGATCGAATTCTGCTGATCTGCTCTCCACTGGTGGGGGGAAGGGCAGCAGGTGGGCTCACTTCTCCAAGTCCTCCTGTACAGACCAGAGGAAGGATGGCTTCCAATTGCTGATGGCCAAGGCATTTATATTTTTACATTTTATAAGGACAAAATGCAAAACTGTAAGTATGGGGAAATCTTGATTTAGCTGGAATTTATGCAGGCAAAGCACCAAGTCTAGCAGATGTTCCCCCCGCCTCCCGTACAAGGAGAAAGGAGCAAAATACAAAAGGAAAAGTCTCATTTCAGAGACATCAAAAACATGTCCTAGGGTGGCGTACAAAGTCTCCCCAATCTCCTGTTTAGCTGCTTTTTTTTTTTCCTGGACAATGGGAATTGGGGTCCAGAATGTTTAACCTGAGATACAGCCTGACCCTCAACTGTCAGACAAACATTAAATTACTTCTGGAATAAACTGTGCTTCTTAAGACAGGAAACCCAACTCATACTTTTTGGTAAGATTTCCAACGTCAAGAGTTGATGTGAAAAAGATTTTCTCAGAAATAACCTGGAATCTCCCATTCCCTGGACATTTTGACTAATTGGAGTTTTCCTGTAGCTTACATTCTTTAACATGTTCTTGACATTGGCAGGGTTTACAGGAAGGGCTACTGATGGTATTTCAAACTCAACTCCAAATGTTCCCTTTCTGCATTTTACCTTGGTAATGTTGGAATGCATTAAAATAAGCATACAACATTCCATTGTGATAAATCAACTGTGAGGGTTTTTTTTTTTTAAAAACCTAAATAAAACAAAAACATTGAATAGGTTGAGAAGAATTGAGAGCATCAGAAGACATAAGTTTGGTTCTGATTTGCTTATTCCAGACGGGAGCTTTATGCTGTGCAGCCATGTCAGTTTTGAGGCGCTTGCAGAGTCTGATTTAAGCACTTGCATGATTTTTTTTTTTGCTAAGGTCAAACCACATTGAGGTCCAGGGTTTTGCCTGAATCTCCCTAATCTCATTCTGTCCGAACCGATTTCAGCTAGCACCACCTCTTCCCGGACTTCTTGGTAACTGACAACCTGCAGACAGTATGGCGTCCAAGGATGAGAAAGATGGGGAACAGCGGGAGGCAAAAGCCACGCCAACACTAAAACTCCAATCACCTTTAATTAGTCAAGAAAGACCAACCACTCCAGAATGTTCTCCTGCTGAGACAGGCAGAGTCAGAAGGCTGCAGTGGGCTCCTGGGTCTGTCTGAAGATCTTGTGTTCCTCATTTACTTTCTTTGGCTTTTGTTTTTCCCACCTTTATAAATAAGGTGCTAAAAATTGCTATCCCAGTTCTTACTGGATATAGCAATGTTTTATTTAGAATATGCAGAAATATCCCTAGTATTTCTGGTGCTGAGAGATCTTTCTGTCCCTGTCTCTTTCCCCCAAGGTCAAGAATCTCCTATATTGTGCAAATCTAAGAGTCAGAGTCAGATGCCAGTGAACCAGAACCTACCTAACAGGACATCCAATCAAGGAACTGTGTGTGTGTGTGTGTGTGTGTGTGTGTGTGTGTGTGTAATAACATGAAATATTGAAAATAGCACCAACTTTGGTTGTCCACGGACCTGGGAGAACTGAACCTGAGTGTGAAATCTTCTATGGCTTTCTAACCATGTGACCTTAACAAAATTCACATGCTTCTCTGAGACGCAGCTTTTTCAACCATAGAATGGTTTTATCATGAGTACCACCAGTACGTGGTAGAGGTGAAAGTAAACCATCCAGGAAAGGCAAGCAGTTGGAACTCAATGTATGTGGGTCCCACCACCTACTCTCCCAGACACAACAACGCACACACACAGCACACAGTGATCTGTGCTCACTGCGGGTTCTTCCTTGAGTGCTGCTTAGGAGAAAGAGTTGAAGCGTTAGAAGCTGAACCAATGGTGAAGACTGAAAGTGAGCAAAGGCAACTTTTAGAGCGGGCTCTGGAGGGAACTTATGACAGGGGTGACTGGTTTTGGTCTCTCCACAGCCTTCTGAATAATAAGAACTAAACGTTCTTAACGGAGACCCTAACATTCCGCAAGATCCTCAGTCGTGTCTGAAAAGGGACACTGTGTTCTCATGTGTTGGTTAGATTCTTGTTGCTTGTTATAGAGACTACCTCGAGCTGGCTTGGGTGTGCGCATGCGCGATAAGGGGGACGTTCGATGTGTCTTCTGAAGCCAAAACTCATGTCTGCTTCTTTCTTTGTATTTATTTCATTTTTACTTTCCCAAACACCAGCTTTTTCTTCGCTTCTTGAAAGATAGAAAAACAACTGTCCCACAATTCTAGAGGTGACGTTACCAGCCCAATCACATGAAGAGCCTGGTGCAGGCAGCTGTTGCCCCCCTTCCAAATTCCCCAGAAGAGGCGAGAACCTGATGGGCGCACCACCACCTCAGCTCCAGTCAGCTTTGGCCAGGGGGACAGGATCCCATTCTACAAATATGGCTGCTGCAGGCTTCCTCCTGGGGTCCTGAGGATGCAGATAAAGGAAGAGTTTTCTGAGGATGGGGGAGGGAGGCATCATTAGACATAGACACGCCAAAGGAATCATTCCACTTTCCATAGTAGGAAAGAAAGTGAGTTAATACATTTCATAGTAGTTTTCAAAAACCAGGGGAACAAACTAAAAGAATTTTCACATATCCCACAGTTAGGCAAAATTTCAAACTTACTTCCCCCTGCATCTCAATTGTAGCAGACACAGAAGATTCCCCACCTAGCAGCCTGTTCCCCTTCCTAGCTGGCAGGGCTCCACATTTATTCAAGTGTCTTGCTCCATCCTATCATAGCAGGAGGACCCCAATCCTGTGTTGAGAAGTGAATGAGTCCAATGGCTGCATTGTGGCCCCATTTGCCTTTCTAGTGATTGGCATGTGACACAATTCTGACCAGTAAAACATGGTGGGGAATTTGCTGAGAGTTCTTGGGCAGGGCAAAGATTTTTTTCCCCTTACATGAAAAGAAACCCTCAGGAACACTTTTCCTCTTCTAGATGCTTTTGTGCGTGGGAATGATGCCAGGATCTTACGACCAAGGAGGAACTCAGCATGAGGATTCAAGAGCCGAAAGATGACAGAATTTAAGTACCCAACAGCATCATTTGAGCGACTTAGGGTGCTGACCCACCTCAGATCGATTTACCTGCAGGATTCTTGCTCTTTGATTGAAAGACATGTTCTTATTGTTCAAGGCAGTTGAGCTGATTATTAACTTTTAGCTACTTGTATTCCCTAGACATCATAACTGACACACCTCCTAATTAATACACATTATGAAGGCACAAGTAAGACATGCTTTAATGAGAGTCGACTTAATAGCAGGAGAATAATCCTGCAAATGCTTAAGAGAAGATGTCCCTTTGGCACCATTGATATTGGTAACCAAGAGATCACAAATCACTTCTCACATCCCCAGAGGCTTATCAATACGTAGCATTTTGCAAGTACAGCAACCTTATTTTTTTTTTAATATTTATAAGAAGCACCTCCAAGGAATTATCTGTTTAGAGTAGCTTTTTTTTTAATGCTTCAAAGTCCTTACCCCTTTCGACAGGGAGTTGGGCAAGTTTAAAGTGGTTTCATTGTGCGTTCTGCTTGCTTGAGTTTGATAAGATGTGTTCTCGTGACAGGTCTGTCCCCGCAGTGGGTGCCTGGGATGCTTTGATGTGGGCTGCGTTCGGACAGCCTAATACTTGGGGAAAAATGTGCTGAAATTGAACAAGATTGCTTTCTGCCCAGCTGTTCTCCAAAGGCCTAGACATTTTTAGCACTGAGCAAAGAAGCTTGTATTTGTTTTGACAGTCTTGGCAGGGAGAACAATGGTTGATTATCCCAGTACTTTACTAACAAATAAGACTGCCTTCAGCAGAGATAAAATATAGGTCTTGACTTGATTGCATTTCATGTCCAAGGGAATTATCTTCTATTCATTCTGATGCCCTTTTCATTATGCAGTGTAGCTTTTCTGTGCCTTATCCTTGCTCCTTAAAGTAACCCGTGACTTTCACCCTGAGAAGGCAGATTCCCCAAATCACCACGGGCATGGGGGTTTGATTACGCTGTACAGCATGTATTTTCACGCCTCCAGTTTGATTTGTTGGAAGCTGTTTTTTTGTTTGTTTGTTTGCTTACTTTTAGATCTCCAGGTGTGTATGGTTAGTTTCTTTTCTAATTTGCTGTCTGCCTCCTTTTGGTTTTAGTTATGTTGTTCTTACTATTTCAGCAGAGAGAAGTCTTGGACTTTATAGCATATCTATGTTTAAAGGGCTATCCTAGGTGTTTTTCTTCCCCCATACAGGGAAGTGTTCCACACAGAAAACAACTACGTTCTCTTTAAAACAAAGGGAAAAAAATAAAAAATAAAACAAAGGGACTTTTGAATTTTTTTTTAATGAAAATGCTTCTATATCTCTATTCTCCACCTTCCAGACCTTTTTTTTTTTTTTTTTTTTTTTTTTTTTCGGTGCTGGGGATCGAACCCAGGGCCTTGTGCTTATGAGGCAAGCACTCTACCAACTGAGCTATCTCCCCAGCCCCAGAAGGCTTTTTAAAAGTAAATACTGGGACTGGGGTTGTGACTCAGTGGTAGAGCGCTTGTCTAGCATGTGTAAGGCACTGGGTTTGATTCTCAGCACCTCATATAAATAAATAAATTAAATCAAAAGGTTCATGGACAACTAAAAATATTTCTAAAAAAGTAAGTTCTCTTGTAAGAATACCACATATGCAGATACACATATGCAGCTCAATGCATTTGCAGAAATTGAACATGCCTGTGTAAGTATTGTCCCTCATGCTCCCTCCCTGTCACTTCCTGCCTCTTCCCAAAGATAAGCACTGTTCTGGCTTAGAAGGCATTGGGATGAACTGTGCCTCTTTGCTGGCTGCTGTGTCTGTCTGATTCAGTAGTGTTGTCGTGTGCTGGTAGTTTCTTCACCATTACTGTGACATGCTATTCTGTCTCATGAATACATCACAATTTAGATCGATTGCCATTTGGTCCATACACACCTGGGATGATTACACATAGCACGGGTACCACGTTTCTCTATGTGTCTTCTGGTGAATATGTGTCTGCGTTTTTTTCTCAGTTATGTGCACCTAGAAGCAGAATTACAGGGGGTGGGGTGGGGGTTAGCTCTGCTTATCACCATTGGCAGATGGTCCCAATTTACACTTCCACCAAAGGCATATGAAAGTCCTCTATTAATCCACATCCTTGCCAGCACTTGGTATTATTCTCTTTTAATTACAGCAGTTGTGTTAAGTGTGTTACAGTTTCTCATTGTGGTCTTATTTTGCATATTTCTGATGATCAATGAAACTGCATGTATCTTTTAGGTTTATTGGCATTCAGATATCGTCTTCTATGAAGTGCCTTGAACAATTTTTGCCTTTTGCTGTCAAGTGATATATATATATATAATATATATATTATATATATTTGTACACACGCACATACACACATACATATATATATATATCTTATTAATTTGTAAAATTTCTTTATATTTTATGGGAATGAGTTTTTTGTTGTTTATATGTATTGAAAATACTTTCTTCCCCTCAGTAAATTGCCTTTTTACACTGTCAAAGAGTCTTTGGCAAACAAAAAATTTGAAAGAATTTTAGACTTAGAAATATAATGCAGAGAATTCCTACCTACCCTTTACCTAGCTTCCTCTAACAGTAACACATTACATAACCATAGTACCTTATTGAAACCAGAAAATTAATTTTTTCACAATATTGTGACCTAATCCACATGTCTTTTTTACAGTTCGGGACTCGATCTAGGACTCCTACTTTGCTTTAGATTGTCATGTGTCCTTAGGCTCTTCTAATTGGGGACGGTTCTTCAGTCTTTGTCTTTGAGAACCTTAACCCTTTTGAATAGTGATTTTGTAGGATGTTCCTTAATTTAGGTTTATCTGATGTTTTCTCATGATTATCAACACTCTTCCAATCATTAGTAACAATAAACATGAAGTTCTGGCTTACTGAGTTTTTCTTTTTAAGTCAGATGTTGTAAAATTTGCAACTTACAGTTCTGAATTTTGGCAAACATTTACATTTATGCAACTACAACCAAGATCTACCCCTTGGCAACTGCCTATTTTTAATTCATCTAGGTTTTTTGTTTTTATGTGTTTTGTTTTGTTTTGGTTCAGTATTGCCATAAAGAGTCACAGAATATAGAACCTTTTGAGTATGACTTCTTTCACTTAACATATGTACATTTGAGGTACATTCCTATTGTTCTATCAGTTTTTTTTTTTAATACTAAGATTTTTTTAATGCTAAGATGTCTTCTATGCATGGAGGTACCACAGTTTGTTTCTTCATTCACCAGTTGATGGGCTTTTGAATTGTTTCCAGCTTCAGGCAAATATGAATCAAGCACCATAGCAGTGTGTACACAGTTTTTTGTGTAGACAGACAGAAGGTTTCACAGATGTCCGGTAAACACGTAGGCATGGAATTGCTAGATCACATAACTAAGTGCACATTTAACTATATGTACAAACAATTGCCAAACCATTTTTCAAAGTGGCCATGCCCTTTAGCATTCTCATCAGCAATATGTGAGAATTCTAGTTGTTCCATATCCTTGTCAGCACTTGATACTGCTGGGGTTCTTTCATGAATAGATCGAGGTTATTTTTGTTTTGTTTTGTTTTTTGTTTTTGACAAGAAAACCATCAATGTGACATTTTGCTTTTAGTGCATCATATCAGAGTGTATATAATATTAATAGTATTACTGGTCTGGTAAACTTCAATATTTTGATTAAGGTAATGTGTACTAGAATTCTCTATAGCAAAGTTACTATTTTTTACCTTTGCAACTAATAAGTAATAATACCCTGCAGGGAGATTCTTTGAGACTATACAAATATCCTATTTCTCATTATAGTTTCACACATTAATTTTAGCATCTCTTGGTGATTCTTGCCTGCAATAATTATTACTCCATTGTTTGCCTAGTGATGATTTTCTGTAACTGTAACTCCTCCCAAGTGTGTTAATTGGAATTCTGCTCTGAGGAAGTGCTATCCTTTTGCTCTTGTTTATTTATTCCCTTATATCAATATGGACTCATGGGCATTTACTTTATTTTATGGTTTATGACCTACTTCTTTCGTATTTATTTTGTTGTTCAACTTGTCCCAGATATATTTAACCATTAGCTGCTGTTTCAGGTTGATGCCTATCAACATCATCTATCATCTTCCTTACATTCTGGTCTCACAAGGTTTTCCAGGTTCATTTTGTATTTTCCCTCTCCAGGACCTGGAGTCAATCATTTTCTCAAGAATCCCCAATTTTCATCACAGGATGGTAATAGAAACCAATATCTTGGGCTAAGTGTGCTCATTGCTATGGGGATGTCATTGTTTCTAGGCTTCTGAAGAGGGAAAACTAGGCAGTATATGGAGTATGTGTGAGGATGTGCAACACACACACATTTATTTCTACACCTATGCATTCTGTATGAATGTATATTGATAAATAAATAAGTCATAAAAAATAAATAAAATAAAAGTCATGAAGTCACACTTTATTCTTTAACCTAATACTGCAGAGCTCCTTTGGTTCTTCCATTACCAACATTTTTTATCTTCTTTCTTTGATAGTGAAAAAACTGACTTCATTATCTACAATGTATTTATTTGCACAAACTTAGTGTACACATAAAAATAATTTCAGAATTGCCAACCCATGCCCTTTATGAAAAGCAACTTAACTTCACTAGAGTATAATATTTCCATAGTTCTTTTGCCATTAGCTTTACAATATATAACCAGTATCTTATTTTCCAAAGTTCTTTTCTTTTCCCAACATGTCAGTTGGTTATGTTACTCAAGAAGTTGTCAGTCTTGTTAGTTGCTAGTCATATTTATCTATCTCCCAGGAACTGATTTTTGTAAACTTTTATTGCAGTATAATATACGAAGAGAAAATGTACAAGTTGTTAAGGGCACGGTGTGATGTATTTTTACATACTGTACACCCCCGGCAACCAGCACCTCTGAAGCCCTGTCCTACACACTTCAATCACTACCCACTCCTTAAGGTAACCATCATAACCAGAGTCAGTAATTTTCAGGGGAGATGGATGTGGGATGCTTTTCTTGACTGTGCCTGGAGAAACTGTTAACCCAGAGTTTCCCTAAGTGTGCAAAAAATGACTTACAAATACAGATCCATTGGGGGGGCACCTAATGAATCAGGATAGCTGGTGTAAAACTGTGTCTGTATTTCTAACCTGCTCTCCAAGTGGTCCCTCAGTCCTAGGGGTTGGAACCACACCGCTCTCTCCTCTCCTTTGAATTACGGCAAAGCTTGATCATCCCAAGAACCAAAACGCAATCCCCAGCCACTTTCTCAGAGAAATGCAGGGAGAACCAAGCATTCGTAGCTCACCAGGAAGCCACCTGGGCTTAGTGTGTCTGGAAAGGAGATGGTTAACACAGACAAGATTCTTCTCCAGCCACATAGAAGAGACGGACGGGATGATGGGACACAACATACATTTTTTTTCATTTCGCAAATTGTCCTGGGGTTTCCCCCTCCGACTTCATCTACTGGGGTCCTTTCCTCTCCTGGCAGTCAGAGATCTTTCTCCCACTCTGAATTTGTGCTGCATCCCATGAAGTAGAGCCAAGACCAGAGGCGGCTTTGGCCTCAGGAATGTCACGGGCGGCTCCGGTGCCTCTGGATTTACTGAACTCCTGCCTCTAAGCCGGCCAGCTGGGTCTCCTGCATCCCGTTTATCCTGCCTGTTCCCCACATGCTCCCTCACTCTTCCTGCTGCCAGTAGAGCACAGTGACACAGACTCGCGCAGGTAACAGCTGCCGAGAGGTGCCCGGGGACACGAGAGTTCAGGGCTATCACTCCGTTCCTCATTTAGGCAGCTGGCCAGCACCTGGACGATTTTTCTGAATTTGCCAAACACACATGTGAAGCTGAGAGCAGCGAGAGGCTGGTGGGAACAGGGAGGGAGCTGAGCACGGTGGGAAGCAGGCTTTGGGAGCAGTGGCCTAGAACCCATGCCTGCCACTCCTTGTGCCACTGTGGGCAGGTCACTTAACCTCCCTGAGCCTTTCTTTTGTTATCTTTAAAAGAAGAGGCTTTGATCTATTCTTTGCAGGTTTGTGTTTGTGTATTAAAGAAAACAGTCGCTGTTCAAATCACGGTACATAATAGGCCTTCATTTGTATCATGGCCGTTCTCCTAATAGGAAAAATCGGCTAGGCAAGTTATCTCATTGCTCAGTGTCTCAGTTTCCTCATCTGTAAAGCAGGACAGTAACAGGATCTCTCAGGGGGGTTATGAGGATTCAGTGAGGTAACTTCTGCCAGGTGCAGAGAACAATGTGAAGCACACAGACAGTTTTCAAGAAACAGGAATGGTCTATGACATGCCAACTTATGTTCATGCTCATTTAGAGCCACCGGAGAGTTAAGAGGAGGTCGGAAACGTGGGATTCCCAAGACTGGTCCACTGTCCTAGCAGGCAAAACAAGCAACTTCTCTCCAAGTTTGTGCTGCTGTAACAAAGTGCCCTAGACGGGGTGGCTTACAAACAATGGAAATCCATTTCTTACCTGCTGTAAGGCAGCAAGTCCATGATCAGGGTGCCAGCATGATTGCTTCTGGTGAGGATCCTTTCCAGCTGCAGACTGCCTGCTGTTTCTGTGTCTTCACAAGAGAGCTCTGATGGGAAGGAGGGTTCCTCTTATAATGGCCCTAATCCCCCAGGGCTGGGGGTGCAGCTCACTGGTAGATCACTTGCTTAGCATGCCAGGGACCCTAGATTCGACCCCCAGCACCAAAAAAAAGGAGGAGAAGGAGGAGAAGGAGGACAAGAAGGAGGAGAAGGAGGAGGAGGAGGAAGAGAAGAAGCAAAAGAAGGAGGAAGAGAAGGAGCAGAAGGAGGAAGAGGAGCAGAAGGAGGAGGAGGAGCAGAAGAAGGAGAAGGAGGAGAAGAAGGAGGAGGAAAAGGAGGAGGAGGAGGAGGAAGAAGAAGAAGAAAAGGGACAGTAAACCTCATTCACGAGGACTCCACCCTTAGGTCCTAAACACAACCCTCCCGCCCTCCAAGGCTCCACCTCTCAATGTCCCTGCATTGGGGATTGAATTTAAACATACGCATTTTGAGACACAGACTTCCAGTCCGGGCCATGATCTTCTGGTTGCAGACAAGTCTCCCCTCCTCTCTGGAATGAAGGAGCCTTTTTTTTCCAGAGGAGTCCCTGCTTACTTCCTTTTTTTCCTACATAAATTCAATTGTGCAGACAAATTATATTAATTATCTACTGCTACCTAATAAATGACCCTCAAAACTTAGTGGTTTAAAACAAAACATTTATTACCTACCGATTTCTGGGACTCAGGAGTCTGGGAAGAGCTCGGCCCGGTGGCCATGGCTTCGCTGTCTCAGGAGACGGCGGCCAGGGTTTTGACTGGGGCTGCGGTCATCTGAAGACTTAATGGGGCCAATGGAGCCATTCCCAGGACAATGGCTCATTTGTCTGCAGGCAGGAAGCCTCTGCCCCTGACTGTGTGGGTCTCTCTGTAGGTTGCTGGAAGAGCCATACAGCATGGTGCTGGCTTCCCCCAGAGCAAGATGGAAGAGCAGCAGAAGCGACAGTATATTTGTCTTTTACAACCTAGCCTCAAAATTAACACATCATCATTCCTGCAACATTCTGTTCTCTGGAAGCTAGCCATTAAGACCAACCCACACTCAAGGGGAGGAGAAGTAGGCTACCTCTTTTGGGGGAGTGTTGTCAAAGAATCTGGGACTTATTTTAAAACCATCGTATTGCCATACCAGTGATAGATTCTCCATAGGTTAGGAAAGGAGTTCGATTCCCAGATGAGCCAGGGTCTTTGTTTTTTCTGTCCCTTTGATTACCCAGTTGATCCCTCCTGGAAAGAGATTTGAAATTTCAAATTTCCAGCCTAGTTGAAAATAGGGCCAGAAAAAAAACAAAAAATAGTTATGCTTCCTAGGGCAAACTCTCACCAAATGCCTTCCACAGGCGAGGCCCCAGCTGGGCTCTAGAAGTGAAGAGGAGATGACCCAAATCTCAGCTCTGGAGGAGCTTGCTATCTAATGTGGAGAGAGGCAGGAAGAGGAAGTCACAATGAAACAGGATGAGGTGGTCTTCACTTCACCCGCTACAGTCGGTTCCCATGCTTCCCAGAACTTATCCACAATAAGTGGGTGAAGAATCCTAACGAGGTAAGTACAGCAAAGCAAATGGTGGCACAGGAGGAGGGTGCCCGCCACAGCCTCCAGTGGGAGTGAGGCCCAGCTGGAGTGTGGAGAGGAGCCCGGATACCATTTACAGCCCAGGAGCAGCACCACAGCCCCAAGGAGGACCCAGGGCGTTTGAGAGTCGTGAACACTTCTTGAGGCTCCCCCTCCAAGGTCTGAGAGCAGGGACTTCTGGTCCCCAGGAGTCAGAATCTAGAAGGCAACCCCGCACAAGTTGTTTCTGAACCACCAGCTGCACAGTGCACAACCCCAACTCCCATCCCCTGGGGAGGGGCGGGTGCTCTCTTTGGGGGGCAGAGGTGGGAGTGTGAGCAGCACCTTCTCAGGCCAGGAGGCCAGGCCTCACTGCCCTCCTCCCACCCACACACCGCCCAGCAAGCACCCCTTGCTCCTCCGTGTTCCCTGGCGCCCTTTCAGGCATGGAGCTGGGGTGGGCTCCCAAGTCCAATTACGAGAGCTTAGAGACTATTCCATGAGTCAAAAAACACATTTTCCCTGCAAGACACGAAACGTGCTGCTTCCTAGGATCTCCCCACTGGAATTATCCGTGGAACGCGCAGAGAAACAGAAAAGCAGTTTTCTCTTGGAGACATATGGAAAACAGTTTGTTTGCTTGGAAGAAAATCATAACTTGTCTCCCCCCACCCCCCAGAGGAAAATTAAAATGCTCACATATTTAGTCTTTTCAATCCCTTGTTTGTCTAGAGCTTTTGAACCAAAATGCAAGCAGGGGAGAAAAGTGCTTGTGCATCAAGAGGAAGTCTCAGCTGGAGGGTTAGTCCCCGTGGCAAAACTCTAGGGATTCCGAACTCAAATCTCCCACTCAGAGTTTCTCAGACAAGAATGGGGGGTCCCAAGCATGGTGGGGCACACCTGTCATCCCAGCAGCTCAGGAGCCTGGGTCAGGAGAATTGTGAGTTCAAGGTCAACCTCAGCAACTTGGCAAGGCCCTAAGCAACTCAGTGAGACCCTGTCTTTAAATAAAATATACAAAAGTGCTGGAGATCGGCTCAGCGGTAAAGCGCCCTTGTGTTCAATTCCCAGTATAAAAAAAAAAAAAAGAAAAGAAAGAAAGAAAGAATAGTGTTATTGGGCCACAAAGCCAAATGATACATCTTTCACAGCAGAGAGGATGGTATTGATGTGTGTGTGTGTGTGTGTGTGTGTGTGTGTGTGTGTTAGAGATGAGGGAGTCAATAGATAATGGCAAAGTGTGAAAAATCCCAACGTAATCTCCAAAGCAGGCTTGAAGTAATCCTTCCTTTGGAGACCTGCTCTTCCCAGTCAAGGCGAAAACAAAAGAAAATGGCCTATCTTTCATTGTGTTCACTGGCCCAGAAAATGGGCCACAGGAAGATAAGTCCTAGCGGTTGTTTGAGGTGAATGCCTGCAGCCAGGAGGTATTCACTGGGGTTTCTTCCTCCTAAGAACATCCTCAGCCTGGAGCCTTCCCTTCTGGGGGGACTTCCCTCCCCATGGCCCCTTCCTCCTCCCACTTCAAACAGTTTTCAGAGGCTCTTTTCTTGGCAACATGAAAATCTATATGCAGGGTTTCTAGAATCCGTTCTGAATGGTGATTTATGCTAAGTTGTCCACAGCCTCCCCTCCCCAGCGATAATTCTTCCAGAGAGCATTTAGCTGATTTGGAAAAAGTGTATCAAATCCCCCAGAGAACAGTGTGCATCTTAACTGTGGATGAATGTAATTCTGATCATTCTCTAAGTGCTCAACGCTTTACAAACTGAGTCACTTGAATGCTCTCTCTCTCGAGCGCGCGCACACACATACACACACATACACAGCTGCTTACCAGCTTCGGAAGGGAAAATTGGTTACCCCTGAGGGGAAGCTGGGTGTGGGTAAGGGAGATGGAGATTGATTCTCTGAATAGGTCATTTGAATAGCCTTGTGGGTATTTCCAGAAGTTAGACTTAAATGAGCCAAATTCATCACAAGATCCTCCTTTAAAAACATCTTACTAAGCGCCTATTATGTGCCAAGAGTTTTGCTCAGTGCTTGTAAAAATTTACAAAAATATAGCCAGTGAATCTTGAGCAAAGGAAACACATGAGGCAAGCTGCACCCTCAATCTTGCTTTCTGCCGGTGACACTTTCTAAATGGCAGCACAGGGAATAGATCCCAACTGACAGCAGGGGTCTCCCGGGTGGAGTGACAGAGTTCAGAGTCAGGTTGCCGCATACGGGTTCTCCTTAGTCTTTGACCAAATAAAAAGTTGCACAGGTGCATGAGACCCTGCACGGCCTGGCAGAGAATAGCTACCAAGGTACTGCAAGCTGGATAGATTCTCGAGGTTTCACAGTGAAGGAAGACATTGGATCTGTGGCCAGGTGCAGTTTAACCATCTCACTAAAGATTCTGAGTATTCAGCTGAAACCCCAGACAGGCCAATTCTTAGGACTACTCTTGGCCTACCATTTGGACCACTCTTGACCCACTTTAACAAAGCTTATAAACAAGCCTCAGCAGGACCAAGCTGAACCTTGAATACCTGGATTGCCAAAGCAATGTTCAACCCTCAAAATGAAGACAACATAATCCAGGTTCAATGTTATATGGCATTATAATGTCCAGCATTCAGTAAAATAATTACTAGACATATAAAGTAACAGGAAATATGACCTATAGCCAGGAGAATAAAGTCGGTGGAAAGAGAATTTCCCCCAGAGATGACCCATGTGGGCATTAGAAAAGATTTTAAAGCATCCATAACAAAAATTCAAGGATTAAAAGGAAAAGGTGGCCATAGAAACCTTAATGGACTGAGACTTCAAAAAGAGGCAAGTAGAAATTACAGAACTGAAGAATACAATTTATAAGTGAAAAATTCACTCGATGCTTTAACGTTACATTGGACCATGAAGAAGAAAAGATCAGTGAACTTGAAAATGGGTCAATAGCAATGATCCACACTGAAGCAGAGAGAGCAAAGAAGGACCTAAGAAAATGAATAAAGGCTTAATAACCAGTGGCAAAGTATCAGGCATGATAATAAATATGTACGTGAATACCAAAGAGGAATGAGGTAGGAAATGAGACTGGGAGAAAAATGGAAGGAATGATGGCCAGTTCTTCCCGGAAAGGCACAGGCGTTAGAGGTTGGGTCCCAGGGAGGTGCTCCTGGGAGGCAGTGGAAACCTTCAGAGTTTGGCTCAGTGGGAGGTGTTCAGGTCATTGGAGGTGGGACCAGACTCCTACTCTGTCTCTCTTGCTTCCCCACCATGAGTTGAGTGACTTTTCTCTACCATGAACTCCCACAGTGATGAGCCACCTTGAGACAGGCTCAAAAGCAACAGACCAGTCAAGCATGGACTGAAACCTCCAAAACTATGGGTGAAAATAAACCTTTTCTCTTTATAAGTTGATTGTTTCAAATATTTGTTACAGTAATGGAAACCTGACTAACCTGTGAACTATAAGTAAAGGCCACAAGACTTGGATAGCCACTTCTCAAACAAAGGTGCAGAAGTAGTCAATAAGCACATGAAGAAGGTCTCAACATCATTAGTCATTAGAAGAAGTTAACTTTAAAAAGTACATTGAAACCACAATGATATACCACTACATAACTACCTGTGTGACTAAAATTAAAAAGTCTGATAAAACTAAGTGTTGGCAATAAGGAACAAGTAGAACTTTCACACATTGGTGGTAAGTGTGTAAAATGATACAAACACTGTTACTAAAGACAAGTATTATACTCTTATAATACTTCAACACTGACACCACTTGTGTGGCTTTTTCCACACTAACAAAAATTCTCCAGCTCTCTAGACACCAACTGGTTGTCCTGCAATTCAATTAAACCCTAATTCTATTTATATTCTACAAATTAAGGGCTCAGTCCAGTAAGAAGGCACCCACTTCAAATGCCAATTGTAAGTCCCCACTTGTTACCTATACTTCTGGTCAACCAGCTATAAAAAGTGAGGTTCCTATAACTCAACCCCTTCCTCAGAATCAATAATTTACTAGAATAACTCACCAAACTTAGGGAAACACTCACATTGAGAGCCAGATGAAGAGATACATAGGATAGGTATAAGGGAGACCCAAGAGGAGGTGCTTCTGTCCTATGGGTTGGGATGTGCCACTCTCCTGGCACAGGATGTGTTCACCAACTGGACACCCTCTGAACTCTGTTTTTAGGGACATTTATCTAGGCTTCATGATTGGCATGATCAATTATTAACTCAATCTCCTCTTGCTCTCCCCTGTCCAGAGGATGGGGGAGTGAGGCTGAAGATTCTAGGCTTTTGGTCATGGCTTGCTCCTTCCAGTGACCAGTTCCCATCCTGAAACTAGATAGGAACCCACCGAGAGTTACCTCATTAAGGAGAGATACTCTTGTCATTCAGGAAACTACAAGGAATTTATTAGGTTTGTGCTAGGAACCAGTGTAAAAGAACAAATATTAAAACAAAAGATGCTCCTAGCATCCTATCACTCAGGAATTTGCAGCCCTGGGTCAGGATCTGAAGGCAGAGACCTGACATTTTTATTATTAGTGTTTTATAAAATTAAATATATATTTACTCTGACCCAGCATTTCTACTCTTTTATTTACCCAAGAGAAATAAAAACACATACATACACAAAGACTTGCAGGTGATGTTTGTAGTAGCTTTATTCATAATGGCCTGAAAGTGGAAAAAGATGTCCATCAATAGGAAAATGAATGAAAAAATTTCAGTCTATTCAGACACATGGAGTACCACACACAACAACAAAGAACAGCAGACATTAAAGAATTTCAAGTACCTTATGCTAAGAGAAAGAAGATGGAATCAAAAGAGTCCATTTTCTAACCAGATGCAGCAGTGCACACCTGTAATCCCAGCAACTTGGGAGGCTGAGGCAGAGGATCACAAGTTCAAAGCCAGCCTCAGCAACTTAGCGAGGCCCTAAGCAATTTAGCAAGACCCTGTCTCAAAATAGAAAATAAAAAGTCCTGGGGATGTAGCTCAGTGGTTAAGTGCCCCTGGGTTAAATCCCAAGAACCAAAAAAAAAAAAAAAAAAAAAAAAAAAAAAGTCTATTTTCTATAAATTCATTTGTAAATATCACAACAGCAGTTACTGAAGGCTGAGGGTAAAGATTAACAGGGGAGAGAGAACTTTGGGGTGATAAAAGAAATACTTTGTATCTTGCTTCAGGTATGGGTTAACAGGTACATGTGCCTGTTGAACTCTATCGATCTGTACAAATAAGATCTGGGCATTTCCTCAAAAAAACAAAAGACAACAAATGAACAGAATCCACAGAGTATGATGATTCAGGTCTCGGTGTCAGATTGACCTACGTTCAAGTTCTGACTGCCACAGAGTAGTGCTCTGACATTGGTCAAAGTATTCTCCTAAAAATTCAGTCTCCTCAGCAAAAAAGGGGAGCAAGAATTAAATAGAATAACTTATGAAATCAGAGGGTATAACAAGTGCCCAATAAATTATAGTAGTATTTTATTATAATAACAAAAATGATATGTGACATTGTATACAATCATATAATTATGAAGAAAGAAAATAGCCATAATCCCACCCAGAGATAATCGCTATAAACCTTTAGGTATATTTTCTTCTATTTACATATTATCATTTTTTTCCTATTCATGTAGAGTTCATAATGAATATACAAGGTTGATTTCTTCTTTTACTACATAATAAAAGCGTACTCTTATATCATTGGAAATGCTTGTAAGCAAAAACATTAAAAAACAGGTTGTAACTTCAGGGAATCTGTATCTTTCTACTCCTGCCCCTTATAGACTGTCCAGGGTGAGCATATTATTTTATTTTATATATATAGATATATTTTTTTCTTTTTTTTTTTTCTGTGTCAGGGCAGAGTGAGCTTTTTAAAAAGCAAATCTGATGCGACTTCCCAAACCTTTCAACAGAGTGCGCTGCTCTTAGGATAAATTCAACTTGGCGTGTGACAAGGGGGGTGTTGGGCGGGGGTGGGTGATCTAGACCGCCTAGTGAGTGGCGGTCCCTACAGATGGAGGTCTGAGGGTTGACACGAAGGTTCTTCTCTGTGTGTCACTCATCCTGCTGGGACCACTGGGTTGGCTGCGGTGTGTTCTCGGCGTGGCATGGATGATGGAGGCGCATGGATACCCCCAATGCTTGAGACCTCAGCTCTTGAAATGCTCTTTGGGTCGGCACACGGACATTTCTACCAGGCCTCAGGGACAAGCCAAGTCAACGGGGAGAAGCTGTCTCTACTCTGGCCACCGCAAGTTTGAGGTTGCCGAGAGAGGTGAAGAAATGGGCCCCGGGGTCACTCTTCTGAAACCCTTCTGCCCCAGGCCAGCTGATCGCTCCCCTGAGGTATCACACAATCCCCTTCCTGCCCTCCCAGTTTCTCTCCCTCAGCCTGGACTCCTCTTGCCCTTCTCAGAGTCAAGGACAGGACAGGCGCCCCTGCTCCGGCCTGCCACAGGCTCTGCCCTTCCCGGTCACAGCTCCTGCTGCTGTTTTGTGCGTAGGTTCCCCTGCCCTTACCTCTTTGAAGCTGGAGGTGAGCTTGTCCTTAATGTGGAAGGTAAGGAAGAGGAAATTTTGTTCCTGTGAACAATCTTAAGTTTCTGGAAATTCTCTGGGCTGAAAACCTTGGGAAGCGCAAGTGGGTAAACCTAGCCCTTTCTTTGAGTTCTAGACAGAAACTAAAACCTAATAGACAGCTACGGACTTGGCCTGCTCACATCCCTTTGGCATTGTTCCCCTTAATAACGCGAGTGCTCTTTGGGGAATCATTCCTGAGCAGTGCATACAGGCTTCTATCCCTTGTGTTCTGCGTCCCCTGCCTTGTGTCCCCTGTCACCTGCCTGGGCCAAGGTTGACCTAATCAGATGTTCTCCCCCAGCACTTTGAATCAGGTGGAGCAGGTTGATGGGAAAGTCATCCTGCCGACTTTTCACAGGCTGTTTTGTTGGTGTAACTCCATTTTATTAATGCCTGCGACCCAGATCCCCAGAGATCCTGGGATTCTTATTTAGTTTTTCCTAGAAATCTGAATACTTTCATATATACTTTCAGTAAGTCCCTGCACTTTGTTTTTTATTAAGTGAACCAGAGTCGATTTCTATTACTTAGTAAGATAAACCATCCAGCCATGGCTGATTCTCCAACCAGACGCTCAGTGACTTTAGACTCTGCCCCGGACTTATCTCTTTCTGATCCTCCAGGAAATGGGTAGAAAGTTTACCAGGGCTTATTTTGGATTAATTTGGCCTATAAGTTGTTGTAAAGTTCATCTTAAGGCAAAAATCCCTGGGTCATTCAAGACTGTCAGTCACTGAGTATTGCTAGGTTCCTGCGTCTTTTCTTCACCAAGGAGGGAGAGAAACCTCTTGTAGCTATTGAGTACCAGTCCTGCAGGTTAAAAAGTTGCCCTCAGAATTGCACTCACAGAGCAGGTCTTTTGAATATTCTTAGAGCTCTAGGGACAGACTTGGTGGAAATTACCAGGGTTGATGGGCTAGAGGGTGGTATGGAAGCCGCCATGTTCTACATCCGAATAAATCCTCTATTATCTATCTGTCTGTCATCTATCATCATCACCTACCTTCTATCATCTATCTTTTACCTACGTCTGTCATCTTTTATCTATCATTATCATCACCTTCATCAGCCTTCTGGGTATCTATCATCTATCATCTACCTATGTGTCTGTCCTTTATTATCTATGATCTCTCTTCCTCTACCTATGCGTCTATCATCTCTATCTATCTATCTATCCATCCATCTATCCATCTATCATCTACCACTGGCCAGACCTGAATGCACTTTCCTAGGCCCGAGGCATTTTTGCATCATGAGCAAGCTAGCCCGCGCACAGCCAGCTACGCTAACCTGGTTGTTAGCCTGGCTCACCAAAGAGAAGGCCTGGGGCACAGCTCACCCCGGGCAGCCCCTCACTTTGTGATTAAGCTCCCCCTGACTGAGAAACACTGGAAAACAAAAGCATTCACCCGTGGATCCCTGCATGCCAGAAACTTACTACATCCCTAGAAAAGCAGATTATGAAATCTTGTCCTAATTTGGGACACATGGCACCCCTGGTTTGTTCTGAATTGTCCTTCTATGCTAATTTTTCTTTTCTTTTCTAATTTGTCATATGAGAAAAATTAAATTAGCCCGAACATGTAGGAACAGACTCTACCGATTTGAGCTCCTCTCTTCCTTCCCTTAGGCATTTAATCAGCTCTGTTTTTTTGGACTGGATTTGTTTGGCAAGTCAAAGAGAAGATAACAAGATTCGGGGCTGGGGGAGGCAGTTTTTTAAAGATAGAATTACAAAAGGAACTGCCATCTGAGGTCTCAAATTAGGATGGAAAGCACATTCTCTACAGCTCTATCTTACCATAATTGAAAGTTTAAAACAGAGTGGATTTGATTTGAATCAAGAGGCTGCAATTAAATTTATTTTTCTAAGAAGTGCTCTCTTAGTATATAATACAGACTTAATGGCTACTTTTCCCAACTAACTTGGAGAAAAGCGTATATTTCATTGTGAATATATTTCATTTGAAGAAGTATATTTCATTTTAACGTAAGGATTTTTGAGAAGCAACAAGGTACCATGGGAAGTGCATTAGAATTCAGAGGACCTGGCTCCTGGTTCCTCTTGTTACATAAACCCTTTGCTGGTCTGGGCCTCCATTTCTTCTTCCCTAAGTTAACAACCTCTGCCCTGCCTGACCTACAGAGGCCACCATCCTTAACAAAAGGCAAGGAGTTTCATAAATGGTAGCTGCTGATGGACTCACAGGACATGTCAGGAGAGAGAAGAGCCCACCACTCCAACGGCTCCACATCAACTCAACCTGCACTGGTTCAGGAAACCAAGCTGATCTGGAAGGAAGAACCAAAGCTTCCAAGCTGACTGAGAGGCACTTCGTGACTCCACAGTCCTGATGCTCATCACTGTGTATACAGTGGAGGCTACGCTGGCTCAGCTTTCTGGAGGGCATTTGGTGTTCTCCAGAAAAATTAATTCACTGTGCACCTTTGGCCTAGGCTCACCTGTCTAGGAACCCATCCCACCAAGATGTCTGACCAAGAGCCTTAGAAATAAAACATCGTTGTTACCGACTCTTCCCGAAAGCCAAGCTCTTGGTTCATTATAGGTATTAACTCATTTAATCTTTTACGATGACCCTCTGAGGTTTTTATTTCCATTTCATATGTCAGGAAAACTGAGGCACAGAGAGGCCAAGTAAGCTGTCCAGATAGCCCAGCTGAGACCTGAAGCTGTGTGGTCTGGTTCTAGACCTTGTGTGTTCAACTCCCACGCAGGTGCAGGACCAAGTTGTGCAGAGACCGACGCTCATACAATTTTAAAAGGCCTCCTTAAAAACAGAAAATTACAAATACAACTCAGGCACAAAAATGAATATTGATTTACAGTGAGAAAAGAAACTACAAAAGCTACAAATTTTAAGCAGCTGACAAATACCACAAACACCACAATATGCAGAGAAATAACAATGTTTTTATTAACTTACTGTCTGATGTGTTTTTATAATACTTTTTCCCATTTTGGGGGGGATGCCTACTCTTTGATCACTTCTTATTCATATGACACTTATTCTGAAACATTATTTTTTATAAAGACAAGAGGAAGATAGTGCAGTCTTTCCAAGAGCACGGTAAATCAAAATTCGGTTTTTATTATTGATAGCCACGATGCATAAAACATGCCACTTTGTTCAGACACGTACTTGCTGTTTGAGGTGCTGCTAGATTTGGCCCTGCAAAGACAGAAATCCTGATACATTCTATTCTCTGTGGTTCCCATCAAAAGGAAAGAAAAAAAAACCAACATGGTCCATTTATAGTTGTGTATGCTGCATTATTAAGTATGTTTCTGGCAAAGTTCGATGAGAATCCAAACCTGCTCATACCTTTGACATTTGGAAGAACGTTCCGCAGATTAGCTCCAGGTCCCAGACATTTCAAACCCCTCTCCTCCACCCCTGCAACAATTCTGTGCCTGTGGTCCTTGGACGCGTGTTCACTGAAACGTGACTGATGGTTCTGTAACGTTGTAGGAGTATTTCTGGAAGCCTCTTTTATGCGGTGCAACTGGCCTTTACTCACCACATCCCATGAAAGCAAACTAGATTCTGTCCCCCTGGAAGGAGGCTGGACCAGAAACAAGGACTTCTTTAGCTTTGTGCATTTACAAAACTGTAAAAGAAGGATGTCCTCACAACTTGCTTTTTTTTTTTTTTTTTCCCAAAGTGGATTTTTTTGGTAATATCTTTATATTTATTTTTAATAATTTATTTTTAATAATAATTTATATATTATTTATTTATTTTTGTGTGGTGCTGTGGATCGAACCCAGTGCCTCACCCGTGCTAGGCAAGCGCTCCACCACTGAGCCACAACCCCAGCACACAACTCGCTCTTAATCATAAAGAAATGGGTAAGGCCAAATGGCCATCAGTTCAGGTCTGCTTAGGTTATGAAGAGACGCCTTTGCAGGTCTTAGGGAAGGTGAGGCTGACCTCTAGGTGTGGTTAGGAAAGGTATTATTTGCCTTGTGATAAAGAAGAAAATACAAGTTCCAGGAAAATATGTGTAGTGTAATTCTGTTTGTAGATTTACAATCTGCTATATTGTATAACCGGGCACCATGACACACACCTGTAATCCCAGGTCACAGGGAGCCTGAGACAGATAATCACAAGTTCAAGGATAGCCTGGGCAACTTAGTGAGACTCTGACTCAAAATATAATTTAGAAAAGGGCTGGGGAGGGCTGGGGAGATAGTTCAGTCGTAACTGTAAGCACAAGGTCCTGGGTTCGATCCCCAGCACCAAAAAAAAAGAAAAGGGCTAGGGAAGTGGAGCACTTGCGAGGTCCTGGATTCAATCCTGTACCCGCCCCCCACACACAATTGGTATATTTGTAAATGTACAGGCACGTTTTGGAAGCATATTCAAGAAACTGTGAGGAGTGACTGACTCTGAAGAGTTTATACTAAGACTTTGGGGATAGGAAGGGGAAGTTTTAATTTTTACTTTCTACCTTTTGGTTCTTGAATTATTTGATATTGAATTTATATTATTAGTATATGTATTCATGTGCAGGTGACAGGACTCCAACTCAAAACAGATTAAGAAAAAAAGGCACTGACCTTTTGACCTAGAGCATCAGGCCTTGCTGGGTCCAGGTGCTGGGAAGAAGTTGCCAACATCCTCTCTTTTCAATCTCTTGCTTCATCTTCCTTCTTCACTAGTTTTTTGCCGTGGCAAATGGCCTCCAGTCACTCCAGATTGAACTTTGATCAGTTCAGGACCCTAGCCCCACCCAGCCGCTAGGGTGATGGAGGCAGGGGAATTAAAAGTTTGCGGTCAGTGTGGGCGGCTTAGACTCTGTCAAAAGAAAATATAAAAAGGGCTGGGAGTGTCGTTCAGTGGTAGAGCACTTGCCTCGCATGCACAGGGCCCTTGGTTCAATCCTTAGCGCCTAAGAGAGAAAGAAAGAGAGAGAAGAGAGAGAAAGAAGAAGAGAGAGAGAAGAGAGAGCATTTTTCCTAAAGCTTCCAGTGAGGGTCACAGGATGACTCCTTGATTCAGTTCTGGCTGCAAGTCCACCCCTGAACCATCACCGAGGTCACTGCCCTGGCTGAGTGACCAGCGAGAGCTTGTGGTCACCCTGGGTCTGAAGGCAAAGTTCACTTTACCCAAACCACGTGGGCTGAGCGTGGCCAGAGAGAGAGGCGGATTCCAGCGAGGAGGACGAGGACTGTCTCCTAAGACAAGGACGAGGTCACTGTTGGCCAGGGTTTTACCAGCAGCTTTTCTGGGTTGATAGGCTATGAAAGGCTTTTATTTTGTTCTCTTTTCTTACTTGTGTTTTCTAAGCTTCCTTTGATGATGATTCATTGCCTCTTTAAATGTAATTTTAATTTTAATAAGGATCTTACCAAATTTAGAAAGTCAAATACCCACAAAATGTACAGTAAAACCAGTGACCTGGACCTCCCTGGGCCCAGGCCTCACTTCCATGGCAACAGTGCTCAACGATGACAAAAGTCTCTTCTGGTATTTTCTTCCATTTTTCTAAGTAGCATGTTTGGGTTGATAGTCTCGATTTTTCACATTTTGTGACACAAGGGGACTTTCTCATAAGGGAGATGAAGACATAACCGTCAGAGCATCTTCCAAAGCTCTTCTCCTCTGCCGTCCTCCCAAAGTGGGTTAACCCACCTTTTTTATTACACTCAGAGTTGCTGTTTTCATGAGTAGAAGAACTGTGTTCTCTGCCAAGGCAAATATGTATTCTTTCCATGGACTTGAACTCTGCTGCTAAGTGAAAAGCTGCTAAGTGAAAAAAATAAAATTTCCACTAATTTTTTTAAAAATATTTTTTAGTTGTTGATGGATTTTTATTTTTCTTTATTTATATGCAGTGCAGAGAATCGAACTCAATGCCTCACACATGCTAGGTGAGTGTTCTACCACTAAGCCATGAGCCCAGCCCCAACTTCCACTAATTTTAATGGGGGAAAATATTTATGCATCCCACTGAAACCCAACATGCCCAAACCATTTTCTCAGGTAGAAAGATAAACAAATATAAAATACTGAAAAATATATAAATAAGAACATGTTTAAATACACAATTCCCAATATGTTGAAGATAAATACCTAGTTTATGTGTATAAGGTGATGCTACAAAGGCTTAGCGCATCCACCACACCAGGAAGAGCAGACTTGAGTCAGGCTGGCTGGAAGGTGTGTTCTTGGGGTACCATTTTCTTCAACTTTTTTGGGCTTCTTGTCTTTCACTCAGGCTTCACTTAGAAATGTAGTTAAGAGTATGGAAATACACCGTCAGAACTAAACTAATGCCGAATATAAGAGTACTTCAAAACACATGAAAATAACACCCCTACCACCATCACCAACAAACTGAGATGGTACAGAGGTCTTTTCTTTCTTACGTGTTCCTCCCATAACAAAGTACTTTGGGCTCATCCAAACACAGTGATTAATTCAAATTTGTCCAGTGTGCTGGCCTCTGACAGGAAATGTTGAATCAATCAGTAAGTATGTCATTGCCTGAAATTATAATGTCAGATTATCACATCTTAAGGCACATATGTTGTATGTGCTTCTGGGTGACAATTTGTTATCTCCAAAATAAAAATAAAATGAAAGACAGACAGTAGTTGTCTGAAAAGTGGTATAATGTTTAAAGAGATATTATGGAGAGTAAATTTGAATTGTTCGTTTATGAAGGACTATATTTTTTGTACTTAGTTTTTAAAACATGTTTGGTGTTCTTCACATTTCAGGTGAATCTTTTGTACAACTATACACAGCCAAACTTGTCAAATGATCTACCATTCTCATTTTTAATCCCTAGAGATTCCTGCCCAGACACCTCTCTTCTGTTTAACTCTGAATTGGTTTTCCTCTTGAACAGCTAAATGGCAATTTATTCTCCGTCCTCCGGGAATGTTCTTTTCTCTTTGGTGCTAGATTACTTGCTGATCCTCTTTCTCTTCCTCATTTTACTCCTTTATTTTCAGGGAGTAACTCCTTTAGAGAAGGGTACAGGAGGTAAATATTTGAAGACCCTGCCTTTCTGAAAACATCCTTACCTTTTACTCATTTTTAACCGATGGTTTGGTAGACTGTAGAATTCAAGATTAGAAATCATTTTCCTTCTGAATTTTAAAAACATGGTCTTGTTTCTTCTGATTTGATGCCATTCTGATCTCTATTCCTCCCTGACATCCTTTCTGATCTGTCTTCTTTCTGGTGATCTGAAGTGTGCGGATGACAGGCTTTGATATGAGAATATCTTCATCCCACTAGGTTTTCTGAAAGCTTCTTCGACCTGGAAACTTAACATCCCTCCATTCAGAAAACGCTCTGATTTCTTTGATGTTCCCTCCTCTCCATCTTCTCTCTTGATCACTTAGACTTTGGATCTCCAGGCAGATCACCTCAGCTGCTGTCATCTTCCATCTCTGCGGGAACATGTCCTTAATGATACCCGCTTATCTCTCCAGCGTCCTGTTTTTAATTTTGTTGTGTGTTCTTTCTTGTTCTTTCCTTTACAAGCTTCATTCTTATTTATAGTTGTAATATCTTCTAGTTAATATATTCTCTAATTACAGCTGCTAATTATAATCTGGGGGAAAGTGCTCCTTTGTCCCCTGCTCTGACCATGGTCTTGGTGTTCTTCCCTCTCTTCCTTCCTTCCTCCCTTCCTTCCTCTCTCTTTTTTTTTTCCTGGCTGTTGTTTTCAGTCTCCGTCTCCCATGTCCCGCTCTGTCCCTTAGTGTCTGATGGGCGCCTGGGTAAGGTCTAAACAGCTCCAGTGCACGCCGGCATGGCTCCCCAGCTGCTGGACGTCTCTGGACAGGCCTGGATGTTTCTCCCGGGCTCCCAGTTGTTCACGTTTTGAAGCCAGGTCCCTGTCTGGGGTGGGTAGGTGGGTTCAGTTGGTCTGCCAGCTGGATGGGATCCAGCTAGGGGCAACAGATTGAAGGGCTCAGAATGCAAATCTGGTGTTTAACAGGTGACTCCCCTCCATCGGTTGGGCCTGGGCAGAGAGCGAGTCTCCCATCGCTGCCTGAGCGGAGTTGCTGCTAGACTCTGAGGGTCAAGGTGGAGCTCTGGGTGACTAGGGGCTCCTTTTTAGAGATCAACTATGTTTAAAAGGATATTGTAAATTGTCTTAATTTTTTAGAAAACATTATTTTAATGGATAAGGGCAATTATGTGCCACTTAAATCAAATCTCACCTTGTCAAGACCCAGTGATTCTAAGAGCATGCTCATCCTGGCTCTGCAGGACCACACTCAGAGAAAGTGCTGAATAAGCGGAAAGCCACGAGTAACTTCTTACACTCTGGGCTTTGTGGAAACAGATCCCCTGGCAAACCCATAACCCCCGCGCCACTGAAGTCGCCTCATGTGTTACGTGGCTACATTTCCCACTCTGAAAGCATCACACAGCAAAGGCCACACAGGGGCTTTCTGTCCTTTCTGTGGACAAGTATGATTAATCAGCCTAATTTTTGCATATTCAACATCTACTGTGTATCAGGTCTTGTGCCACATACATACGAAACAGTTTCATACCTGTTTCCTCTGTTACCACACAAGTCGGGTCTTGCTGTGCTCTGCGTAACTCAAGGGTCATCCTCGACTTTATAGTTCATATGGATGGTAGCCCCTTAGATTTGTGCAATGCACACCCGAAGCGAGGGATATATAGGGACTCCTAACTTAAGTCCTCCCTCCTATTCTACAGGGGAGTGCGGATCATTCGACGGACGATGAAACCGTGGTTCAGAGAAGCTTCATGTCTATGAAGTGTTAGAGCTGACACCCCAGTCCCCAAACTGCCTGATTCTAAAGTTGATGGTCTTGCCAGGATGCTATTTTCACCGTGGCGGGGGGAGGGCAGGATGGGGTGGGAGGCAGGCTGAGTCTCACCAGCTGATCTCAGCAGGTGCCGTTTCATCTGGGAAGCTGCCTCTGGCCTGGTCTTCAGAGTGCCTTGTAGGAAATCATCCAGAAGGTCATTGCAGTTTTCAACTCTTGCTGTGTGATTCCGCAGCTCAGCGTTGTGGCTCCCCTGGGGACACCCGTGCCCTCACTCTCCTTTGCAGAGAGACCAGAGAAGGCTTTGGTCTTAAAGGGAGGCTTTCCTGCAAGAAGACTCAGAGGTGCAGTCTGTGTTGTCAAGAGGGTAGGGCTGGGGAGAGAGCTCAGTCGGTAGAGTGCTTGCCTGTCAAGCACAAGGCCCTGGGTTCAATCCCCAGCACCGCAAAAAAAAAAAAAAAAAAAAAAAAAAAAAAAGGCAGGGAAGAGGGACAGGGTGCGCACATCCACATGTGCATGTTTCCATGTATGTGTGTGTACCTGTGTGCTGTTCACGACACTTGTGCACACCCAGACCTCCAAAACCAGAGCCTGGAATAACAGTGACAGGGATGAAACGCCACGGAGCCCTAATTCTCCATGAACAGGACACTCGTGTGTGCACCTACGCATACCCACGATCCACGTGCGCATGTCGACGAGGCCAGTCCTCCTTGCACACCAGGCTTCTTGGCCCGCCCTCCTCGACCTGGAGTTTGGAGCCTTATGTTTGTCTTTTCATTTCTGTTGAAGTGTCCTCGAGCCCCTTGGTGGCGGCAGCCACTTCCACTTCCTGTTTCCTGGGCAGAGCCTGTGCTTTGTCCTTCACGTGCCCGACCGCGCTGACCTTTCCTGGAGCCCCGCGGCAAGGATTTTACACTCAGTTTACAGAGAGGCAAAGTGAAAGGAGGCGAGGCCAGCAGGGTGCCCGAGTCGCCCGCCCAGCCCTGGCCCAGCCCACGTCGGACCCAGGTCTGAGTCCCACGCGGCCCTTCCCTCAGTCGTCAATGCCACGTTTTCATGCGTTGGAGCCTTGTCCTCAGTGTGGCGGTGAGAGGCAGTGGGGCCTTTGGATGTGGGGACTAGTGGGAGGTCCCTAGGTCACTGGGGGCATGACCTTGGGCGGTAGGGCTGAGTTCTCCTGGGGCTCCACGTGAATCTTGGGGAGCACGTAGTCATAGGAGTGAGCCTGACCCTTGAGTTGCTCTCTGGCTTCCTGTCTTGCAGTGCCTTCCCTTTCTCTCCCACGCGTGCTGCTGCCATGATGTCCTCGGCCATGATGTGATGCAGCCAAGGGGGTCTGGGAAGAGTCTGCACCATGTTGTTCAGTCCTTCAGCCACCAAAACTGGGATAAGCCTCTTTCCTTTGTAAGCACTCAGCCTCGGGTATTTAGTTATAGTAACAGAGAATGGACGAATTCAGGATGGACTGACCAGGGAGAGCCTCACAGAGGCTTTTTGTGAAGACCAGAAGGAAGGGTGGTAGCCAGCCAAACAGTTACGGAGGAGAAAAGTATTCCAGGTGGGAGAAACAGCCAGTGCAAAGGTTCTGAGGTATGCATGAGGGGGGTATCAGCTCTGTTCAGAGACTCCTGAGGAAACCAGCATTGCTAGAGCAGAGGCCACGTGAGGGAGAGCAGTAGACACCGGGTTTCCTTTAGTGATGAAGTAAAAACCCATGTCTTAACAACGCCACCCACACACTCATGTCTGACCTCTGGCCAAGCATTTCCACCATACTCCCCATTTCTCTGTACTCCAAGTTCCTGGCATCTTTCACTAAAGCCTATAGAGATGGGGGCTGGGTTTTGTCCCTGAGAAAGGAGGGAGAAAGCCCCTGGATGTCCACTGATGTCTGCCTAAGCAGAGGAACCTGCGAGGTCTGTGTGTGCGGGGGCCCAGAGGGGACAGGAGCACCCCACCCTCTCCCTGCAGAGGAGCACACGGCTCCCCAGTACCTGGGCAGCCCGCCCAGAAGCAGCCCCGAAGGCCCTGCACACTTGTTCCTCCTGGAGTCAAAGGAGACGCCATCTAATTCTCAAGACACACATTTAACTAACTGCTCTGGCCTGGGGGATGTTTTAGGAGGCATTAATCTAACAACGGGTCACCTTTCACTCCCTGATTGGCGACTGGCCCTGAGGAGACTCCCCGCTGAGCAGTCTCCCTGTTCCAACAGGACCTAGGCCCCGGGCTGGGAAACAGTCCCCGTCCTGAATGGGTTCCAGACACAAGCCAAGGCAGGGACTTAGGAGGTCTTCAGGAAATCAGGGCCAACTCACAGGCAATCAGACGCAGAGAACAAAACAAATTGAATTCTTGGAGGAAATTGCTTTTCGCCTCTGATGTCTAGTTCCCTTTTATTTAATTTGGGGGGCTCTATATGAGCTAGATACAAACAATCAACTCGAGTATTCTCCACCCATTAATCAATATAGATTAAATATTAAAGAAGCCAATGTTTGAATGACTGGGAGAGCTGGATTGACAGGGTCCCAGGGTGCCTGCTGTGCTCAGCACCCTCCTGGGAGCCTCCTCAGAACCACCTGGTGGCACCTCACGACCCTATCCACTGGACATAGGGGATTGGTCTCCTCATCTAGGGACAGTCAATCTAAACACTGACTGTCAATTCATGAGGGGGCCTCAGGCAAAAATTGGGTCCAGTGGGGATAAGACTATTTGGTTGGTGTTTGGGCCATTCGGGTTTCCTCAAGGGAAGAATTTGACCTGGGAAAGCGGAGACTTGAGCAGCTGGTCAGGGGCTCAAGCAGACAGAGAGGCAGACAGGGTAGCTAAAGCTTGGAGAGCAGAGGTTCCTGGTCACACCTCTGCTGGATCGTGGAGGGCGGATCTGTTCTCTCTGCCCTTCTCTTTCTTTCTTTCTCTCTAGTCCTTTGGCCATCTCGTTCTCTTCTCATATCGAAGCTCTGATTCTCTCAGGGTGTGACTTCGTGGATTTCAGAGGCAAGAGGGAGGGAGGAGAGGAGGGCAATCTGGTCCCAAGCCACAACGTCTGGAGGTCACATCACCCTGATTGGGAACTCCTCCCTGAGGCTCTGGAAAAGGCCACATGCTCCTGGGAGACACAGTCATATGGGGCAATATGATGGTCCATGTGGTGGGGACAGAGAGGAGGGAGCAGCTCCTTGTGTCTGTAGAGGACAATGTCAGAGAAGGATTCAAGAAGGAGGTGATACCTGAGCTGAGTCTCAAAGGATGAGGAGTTCCCAGACAGACCAGAGGAAACGGCAGGAACAGAGACAACTGCCCACTCCTGCCCTGCCTCAAGGAAAGCCAGTGAGGTGTTTCAGTCTGCAGGAGACGGAGGGTGGGGTTCATGGTGTAGCGGAATAGATACATGGGAACTTGGATCTTGAGGTGACTTACGTCTTCCTAAGAGGCCAGATCTCCATACCAAGGACAAACAGAGGCCTGACGCTCTATAACGCTTCGAGAAACCTGCATCTCCATCCTCTAAGAGGATATGACTGTGCAAGCAAAGGGACATGGAGAACCTCATTTCAGGGGCCTGAGGGCACCGGCATTGAGTAATGTACTTACTATGCGCCTACTCACTAAAAGGGCTGCTATGGTCTAAAAATGACCCGGCCCCAAGTTCATTTGTTGGAAGGATTTCCATTATGATAGTATTGAGGTGGAGCTTCATGCAGAGTCCCTGTGAAGAGGATTAGTGACCCTACAAAAAAGGGAACCATGTAAGGAGTCAAAGCAAAGCAAAGCAGCAAGAACAAAATCTACCAAGCAGGAAGCAGCCTTCACCAGACCCGGACAGCTAGGCATTGACCATGAACTTCCTAAGCCTCCCAGACTGTGAGAAATCGATCTCCATTATTCACAAATTACCCAATCTAAAGTATTTTGTTTTAGCAGCCTGAATGGACTAAGACAGGCCTATGTTTACCAGGCCCTTGACTGTATTAGCAAACGCCTTCGGGCAGGGAGATACTGGAAAGAGTGTCCCAGCTGATGTGGAGAGGCAGGTCTCTGGAGGATGAAGCATGCGTGGTTCTTCTAAGGGGACAGCCATTACTGTGTCTTAGTCAGTTGTTGCCCTGGAGAACCACAGTCTCCATTTTGCACCATCTCCTGATTTTTCAAGAGAGGACAGAAATCCAGTTTCTACGCAAAAATTTCTGTGCTGTAAATGAGAGTAACTAATTAAAATGTTTTTGAAATAAGAACATGGGTCAAACAATTCAACCATGAGCAGGATTCAGCTAGTCACTTAACTTTGCTACCCTCCCACTCATCACTATTTATACCACCCACCCATCCACCCACCTGTCTATATATACATACGTACATCTGTCCATCCATCCATGCAGTCACCAATTCATCCATTTATTCACATGTACTACCATATATCCATCACTTAGCTCTCCATCCATTATCCATCCATCCATCCATCCATCCATCATCCATTCTTCTATTCATCCATCCATCATCTATTCATCCATCATCCATCCATCTTCCATCCATCCATCCATCCATCCATCCATCCCTCTTCCACAATGAGAGTACATTCCCTCCCAAACCTTCCCAGGACAGAAACATTCATCTTGCTCCATTTTTTTCCAATTTCTCTTGAAAGTCCTATTTCTCTCCAAGTTCAAGCAAATTATAAATGTGTAAAGTGGTGCAAATATGAACAAGTTTGAACCTGCCTCTTTTTACAGGGAGATTTTTGCTTTCTCTTTCTGTCCTTGCTGTGCTGCCTAAAGTAGGAGAGTATTTTTTCTCCCCTTGGATTTGAGCCTTCGCAAGTGTTCCAGAACAAAATTAAACCAAATAGAGAATTAGATTCCCCTCCCTTTTCTTGGAAGTATCTTGCCACTGGGCCACGCTCCCTGGGAATTAAATAACTCTTCAAAAGGAGATCAGAAATAGATTTCTCTGTGGGGTTTCTAGACGTCAGTAAATGGATTTATGGAAAATGGGTTAGGTTTGGCGAATTTTAAATTGCGATCAGGTGAATAAGCTCTATCTGTGCAAATAACCCTTTTTAACTTTCTCCTTCTCCATATCCAATTGGAATTCTTCCTCCTTAATGTCCTACTTCAATTGTTCTTTTTTTACCTTACCCAAATATCTCCCCCAGCTTGAAATGGATTGGAAAGTGGGAGGGGTAGGTAACAAGTATTTGATCATGCTAAATTCTTAACATGTGATAACATTTATATTTCTGATCTCAGTGACAGATATTCTGGCATTACCAAACATGAGGGTATTATTAGATGTATAAACTCTCTGAGGCTCAGTTTTCTCATCTGTCAAATGGTAGAAAGTGTCATATCCCCTTCTCCAACCCAAATTGGAAATATCTCCAAAAAGTCTGCCAAGGTGTCTGCCAACTCAGAGGGTCTAGCCCCCTGCAAAGACATGAAAAGTTTGGTAAACTGCAGATGCTCTCTGGGAATTCTTCCCAGTGCCCAAGTGACTTTTAGTATTATTCAAATGTATTTGTGAGATTAAGAGTCCCAGAGGGTGTGGAACTTGGGATGGGGAGTTGAGGAAGATAGATGAGGTGGTGGGGGTGGTTGCGGGAGTTTGCAGGGAAACAACTGGGTGAGGGCCAGCTCCAGAGGGTCCGGAACAGCCCTGGGGGTCCTGTGGCACCTAGAACATTCTGAATGCTATGCTGGGAAGGCATGGAAAGAGAAAGAGCATCTTCTCTCTCACCCCTGGACCATTTGGCCTGCTACTCTCTTAACTGAGAACCTCATGCCTGCAAAGTCTCCTGGTGGGTCAGAACAGGAGAGTGTCACAGAGGGGCTGAGCACTTGGCATCTGTGACCCTCAGTCTTCCTTTCTATCAAGGGTACTGGATTGCTGTGAGGGATTAACCAGGATAAAGGAAGCTAAGATCTGTGTCTGGGTGAGGTCTGCCTCCTCTCAGGGAGACTGAAGCAGCCCCAGCTCCGTCAGTCTGAGGTGTGGACTCCCCTGATACCCGGGTCTGCGAGGCAGAGTGAGGTCTTGCAGCTGGGACCCGGTGTGAGGGCTGGACAGGTGACCAGCCAGCCCTTGACACCCGCAGACCTGCAAGGGGCGTGTAGGGCAGCAGCAAACCTTAGTGTTTAGTTAGTGCCAGGCACTTTACAGATGTTACTTCCTGTAATACTGACAACAATTCCCTGAGGTAAGGACGAGATTCCCAGGTTAGGAGGAGGGAACAGAAGCAGTGGAGTGGGCGGGGCATGAAATCACATCCCCAGGGTGCTAACCAGTGGGCGGCCAGGACAGACCCGTGCTCTTACAGGAAAAGCATGTGCAGACTGCTGCTGCGGCCCACAGAGCTCCTGCCAGCACGGAGGATGGAGCTCGGCGGTGCAGAGAGGTGGCCGCGTGGCTGCTGCTCCCTCCCCCTCCTGACCCTCCACATCTGCTGCCGTGTCCCACTGCCCAGCCAGCTCCCGAGGTCTGGCCCTTGACTGTGCCCTCTACCGCCTTCCCATGTTGCCTCCTTATCTGCGGTTTGTAACTCCAGATGGGAGTTCCTGGAAAGCTGGAGCATCACGCATTTAGGGTCTAGTGGTTCAGAGAGGAGGATTCGGATCCTGCCTGACCAACTGTGTGAACTTGCCCACTTCTGAATCCTTCCGGGCCTCAGTTTCCCCATCTTCACAGTGGGACTGGTGCACACCCATCTCAGCAGGCAGGGCGAGGCCTGGGGTAACCATTGTATGGGGCTTGAACAGGGCTGCTGGGACACCGGAAGGCCTTTTCTGAACTTGCTGACCCTTCTGCCTTGAAGGGTGGTCCTCAGGGAACCTCCTTACCCGCTGACCTTCCACCTTCCATCATCCAGCTTTCTTTTTCTTGCTCTCACTCATTCCTACCTTGTGCTATGTATGTATGCGTTGTGGATATACATAGAGGTGTGCAGCGTACATGCGTTTAATGGATAGACACACGCACGGTCCTTCCTCAGTAGCCTCATGGGACTGGGTCCAGGTCCCCCTTCAATACCAAAATCCTCAACTGCTGAAGTCCCTTATTTATAAAATGGTGTAGTATTTGCATGTAAAGGACACACATCCTCCTGTATACTTTAGCTCAACTCTAGATGACTTATAATACCTAATACAATGTAAGTGCTATGAAATTAGTTGCTATGCTATATCATTTAGGGAATAATGGCAAGAATAAAGTCAGTACATAATTTTTTTGTGAATATTCTTTTTTGTTGTTGTTGTTCTGGATACTAAACCCAGGAGTGCTTAACCACTGAGCAGATCCCCAGTACTTTTTTATATTTTTAGAGACAGGATCTCACTGAGTTGCTTAGGGTCTTGCTAAGTTGCTGAGGCTAGCTTTGAACCCCTGATCCTCCTGCCTCTGCCTCCTGAGCCACAAGGATTACAGGTGTGTGTCACCACACCTGGTCCCAATATTCCTGATCTACAGTTGGCTGAACCCGTGTATGCAGAACCCACAGGTACTGAGGGATGACAGAAGCACGTGCCTAAGGCACAATATATATACACAACTGTGAGCATCAGCTTCTCTTGCTCTCACCCTACTGTCTAATTCATCACTCCATCCTGTGCCTAAACACTGCACCCTGTGCTCCAGTCAGGTGTTTAATAAATGCTGGCTGAATGAAACAATGCCAGTTACTATTCTTGCCCATCCCTCCGAGTGCCCACCAGCACTTTCACTGCCAGATTATGCTGGATGAATAAAAGCATTTTTAAAAAGTTTTAGTTGTAGATGGACACGTTTCCTTTATTTTATTTATGTGCTTTTACGCCGTGCTGAGGGATCAAACCCAGAGCCTCACACATGCTAGGCAAGTGCTCCACCACTGAGTCACAACCCCGCCAGAATAAGAGCATTTTGGATACAGGTTCAAAACCCTGTCCAGGACTGGGATCCTAAATAGAATAGGGGTCATCATCTCATCTAAATAAAGGGGCTCTCCCCACCCCGTGCCCTCTGGCTGGCCCTCACCTGGGTCTGCTTCCCTTCCCATGAGCTCACCCTCCTCATTTCCTCTCCCGGAGGCAGGTGAGCGGGCAACAGCTGTGCTGCTGGCCAGCGCCACAGGCAGGGGAAATCCGTGCAATTTCCTGAGCAACGCAGGGAGAGCAAGGTTCATAATGAGGAGGAAGAGGAGGGTGAGGCCTGCTGGCAGCTTCTGGGAATCCCAGGAGCTGGCAGGGAAGAGGGCAGGGGGATGGAGGGAGGCTCCCCTGACCCGAAGGATGGAGGCTCAAGGAACCGACTCCACCTCCTGTGAAGCGCATCTTAGTTCCTGTGGTTCCCAGGACTTTCCCCCAGACCGTGCCCACCGTGGAATCACCCCCAACCCAAACCAATTTCAGCCCTTGAAGCTCAGGGCTTTTCCTAACACTCAGGCTGACGGGTTCCTGCAGGAGTTGCAGCCATGAATCAAAAGGATTTTTTAAAATCGCACCCCTACTGAACATGTAGACTCTTTTCCTCATTATTCTTTAAACAACACAATGATTCAAAAGCATTTACATTGTATTAGGATCATAAGTAGAGATGATTGGAAGTATATGGGAAGATGTGCACAGATTATATGTAAATACGACATTATTTTATATGAGATAATCAAGTCCTTACAGAGTTTAGTATCCTAGCAGGGGCCTGGAACCCAATCCTGTGACTGCCAAGAGGTGATCTTACTTTTTAATAATCTAATCCTATAAAAAGAGTTCGTTGGAAGTTTTAAGAAGTCATGGTTAGCCTCTTCAAGTAAAACGAAAGCCTTGTGTTTCTTGTGTCCCGCCTGTCCCTCTCTGATGAGGTAGCTGGGTGAGTGGAGGTGACACAGGAGTGGCAGTAGGAGCAGTGGGTGGCCGCTGGTCCTTGCTGGTCACAGCTGAACAACGGCTGATATGAGCAACTCCTTGCCCTGGTCTAGCTGAAGAGTAACAGGTCTAAGCCTAGTCCCAGATGGTGGCCACTGAACCCTGTGACAGTGTACTAGGTCACCTGGCCCCTCTTGGCTGGGTCAGGTCCTAGGTGTGCTTCTGGCCTGGTCAGCCCCAGCTAGGTTCTCCCCACCTGTCACCTGTCACGGCCTCCCTCAGTGGAGACCCTCTATGGAGCCACAAACCACGTTGTGTCAGCTTTACTTTCCAAATCTGTCCTTTCCTTTCATTATGATTCTTTGATGGGAAATTTCAAACACACAGTTTGAAACATACAATTTCAAACATACAGTATCAGTCTGTATACATTATCAATCTGTGCCTAACCAGAAAGAGGCAATATCCTCAAGAGACACTTAGCCAAAGAGGTGAGTGGGGGGACCTAGAAAGATGTCATGGGGGTTAATAAAACCAGAGAGGAAAAGCATGGCACTCATCACTAGTGATAATGGGAAGCTGTTACCACACCCTTTGACCTCAAGGGACAGAGACCATTGAGAAGCGAGTACTTGGAAAAGGGACTAAGCCACGGGAGCTATCATCAGGAGTTGGTGAACTGTGGGCCTGCCTCCTGTTTTCATAAATAAAGTTTTATTGGAGCACACTCATTTATTTACACATTAACCACAGCTGCTTTGTGCTTCAGCTACAGAATTGAGTAGTGGCGGCAGAGACTGTGTTGCCCACAAAGCCTAAGATATTTACTACTGACCTTTTACAGAAAAGGTTTGTTGACCATTAACCATCCAAGAATCCATACGTTGAAGTCCAAATCCCTAGTACCTCAGGATGTGGCTGCATTTGGAAATAGGACTAATCTAATATGACTGGAATCCCTATAACAAGAGGAAGTTAGGACAGTACCCTGATATGCACAGAGGGAAGACCATGTGAAGACACAGGGAGAAAATGATGACCATCTACAAGCCAAGGAGAGAGGCCTCTGGAGAATCCAACCTTGCCCATACTTTGACTTCAGACCACCAGCCTCCAAAACTGTGGAGAAAAAATACACCTCAATGTTTAAGGCACCCAGTCTATGTTACTTTGTCATGGAAGCCCTAGCAAACTAATAAAACTGCTGTAGCAGAACAGAGCCTCTGAGAACTGCAGGAAGGCAGAGAGGAAGGAGAGGGATAAACACCCTGACCTTTCTCCACCCCCTAGATCTACCCTTGGTGATTGCCACAGGCTAAACCCAAACAGAAACCTGCCAACGAAGCTGTCCAAGTGATTCGGTCAATAAAGGATGGCCTCCCAGGGCACAGAGCAAGGCAGAGGAGAGCAGAGGATGGACTGAGGGGCAGAAGGTAGAATAACCAGCACATACAAAGAAGTAGAGAAAATCGTGCCCCATACCCATCCCCCAACCTCGGCAGGAACCAGTGTTTTCCTGTTCTTGTCCCCCCCCCCCCCCCCCCCGCCCCAGCCCCTCCCTGATATTTTTCCCTCAACTTTTTGGTTTCAATTTTGAGGTTTTGTTGGTTTTTTATTTTGAGCCATGCTGGAGATCAAACCAGGGCCTATGCATGCTGGGCAAGCCCTCTACCCCTGAACCCCAACCGCCAGTCCTTTTCTGGAGTTTTTAAAAGCAAATCTCAAAAAACATATCATTTCATCCCCAAATAGTTCAGTATGCATCTATAACAGATAAGAGCTTTAAAAATGAGACAATAATGCCTTTATCATATCCAAGAAGAGGAACAAAAATTCCCTAAAAACATCTCATCCTGATCTATGGTCCAATTTCCCTGTTGCCTAAAAAAATGACTCAGGGCTACTTTGTTCTAATCAGGAGATACATGAAGGTCAGATGTCATATTTTATTTCTTGAAAAAACTGTTTTTGTGTCCTCTTGTAGAATTCCACACCTTCTGGCTGATCAACACATCATGGTGGTGTTGTTGAACTTGTTTCTCTATTCCCTAAATTTCTTGCACAATGATAGGCAGAGTTAAAAGCTTGATTAGGTTTGAGGGTGGTGCCTTCTATTGCATCATTTTACAGAAACAGGATATCTGCTTCTCGCACTTTCTGTAATAGCATGATCAGTGGGTTCAGAAGTGTTAGCCTGGTCTTGCCATTAACCAAATTCTCTATTAACTTTTTTTCTAAAGATGTTAGTGCTTATTGATGGCCATTGCCAAATCCTTTATTTCATTCAGGTTTGCAAAATGCTGATTTTTCTCATCTATCATTCCTTCTGCATTTATTAAGTAGAATTATCCTACGAAGAACTTTCCCTCATCAACTGTTAAGCAACCCCTTCAACTATTTGTGCAAGACAAAATAGATACACAGTCTTTTTCATTATCTTCTTTCAGAGTACTGAGCCAATAGATGAGTTACCAATATTTTTTTCTTAGTATTTTTAAGAACTCATAGTGTAAAAAATATACTTAATGCATTTAAATCCACTGCTGTCAATATTTCTTTGGGTGCCAAGTTGTCCCATCTTTGGCTAGTGAGAGCCCCTTCAAATGGGCCCCCGTGTCCTTTTGCCTTGACACCATTGGTATTTTATTCTTTCCTTGCTGTCTGGTACAATATGATGGCCTGCATTTATCACGCATAATTCTTTTACCAGCGCCGTCATCAGTCCTAGGTCTTGATCCAGGTTCTTTAGCAACAGAGACAGAGGCAAAAACTTATATGCTCACACTAACTGGAAAGAGTGCAATCCCAGGGAAGCAAAGGATGCATAAATAAATAAATAAAGGCAGAGGAGGACATAACTAACTACAAAGGGATATGTTCCTCCCAGGCTATGGTGGCTTTGCAGTTAACAGTCAATTGTTTGGATGCTCAGGGCCTCTTGAGAGGAGTATGAAATGCACCTCAACCTGCCTGCCGTCTGCCATCTCACATGCCCTTACCTCCTCTGCCTTTCTGGGCACGTCTCTGGTTACAGCTGCAGGGAGATCAGAGTCTCCACATAGCCAGTCCAACCAGTGTGTGGTCATGGTGGCCTCTCTTAATACTCACTGCTATGCATGGGGACCCCTCAGTGTGCACTATGGAAGTTGTGTGGGCTCAACTTTGCAACCAAGGTAACAGTGTGTTATTGTTAGGGTGACGTTGACCCAGAAAGTGGCAAATGGTTGGCTGTCATAGATCTGGGTAGTGCATTAACTAGATTTAGTATACCCACCCTTTCTGCTTCTCAGACTCTCAGACATGCTTCAATCCTGTCACTATATTCAGATTTCATAGGGACCAAATTGTCCACACTTCTTTCTATAAAGGGAAGGTGCAAATCCTGTTCTTTCAAGGGTGTGCCAGTTGCAATTTCTTCCAATGACCTGAAAAGATTTAGCAAGTGAAGCTACAGTTACCAAGGCCACAGCTGGGCCCAGTGGTCAAAATTTATATTCATCATCTCACATCTCCACTGCCTATTTTATGTTTTCTAACTTCTGGTTCAGTAAATCCTTACCATATACCCTGGTAAAATTATCCCTGCCTAGGTACCAAGACCTTGAATCCAACAGGATCTATGGCGATAGGAACAGGAAGCTAAACATTTGCACATCTGTATTGAGAGTGATAGTGAGAAGATCAATTCTGCTTTCACCACGTGGTTTCTGGACCCATACATTTTAGCACCACAAATTGGGTCTGGTTCAGTGAATGTACCACACCTAGTATGGTGACCCAGCAAGATGTCCCTAAGCTGACTCTTTAGCTGTGACTTCATTAAGTCATCTCAGCTGGTTATCTCTGAGTGATGAGACTATTGTATCCTGTGATTTTGAACACATATTTCAGACCTGGTTGGTAGTAAAATGTACTCTTTGGTCTGTACATATATTGAGTCAATATATTGGGTCTTCTGTTAACTCTTAGATGGTGGTGCTGGTGGAGGCATTGTAGGAAAAGGAAAAAACCTATATCTGGAATAGATGTTGATTCTGATGAGGAAGAAGAGCTTTCTAGTCCAAAGTGGAGGGGAGTAATATAATCTACTAGCCACCAAAGGTGAGCTGGTCACCCCAAAATGGTACCATATGGAGGACTCAGGCTCAGTCTCTGCTGTGGCATGTTGGACACTAAGCATCAAAGCTAGAGCAGCTTTGATAAAAAGAAGTTTTGGGCCTTCCCATCATGGCTACTTCGTTCATGGACCCACTTGGCAAGAACTACATAGGCCAAAGGGAGAGGCTAGCAAATATCAATTGGATGATTTGTGTCCACTCCTTTCACATAGCTCATTCACCAGGCCTTCTTTTTCTTGATCTTATTCAGTGCTTTTCCAACTGTCTTAGTCCATTCTGTGATGATATAACAAAATACCTGAAGCTGGATAATTTAAAAACAATAGAAGTTATTTGACTCATGGTTCTGGAAGCAGGGAAGTCCAAGGGTATGGTTCTAGCACCTGATGAGGGGTATCGTGTTGCATAATCCCATGACAGAAGGCAGAAGGACAAGCATATGTATGCGCTCATGAATGGGCGAGGTAGAGGAGGGTCCCAACTTTTTCCTTTCATAACTAACCCACTTTCTTGAGAATGGTTTTAATCTGGTCATAAGGATGGTGCCCCATGACCAGATCACCTCTTGAAGGTCCCACCTGGTCCCACCTCTCAACTCTGTTGCATTGGGGATTGTTTTTAACACATGAATTTTGGGGAACACATTTGAACCATAGCAACCACTATCTACCAATATTTAAGGGTCAACAGAATGGGTGACTCATCAGAGTGGAAGCCTGCACTCTATTATCACAGACCAAAAACCACATCTTATTATCAAGCAGGTATGACAGATAGGACCCAAACCCATAACATACGGTATTCCTCATGTACCTCTTCACCTGCTAGCTGGATAAGTCTTTGTGAAAAGGCCTGCTCAGGGACACTGCAAGTAGTATATGGATTGTGGTCTTTCTCCTTTTAGGCCCCTGACTAACAAATCAAGCCATTCACCACTGCCAAGGAGTCAGTATTCACACATTAAGCCAATGTACACTGGCAGCTCTGCCCACAGGGAGAATTTTCTGCCAACGCTATTTCTGGGGGCCACTTCTTTTTTCCCCCACTTTTATTTTTATATTGGTGCATTGTAGTTGTGCATAATAATGGAATTTGTTACATATTCTTTTTTGTGGGGGGATACCAGGGATCGAACTCAGGGGCACTCAACCACTGAGCCACATCCCCAGCCCTATTTGTATTTGACTTAGAGACAGGGTCTCACTGAGTTGCTTAGCACCTTGTGGTTAATGAGGCTGGCTTCAAACTCATGAACCTCCTGTCTCAGCCTTCTAAGCCGCTGGGATTACAGGTGTGCACCACTGTGCCAGGTATGTTACATATTCTTATGTGTACACAATATCACGATATAACAATATAATTTGACCAATATCACTACCCAGCACTCTTCCCCTTCCTCCCCCACCACCCCTTGTTCCCTTTCCTCTACTGATTTCCCTTTGATTTGCATGAGATCAGTCCCCACTTTTCCTATTTCCTCTCTTGCTCCTTCATGTGAGAGAAAACATATGTCCACTGACCTTCTGAATTTGAGTTATTTCACTTAACATAATGGTCTCTAATTCCATCCATTTTCCTGAAAACAACATAGTTTCATTTTTGTGGCTGAATAAAATTTCATTGTATATATAAACCACCTTTTATCTATTCATTTGTTGATGGACACCTAGCTAGCTCCATAGTCTGGCTATTGTGAATTGTGCTGCTATAAACATGGGAAATGCATGTATCACTGTGACTTTAATTCTACAGGATAAATACCGAGGAGTGGTATAGCTGGTTCATATGGTGGTTCCATGCCTAGTCTTTTAAGGAAACTCCATACTGATTTCCAAAAGGGTTGTACTAATTTACAATGCCACCAATGGTTTAAAAGTGTTCCATATCCTCTCCAGCATTTATTTGTTTGTATTCCTGATAGTTGCCATTCTGACTGGTGTGAGATGAAATCTCAGTGTAGTTTTGATTTGCATTTACCTAATTGCTAATTATGTTGAACATTTTTTAATATATTTATTGACCATTTATATTTCTTTTTGTGAGAAGTGTCTGTTTAATTTGTTTGCCTATTTATTGGGTTACTTTATTTTTTGGTGTAAAGTTTTTTGAGTTCTTTATAAATTCTAGATATTAATACTCTGTCAGAAGAGCAGATTGCAAAGGTTTTTCTCCCATCCAGTAGGTTCTTTGTTCACGTTCCTAATTATTTCCTTTGTTGTGCAGAAGCTTTTTAATTTTATGTCATCCCATTTATTAATTCTTGGCATTATTTCCTGAGCCTTAGGGGTCCTATTAAAAAAAGACCTTGCCTGTGCCTATGTATTAAAGTGTTGGCCCTATGTTTCTTCTAGGAGTTGCGTAGTTCTTGGTCTAATTTCTAGGTCTTTGATCCATTTTGAGTTGTTTTTCTTTTCTGTGTAGGTTGAGGATAAGGGTCTGGTTTCATTCTTCTACATATGGATAACCAGTTTTCTCTGGGGGCTACTTCTAAGGAGGAGTTTTGATGGTTTGGATATGAGATAGCTCCCAATAAGCTCATTTGATAAGAAATACAAGAATGGTCAGAGGTGAAATGATCAGATAGATCAATGGATCAATCAATTCATGGATTAATAATTTCAATAAATTACTGTGTAGTAACTATGAGCAAGTGGGGCATGGCTAGTGGCAATAGATCAATGGGGCATGCCTTTGGGAAATTAGAATTTGTCCCAGGCTCCTCTCTTTGCTTCCTGGCTACCACGATCTGAGCACCTTCCCTCTGCCATGCCCTTCTACCATGATGTTCTGCCTCACCTCAAGCCCAGAGCAATGGAGTCAGTTGATCATGAACTGAATCTCTGAAGCGGTAAACCAAAATAAACTCTTCCTCCTCTAAGTTGTTCTTGTCACATATTTTGGTCACAGTGACAAAAAGTTGACTATCACAGGGAATTTGAGTAATACTGTCCATTTTTGGCTGGAGTCCACATTCTATTAATGCCTCTAGAGCCCGATGTAATTCCTATTGGGTAAGCTCAGAGAGATGACAGTTTCAAGTGGGGCTCAGAGCAAAGGAGGACTCTCTGGCATGTCCAGGGAGTAGTACAAACTTCTCCACTACTCAGGATGTGTCCCAGCAGATCACTACATGTATACATGTCACTACAAGTATCCCTGATAGATTATAATGATGTGGGGGTTTTAACAAACTATAGTAAGAGAGATACAACAGAGACCCGTAGGGTTCTATAGCAAGGTCATGCCTTGATTCTGGTGTGCTTTTGAGCCTTATCAGGGACTATATGCCTGACCATGGATGCCAACTGACCACACTGTACCAAAGATTTTCTTTCACTATAATCTGGGATCCTGTGAATCATCAGGTTGTGTGGATATAGCAATAACCCACTGTATGATTTAAAAAAAATGCATTCAGAATTTGGACTGACCAGATATAGAAGGCACAAGTGAATGACATGAACAGGTGACCCAGACTCCTATGGTACCTACCTCTTTTCACTAATGCATCTCTCAACAGAGGAGCAATAGAAAAACTCTATTTGATCTCCCTGCTACTAGGGATTTTAAAAATTCACCATATTGACAACCACACACCAGTGTCAGAGGTACCACAATTGGCCCAGCAGCTGTGCTGCAATTTGGACTACCACCTGGTTAGAGTTACAGTGATCTACCACCATCCTCCACGATGTGTCTGGTTCTTGCAAAGGCCAGACAAGTGAATTTAACAGGGAGTGATGAGAGCCACCATCCCTGCATGCTTTAAGTCTTTGAAAGAAGCACTACTCTGTAATTCTTCTTAGAATGAAGCATTGTTCCTGGTTTATTATCATGGTCAGGACTAAGGGTAGTTTCCACAGAGCCCTTCCAATCAAAATTACTTTTACCCTATAAACTGGGGAACCAATATTAAGGATCTGTTTCTATTAAGTATATTAATCCAAATTTTACATTCTAACCAGAGTTATAATTGAGAAACAGAGAAATAGAAAAGAAAGGGTGTGTTTTAGCCAACTTTACCATTGCTATATCCAAAAGACCAGAGAAGGACAATATAGGGGCTCACAGTTTCAGAGGTCTCAGTCCATAGACAGCCAACACCACTGATCATGGTGGAAGGATGAGGAGGAGGAAAGCAGCTCAGGGCACAGCCACCAGGAAGCAGAGAGAAATTTAGCTAGGTTAATCAGGGACCAAATATATATCCCAAAGGTCCATCCCCAATGACCCACATCCTCCAAACACACCCTACCTGCCTACAGTTACCACCCAGTGAATCCATCAGTAGGTTAATGCACTGATTAGATTAACACTTTCAATCATTTCACCTCTGAACTTTCTTGCATTGTGTCATACATGAACTTTTGAGGGATACCTTATCTAAATCATGACAGAGTGAATCCCTGGACCTTTTCCCCAGTGTATAGTTACCTTGGCAAATGACAACAGGTCATTTTGGGGAATGATAAAATTTGAGTTCATATAGTATTTCCAATTAAAATGCAAGATTATAGAGTCTTAACTCATTTGAATTTTTACTTGTGTCTCTAGACTTTTGTTCTGAAAATCTCAGTGCATAATTACATTAACAAAGTAAATATTTGTAGATCTGATCATAGGTCAGCTTTTGACATAGGTTAGCTTCAAAATGACAGTAGCAATAGCACTACTCTTTGCAGTAGGTTGTATCATTGCTCACTCACGTTTCGTACCAACCTCTGTGGAGGATTATACATCCCTGCCCTTTTGAACTTCAGCTATGTGACTTTCTTTGGCCAATAAAATGGGAGTGGATTAAGAATGATGTTGGTCATTTCTAGGAAGAAGGTTTAAGAGCCTGAGTATCTTTTCTCTCTGCCTCAGTGACTGACTTTAAATATTCCAGACAGAAGCTCTTACCCCAGCCTGGGTCATAGAGGGAAGACAGTATGGAGCTGAGTTGGGTGGGGCCCACATGCAATAAACAGACAGCTTAGGAGTTTGTTGAAGCCACCACGATTTGGGTCTATTTGTTGCTGCAACATAACACCATCCAGTCCATCCTGATTTATATACCAGTGAATGCAGTTTAAGATTTCTTCATGGTTCTTTTCATCCTTAGGATATATATGCCATTAAGATATGCTGTCAAAATACTATTATATGGACTTGTTTGCAATAATTCTTCTTTGTGTGGCTAAATCTCACCACTTGATACATAGTTATTGTCATTTCTTTCTGTTTTTACAATTGTTATGAATTTCCTTTTCATCTTCATTTAATTTAATTTTGGATTTTAAAACATCTACATAGTCCAAAGTCAAAATCTATAACCAATTATGTGGAGTAAAGTCTGGGGTCCATGCCTACTCCTCAACCCTCATCCTTCCCTCTCCTTATATGTCTCTATTTTTATTGCTTTTTGGTTTATTCTTCCATTATTATCTTTTAGTAATAGAAGAAAATATATTTGTGTATTTATATACCCTTATTTCTTAAACAGTGACACACTTGAGACACTTTTCTGTATCTTGCCTTTCTTAGTTAATATCCTGTGAATCATTTTACATAAGTATATAGAGATCTTTTGTATCCATTTGTATTTGGATACATCATCATTTATTCAACCAATCCCCGATTGATGGATATTTGAATTGTTTCTATATTTTTACTATTAACAATTACTTACAATGAACATTTTGTATATATGCCATTTGATCTTCTTCTCAGTTTATTTTTAAGAAGACTCATAGATGTGGGATTGCTGTGCCAGAGGTTAGATGAACTTATAATTTTTTGGTGGGGGGTTAGGTGGTCCAAGTTCCCCTCCACGAAGATTAAGTCTTTCTGCATCTCCACCAGCAACTTCTGAGAAAATACAGAGAATACATCTTCCCAGTCTCATCCATAGAGTATGTTATCAGACTTTGGATATTTGTCAATCTGATAGGTGAGAAATGACAACTCAATATGGTTTCAACTTGCAATTTTTACTGTTCATATTTTGACCAATGTTGGACTTCTCACCATATATTTAATGACATTTATATTCTGCCCATTTTTCCATGGAGTTGTTAGGGGATTTCTTCTTAATGTCTAGAAGATCTTTTATCCAGAAGGAATATTAATCTTCAGTGTAGCTATAAAAGGTCCTTCAGAGAATACAAAGTGGCATGGCCCCTGTGCAAGGAAATGTAGGAACATCTAGCAAAATTACTAATGCGTCTTCTCTTTGACCCAGCAACCCACAGAGACGCCGGGCTTGACGTTGCTGAGCTGCTGAACCAGCAGCTGCCTACCCCAGGGCTTCTTGTTATGTGAGAAAAATCAGTCCTTGGACTTAGGGTAGTCAATGCTTTAGCTTGTTAGTTTTTGTTACATGTAGGGTTAGCATGTTAGTTTTGTTATATGTATTCACATATATATATATATATATATATATATATATGAATAAATATATATATATTCATATATATGTTTTTCTACATATCAAACAGTTGCAAATATTTCTCTCACTAGGCAGGTCAAGAACTTCTCTTCATTCTCTCCAGTCTGCACCTGCATCTTTCTCCTCCTGATTCATCTCTTACATGGTCCTCCATCTTCCCCCCACCATAACGTTTTCCTTACCCACTGATTCAGCTACTAAAAGGTAGGTTCTGCATTCTCAAGTGGCTTCCCCAGTGTGCAGCAAAATAGTTCCTGGTTGACAGAGTTTGAATATGTCCCTTAAAAGTTCATGTACTGGGAACATGGGAGGCAATAATCCTCATGATCCATTCAAGGATGGATGAATTAGTGGGTTATTGAGGAAGTGACTTTGTTATAAAAGCAAGCTTTTTCTGGTACTCCTGCTGTCTGACCTGTTATGTCCTGTGCCATATTATCATGAAGCAAGATGGTCCTTACCAGATGCCAGTGCCATGTGCTTGGACTTCCTAGCCTTCAGAACCATGAGCCGAATAAACCTCTTTCCTTTATAAATTACCCAATCCATGGTATTCAGTCGTAGCAACAGAAAACAGACTAAGATACTAGAGAAGCAGAAAGAGAAGATAAGTGACTTCATTTTTTCCCCCTCTTTTCTCTTGGAACAAACTCACTGTGACTAGAAGGTAGATACCTTGTACTGGAAGCAGCATGGTTGCTATAACTGTATGCTCCAGAGAGGTCCAAGGAAACCACAGAAAACTGAGGTATGTACAGGGGCCGGGCCCTGTCTAACCTCCTCCATCCGTGCCAGTCAGGGTCCCCTGGTTGTGTGTCTTCTTTAGCTACCACCCCCTTGGCCGTATAAATGGTGTATCTTCTGTCACTGACCTAGGGGGAGCTCACATATTTCAAGAGAGTCTTTGTTTCAGCTTATAGCTGTTTTTATCATTTTGTATGGAGGCTTCCAGATTCAGCACTAAAGTCTGTAGATTGTACCCTATAGAAACAAAAGTACCACTACCTAAAACTTTATATTCTAGGATATTTACTGCAACATCATTCATAGTGCCAAAAAAGAAAAAAAGAAAAAGAAAAAGGAAAAAGAAAGAATGTGAATGTTTACCAATATGTCCAATAAATTGTGGCATATTCAGACAAGGGGTCAGCTGGAGCTGGATCTATTGACCTGAAGTGATGGCAGAATATACTGCACTTCACAGCAGCTGTAGCGGAATGAATACCGTGTTCTTTCTCTATTCCTCTCTATTTTTTAAGTGATTAAAAAGACTTCCTTTATGTTACAGATTTGCTTATGTTTTTGAATATTTTGTGTTGGGCCTCAATTTATTCATGTGAAATTTGAGAATAACCATAGTTCTTCCTTTAAATGAGAATTAAATGAGTGACAAGAAGTGATATGGTGAAAACACGGCCCTTCTTGTAATATGCGCTAATAAATATTTACTGTTATTATTTTAGGTGAACATAGATAAACATGTAGAAAGGGTTTCTCAGACTATTAATACGGATTATAGTACAGCAGAAGAGAAAGACGAAAAAGAAAGAAACTGATTTTTATTGCCAAATGGACATATTATTTAGGTAAAAATTAAAGTGAAAATGTGGAAAATAACTGTTTTATCTATAATATTACAATGAATATGGAAAAATTATATAGAAGTGTGAAAAAATTAAAATATTGATTCAGTTAGTTGACTGGAACTTGGGGAATTTTTTATCTTAGATTCTGTGGCTTTCCAACATTGCTTTTTCTAGCAACTATTTTAAAATAGGGCCCAGTATAGCTCCTGGCACATAGATGCTCAATAAATGTCAGCTATTGCCATGATAATTTTATTTTGAGAACTGCTTCCCTAGCAGCTTCCTGTTCTTGGGCTTCCTCCAAACACCATGGCTCCTCACAGCGGCCTTATTGAACTCCTCTCTACCCACTGCACGGCTGCCTAATATACCTGTTTGCAGAGTTGGTTTGGTCCCCTGACACCAGCAGTAAGGAGCCACGGTGAGATGGGGAGAGTACCCTTAATGACTAGGGGGTTCCCAGGTGTGGGGAGGCAGGGGCCAGGGCTAGGAGACAACGCAGTGTTGGAAACAGCCTTGAGCTGAGGGAATGCAGGCACCTCCAGAACTTGAACAGGAAAAGGAATGTCCCCCTGGAACCTCCAGAAGCAACCCTAATACTACCTTGAGCCCCATACCACTCATTTCAGACTTTTGACCTCCAGAACTGTAAGAGGATAAATTTGTGTTGTTTTAAGCCACAAATTCTGATAATCTGCAACATCACCAATAGGAAACGATTACAGGAAACTTGGCTAAAATATCTCTTAATACCTTGGGCTTCCTGCATAATCCTATTTTGCATGACTAGAGCTGAATATCACATTGTTCTTTCTCTTTGAATTCCAGTGTGAACAAATCCTATCTCTTCTCAGGCAGATGGATGCCTTGTCTAGGCTAGGGCCAAGATTTCTGCTTAAAAAGGCAGCAGTTTAGCATGTTACATATACATGAGTGACAAAAGCAAGAAGACTGAGAGGGAATATGCTAAAATACTAACAGTAGAAATACTAGCTTATGGGACTGGGGCTGGGGCTCAATGGTGGAGCACTTGCCTGTGTGAGGCGCTGGGTTCGATTCTCAGCACCACATAAAAATAAATGAATAAAATAAAGTTATTGTGTGGCCTACAACTAAAAAAAAAAAAATTTTTTTTAAAAAGAAATACTGGGGCTGGGGAGATAGCTCAGTCGGTAGAGTGCTTGCCTTGTAAGCACAAGGCCATGGGTTTGATCCCCAGCACCCAGAAAAAAAAAAAAAAAAAAAAGAAATACTAGCTTATTTTCTGCCTTGAATGTTCATAGATTTCCCCAGATATTTCGACAGACATTCATTGATAATAAAAAAAAGAAAACCACGACATAATTCTATGTGACTAGGTATGAGAAAGGCTATTATTTACACCTTTCTCTGGCTCTCTGGACATTTGCATTAGAGCTGGAGGGGTCAGGGAAGACTTTATGAGGGGGTAAGAGTCCAAGCCAGGCCTGGAGGACAGGCATTTGAGACGTGGAAGGTGTGCCTGGCAGGGGACTGGTATGAGGCAAGAAGAGTGCATTTTCCTAGGTTAATAAATAAACCCATTTGACTTAAAGGGAACCTCTTCAGAGAATACAAGAGTAGTACAAAGGAAAAAAAAATAACGTATTTAGCCTTTACTTTGTGTTTACTAAGCCTGTTGCTGTATTATCTCACTCTAATCCTTCTAACAGTCTCATAAGGAAGATTCTAGAATTATCCTGAATAGATGAGGTAATGGAAAAACACAGATGTGTAACCTGCCAACACGTACATAGGAGAGTCCGGATTTAAAATCCAGTCACTCCAGAGCTCGATGCTTGTGAGGTGAATTGGAGAAGTAGGCAGGATAAGAACTCTTAAGTCCTTGACACCTCAGGTCTGTTTGTCTTCTGTTACTGCATACTGCATAACAAATTACCACAGATTTAGGGACTTACGACAACACCCACTGTTTAAGTCAGCTTTTTTGCTTCTGTGACTAAAGGTTCTGACCAGCACAATTGTAGAGGAGAAAAGGTTTATTTGAGGGCTCACGGTTTCAGAGGCTTTAGTCCATGGACAGCAGGCTCCATTCCTTGGGGCTTGAGGTGAGGCTGAACATCATGGCAGAGTGTGTGGTGGAGGGAAGCAGCTCAGGAGATCAGGAAGCAGAGCAGAGCTCACACATAGCTTTTGGAGGACACCTCACATCCAAACCATAAAAAACACGTATTATGTTTCGTAGGTCAGAAGTCCAGATGGATGCACCTGGGTTGTTTGTCCTTCTACTTCCCCTTCCCACCCTCCTCCTTCTCCTCCTCCTTTTGGTATTGGGGATTGATCCCAGGGGTGTTTTATCACTGAGGCACATCCCCAACACTTTTGATTTTTTATTTCGAGAGGATCTCATCAAGTTGCCTAGGGTCTCGCTCACTTGCTGAGGCTGTCCTCAAACTTGCCATCCTCCTGCCTCAGCCTCCCAAGTCGCTAGGACGACAGGAGCACACCGCTACACCTGACTTTACCTGGGTTTCTCTCGAGGATCTCGCAGGCTAAAATGAGATGTCGACCAGACTGGGTTCTTATCTGGAGTCTGGAGGAAAATTAGCTTGCTCGTTCTTTGTGGGCATAGACCCTAGATTTCTTTGCCGACTGTTGTTAAATCCTCTCCATGCATCTAATTTCTGAATTCCTCTGCTACCAGCTGAAGAAATCTCTCTACCTATGAAGTTTCTCGATGGAGACCACCTGGACACTTACCCTTTTGCTGTATAACATAAGGGGGGCAGTGACAGCTCAGCCTGTGGACAGGTCTTGTCACACTGAAGAGGAGCGGATTACACAAGGAGGAGTGCGACCAGCTCATTCCTAAAATTCTATCCCCTGCCACTGCTCTTGTCTTGGCAAAGAAGAATTGCTGGGGTTTTTATAAAGGGATGTGCCTTACTGAGTGGTGTGTTTTGGAGGGATCGTTGGGCATTAGTGTAGAGTAGGGTCTGAGACGAGGAAGGAGTGAACGCGTAGAGCCAGAGAGCAGGGCAGGATTCGGGACCGGGTGGGCTCGTAGGAGAAGCCAGACGGGAAAGAAATTAAGAAGAGAGACTTACTGGGGCCTGGTGATTCACTCCACAGGACTCTTGACCTTTTGGAACACTTTCCATCCAGTATTTCATCTGATCCTCATCACACACCTGTGAGGCAGAAGTCATTATTCTCTCCATTTGACAAGTGAGGAAACTGGCAAGTCCCTGAACATCTGTTCCTCAAAGGTCACACTCTGGAGCCATGGCCCAGGCCACTGGATGCTCCCCGCTCTTCCTGGAGCTCAGGAAAAAGGACACTGCACAGGATAGATTTATGGCCTTATTGTCACCGGCCGCCACCCTTGTTTCTGCTGTCCACCCTCGCCAGGTCCATGGGAAGTTAGGTCCTTCCCAAGTGAACCTGCTGGGGATCTGATTGACAGGCGCACTGAGGAGGAGTGGGGAGGGGCAAGTTTCCCTCCCATTTCTGAACCTGCATACAGAGGGAGGTGTGCAGATCGGAAAGGGAGGGAGGAAGGAGAGAGGGCAGTGAGGTCCTCATAAGGTGGGGAGGACAGCAGACAGGTTTTTTTTTTTAATTATCACACTGAAAAGGAAATGGAAAGGGTGAGAGAGGTTGGAGGAGGTGGGAGGAGGAAGAGGCGTGGAGCAGCCCGCTGACATCTGGGACTCGGGTGATCCCGGTCTATAGAAGAAAATGAGACTCTGCAGAGATGCAAGAAGGAAACAGTCACTCCTACATCCACAGGGCAGAAATGGCTGCACTTGAGATTTAGAAACAAAGTTTCCAGATTTTACCTGTGAATACATGCGTCTTATAGCAAGTACCTACTGTAACAGAATCTGCTTTTGTGACTGACCAATTCTGATGACAACTGTCAGGAATGAGCCCCACTGCCAGTTTGTGGCCACCTCTCCCAGCAAATTCCTGCAGGGGCTATTTCTTGCTAGTCAGGCAGCTAGCAAGCCCAGGAGGGCTCCTCTCTGTCCAAGGAAGTGATCCACAGCCTGCCTCAGGCTGCCTATTCTTCAGAAACAGAGTTTTCAGGGGGAAAAAAAGAAGAAAAAAAAAAAATCACTCCATTAAGAAATCTAGCCCAGTAATCTCAGCTCTCAGACGCTTGCTTTCTCTCCAGCCTGCCTGAATAGGGGAAAAGCAGAAAGGAGAATTTAAAGTGACATGTATTGATTGGCTTGGCTCACCAAAAGAAGGTCCTTTTACTAGCTTTTCCAATTATAATTTATTCAATAGTGAAAAAGTAACTCAATTTGAGAGGGACACCCTTAGGAGTTGTTTTTTTTTTTTCTTTAATCACATGAATTATATCATTATTATGGTTCACTTGTCATCCTCTGGAAGCTGCCAGGCAAAGCACAGTTCTTGGCACCTAGGAAGCAATCAGCAAAGGTGGTGGAATTAATGAGTGTAACTGGCAGGGAAGTTCGAATTCCATGTAGTAGGAAATGAGCTGACGATGTAAGGCTTATCCCCTTCAGTCGGTTCTAAGAAGCTCACAGCGTTTAGACTGAGCCAGCCCTGGGGTCCATAACTGCTCCTTTTAGCTCTGTGACTCCTCCGCATCTCTGGCCCCTGGTTTCCCTGTCAAAGGGACGGGCCCACCTTTTGCACGTTCATTCTGAGGATTCAAATAAATGGTCTCTTTCGAGTGCATCAGCAATGCCCTTGGAGAGTGGTGTCCCCCCCAGATCTTATTTTGCTGAAGGTTGATGTTGATTTCCCAAAAGAAAGACAATCACGTTTGAGTCCATTAACATAATAATTGAATTTTTTAAAAAAATGGTTGGGTCCCTCAACCTCCCATTGCCTCCTTGCCTGCAATTCCAGCCGCTGCCACTAGGGCCAGGGCCCACTTCCTGATTCATTCACCCCCACCTTTTCCGTTTCTGCACATGGTAGATAGGAGTCAGGGAGGTCTCCAGGGCTTCCTTATTAGGGCCCTAATTACATGCACGAGGGCTCCACCCTTATGACCTAGTCACCCACCGAAAGCCCTGTTAGTAACCTTGGGTTCTTGGATCCAGAGTTGTAGAAATGAATGCTGGACCTGGAAAGAACTTAAACCCAGGCAGGCCGGCGGGAACTCGGCTTCTTTTTTTTTTTTTTTTTTTTTTTTTGGGGTGCTGGGGATCGAACCCAGGGCCTTGTGCTTATAAGGCAAGCACTCTACCGACTGAGCTATCTCCCCAGCCCCGGAACTCGGCTTCTTGATGTCACAGGTGGGATTTGAGCAGAGGCTGCCTCTCCCTCACACCTCTTCATGCTCACACCTCTTGTTACTATCTTGTGTCTCCACGAGGGGGCGTGCCTTTTACTATGCTAATGAGGTGAAGGTAACTGGGGTTACTTTGTTATTACTTTGGGGTTTCCCCTCACCACCTGGAGTTGCTCCTTATCATCTGGGAAAATCTGTGGTATTGTTTTCAGAATGGTGCAGACCCCGCCTTGTCTGGTTGGAGCTGGCAGTTCTGCTGACCACATAGTCTCCCAAGGCTGAGCTGGCTTTCCCAGCTCCTTCTCCTGGCTAGTTATCTCATTCCAATAGATAACCAGTTATCTCATTCCGGTAGATTCCTTTAAGACTAGTTCACCTTTTAACTCCTAGTTTTCTGGTATGACTATTAACCACATAAGACTGAGAGCTAGTTTGGCTTTCTTATTTCCTTGGGGGGTGTTTATCCCTAAGGGAGCTTGTTTTTTATGGGGTTTCCTGGGATGATGGAGTATCTCAGTGATATCATGATATGAACCCTCTCTTTCTACATTGCCACCTTAGAGTATTGGCTAGCTGTCCCAGTATAAGATGACCACGGTGTCTCCAAGCATTACATTCTTGTTCTAAGCAGGTAAAGGGCAAGAGGAAAAAAGAATATAAGTTTATGCCAGTAGACCTGTTTCAATTTATAAGGTGTTATGGTTTAGATGTGGTGTCCCTCAAAAATTCACATGCACGGAGTTTTGAAGGAGAAATGACTGGGTTGTGAGAGTCTCAACCCAATCAGTGGGATTAACTGAGTGGTAACTGAAGTGGTGGGCTGTGGCCGGGAGAGTTGGGAATTGGGGAGTGTCTTTGGGGTATATATTTTATATCTGGACAGTAGAGACTCTCTCTCCCTCTTTGCTTCCTGATGATGTGAGCTGCTTCCCTCTGCCACACTCTTCTGTCATGATGTTCTGCCTTACCTCAAGCCCCAAGGAATGGAGCTGGCCTTCTATGGACTAAGACCTCTGAAACCGTAAGCCCCTCAAATAAACCTTTCCTCCTCTATAATTGTGCTGGTCAGATCATTTAGTCATAGCAGCAAAAAACTGACTAAAACCTAAGGGAAGCAAGGGCTTCCCTGAAGACTTATGCTTAGGGTTCATTAGCCAGAACTGTGCTCCATGGCTACTCAACTGGAAGATGGCTAGGAGTCTGTATGGGAGTTGGGGAATCTAACCCATGGTGTTGGCTGCAAAAACCTAACATAAGTTCCTGAAGTTCTAAGCGAGCAGCCTTGGGCCCTCTTACAATGGGAGCTCTGGCCAGACAGTTGTTCTCATGGTTTACAAAGAGGTTGTCCACCTGGGAGAATATTTCCCATATGATCCTCTGGAACTATAAATTCCATTAAAATACGAATATTTGCTTGACCTCAGGTGGATCTTCAGGAGCTAGTTCAGGACTTGGTAGATTATAGGTTCACCACAAACATTTGTGATTGAACTAATTTCCTATCCATGTGTTTGGACCTCAATGGCCTGGGACATTCAGGGAATGTCATTTGGATAACTGAATTTTCTGGCAGCCTAAGGTACGACAGAAAAGTTTATGATTTCAAATGAATTCCAACAACACTGCTGGAGTGGCTTCTATATCCTAGTCTCTGAGGTGAAAAAACATGATAACCATGAGTGTCATGGCCAGGATCCCACAGGGAAGAGATGACAAGCTGAGGGTAATTGAGGAACATGGACCATTTATGAAAGTGTGGGAGGGGGAAGGGCAATGAATAAGTGTGGTAAGTTCTCCTGGGACCAGCAGTACTGGAGAGTTGTTTCCACCAAAAGAAAAGTCTATAGCTGCCTCTGGGAGGCAGCTGAAGCGGAGTGGGGATCTAGGAGTGGGCTGCTTGATGGGAACCGTGGTCTTCCATAGCACAGCCACTGACTGGGCCGCAGGCATGGAGGTCGCTGGGGGAGTAACCCCTCCCCTCTCTCTTTCCTTCTTCTGCTGATCACCTATTGGTGCATTTCATTCACTGCACCCTACTGGAAACCACAGGGGAAGTGTCTCGGCCGTGCAGGCCACTGAGATCAGACTCCAGTGCACGAAGCAGGGGGAGAAGAGTGTGTCAAGCTGTGATTTATAATAAGAGATTCATGTTTGGTCTTGGTCCCCCTGCAAAAGCCCTCAGAATTTCCTACATGATATGAGTGATAAAGGTGAATGATAATAAGTCCTGTTCAAGCGCACCTGAGTGTATGTTGATAGGTGACTTTTGAAAAGTCCCTAGGGATGGGAGATGGTTGCCACGTCATTAGAGGTTCCGCTTTCAGCCTTACCCATTGACCCCCAAAAGGGAGAGGGACTGGAGATTAACTTGGTCATCGATGTGCCTACCTAGTGTAACCTCCAAAGAAGCAAGGTTCAGCAGCACAGGTGACAGCCTGGACTTGCACCTGGCTCTGAAGTGGGATTGAACCCTAGATCTGTGGGACTGATGTCCCCTGCAGGTGGACAGTGTCAGAATAGACTTAAATTGTAGGAGACCAGTCATGCCCACCAAGAAGTGAATCGCCTGGTAAGGGACAGCCTTCTCCCCACTACACTTGGTCATAGGTTGTGTGCATTGTGAGCCTCAGGGCTGAGAGCCCGCTGAGGAGGTCCAGGTTATGCTCCAGGTAGATAGCATTGTGCCCACTTTCCTAATTTACAACAGAAGCCAGGGTAGATGAGTCATTTGTCTATGTCCTCAGGCTGGTTGGTGGCAAAGCCAGGATGACAGCTCAGATTGTCTGACTCCCATTCCAGGGCTCGTCCCTTGTCCCATGTACCTCCTACACAGCCTTCTAGGAAGAGAGCTGCTCATTCCTACAGCTTCTGGACTCTTCTTGGGTCACCGAGACCAGGGTGGAAAAACTGCTTTTCAGGGTGGCAGAATGAATTCTGCAAAGCACAGGATTGAAAGCTGGCCACGGGGGATGGGGATTTCTGTTTAAACCTTTTTAGGGTGAAAAGACAACATCGTTGGCAGTCAGCAGGCTGGGTTTGGAGAGGGTCTCCTCACTAGGTAGAATTTATTGAGCCTCTGCTGTGTGCCAGGCACTGTGTTACTTAATAATGCCTGGTGCACAGCATTATATACATCATTACTAACTCTCCAGGAAGCCCATTATTTCCATTTTACTGGTCTGAAAACGGAAGCGCAGGGAGTTTAAATTACTTGTTAAAGGTAGAAATCGAGTTCAAAGTCAAGACCATATGGCTGCAAAAGTCGAGCTCTTTCCTTTATTCTAATGGTTGCTCTTGGGAAATCCAAAATCTGATTTTGACCCACTTGGACCTCAAGAAAAAAAAAAAAAAAGAGTTAAATCAGTGGCTAACATCATAAAATTATATAATTGCACATACAAATCTAGATATCTGACTTGTATTGAAAAATTGAAAGTTGGAAGCCCTCGGCCTATATTCTTATACAGCCACCGTTTCCTGAGACTGAGTGGCAGCTGATCCCTTTAGATGGGAGATTTGCTCATTTTTGCCACAGTCCCCACTGCTCCCCATTGTACCCAATACTGAGGTTGAGAATCAGTTGCCATTTCTTGCCCTGCCTGGACTGTTGCTTCTTTTATACTCAGTTCACTCCACTTATTTATGTTGCCTGCTTGGTTATAGGAGGCACCTGCCCTGTGTCTCCAACAGGCCTCCTTCATTAATGGTGCAAGATGATCTATTGGAGTGAGAGAAACAAGTACTGGGCCTTCTGCTGATATGTATGGCTCCTTCCTTTTTAATGTTTACTTTCTGACATACTGAATATATTAATACGGTACCTATGTCTATAACTTATAAATAAATTATGCATGTACATTGGAGGTGGTGACTTAAAATCATTTTTCTAGAACTCCGGCAGAATTTGAAGATCATTGCTGCCAGTCCTCACCTTTCTACTAGCTATGAGATGTTATGAAAATCCCTTGAACTTCCTGAGCCTTGATTTTTTTTTTTTTCCATCTAGAAGATGGAGATATTGTCTACCTAAAAAAAAAAAAAAAGTTTCTAAGTTCCAAACACCCAACAAACTGTAACGTGCTAGCAATAAAAACAGAAAGCCACCCTGGGAGAGGCCAGTGACTGCAGAATGTGATGGCTGCCCCCTCACATTCATGTGGCTCTGGAAGGCTCCCTCAGGGCACGGAGTCGTAAAGCCGAGGCTGTGGGCTGACCTGGCCCAACACCCCGCGCAGCAATAGGGATTGATTTTCAGGTTCATTAGTGCTGTTGCTGCGCTCCTGGGGAAGACATCAGCTGCGCTCATTAAAGAGAAGCAGTGGCCCCGTTTCTGCTCACCTCCTGCTCACCTCCAGCCCATACCTGGTCTCCTAGGAAGAACATTCCCATTTCCTTCAACCCTACTGGCCTCCTTTGTCCTTGGGTGCATCCTGGCCTGGGAACAGTCAAGATTTAATGGAGATCAAACACAGGTGAGGGTGTCAACTGAATGTGTGGCCTACTGTGGTCAGTAAGTCTCTCTCCATCCCAGTGGAAAGGATGACCTTGAGCCCAGGCACCTGGTAACTTCTTAAAGGCAGATCGGTCTGAGAATGGGATGGGTCCTTTGGTGCACGCGGGAGATTGAGGCAGACCCTGAATGTTGGCTGACTCTCTGGGAGAGGGTGCTCTTTCATTCCAATTAACAAGGATGATTTTAAATTACTCAAATCCCCAAGGTTCTGAGAGGTAAAATTAGCCAGGATCACAGCCCAGAAAGGAGTGAGTGAGGATGACCAAATGTCCTGCTTTATCCAAGATGGAGGCTAAAACTGGGACAGTTGGGGCGAGCAGCGTAGGTTGGGCATCCTAGATGGAGCTGGAGTTCCTAAACCCTGCAATCTGTCTGCAGAGCCCACATGCTCATGCTTCTCTACAGTTCACGCTGTTGTTTCTCTCTCTGTCTTGGGGTGGGATAGGACAGAGTGGAGAGGGTGGTCTTCAGTAGCATCTTTGCAAAATGAGATTCCAGTAGGAAGAAAGCCAGAGCTTGTGCAGATCCTAAGAGATTATTTTTAGGGAGCATCTTTTCATTATGACTTTAGTCCAAACTGAAGGTAGATTTTATAGATGAGGAAACCAGTGCTTTGAGAGGCTCAGGAACTTGCTCATTGTCCCCAGTTGAAAGGGGTAGAGTCTAACTTGACTGCATGACTGCTTGCTTCCAGTGCCTGTACTTTAAAGCACGAGGCAACACCCTCTCTCCAGGTGGACTTTCTTAAAATAGGAAACATTTTAAATTATTATTTTGTTGTTGTTCTTAAACTCAGGAGTTGCACAGGAGGGTGGTTAGGAGGGTGAATGCTTCATTCAATCCTTCTTGGCCTTTTGAATATACTTGACTTTTCATTATTGGTTGATTGAGGGTACGGCAGGGAGATGAGGCCAAACTTCAGTGTCTCCTATTTCCAACTTATTAACACCCGATCGGGAGAGAAGGTCAAAGCTGTCAAGTGTGATGTGTTTGTGGATTTCAATTATCCACACAGAGCCATCCACTCCCAAGCCAGACTGTCTATAGAAAAATCAATCCCAGAAGAAAGACAAGGAGAGGAGAGGCTGCTTGAGCCCCGTCAGGCCTTTGTGTGCGGAGTGGGGTGGAGGGATGGAGCTGACACATTCTGGGTTTAATTTAATGGTGTTACTGATTGTTAAGAAAAGGAATCAGACTTGCAGCACTACCTGTGAACAACACCAAAATTAAATCTTATTTAAAATACATGAGAGAGACCCACAGTCATTTAAATGGCTTAAAATAGTGTGAAGTCCCACTGACCATAAAATACTACTTTTTTTGGGAGATCCATTTCAAAGACTTTTTTCCGTGGTCCCGAGAGTTCTCAGAGTTTCAGTTCTCTCCTATCAGTAGAATCCATCCATTCATACATTTGGCCATTCCACATGTACTTACTGCACATGTCCCTAGGTCAGGCACCATGCTAGGCGCTGGGAGGATAGCAAGATGAGACCACCTGGAGTCTTTCCTTGCTAGAGTCCACAGGCCTTGAAGGAGATCAAGCACGTGGGAAAACTCATATACTACAGGGTGTACACAAAGACAAGGAGAATGTTTTAGGCAGAAGGATAGCCGAGCAAAGATTAGAGCGAGTCAAACCAGTATGCTTGGGAATGGACAGGAGCCTAGTTTGGCTCACAGTGGGGAGCAGAGGAATACAGAATGCAGCACCGGGAAGGAAAGAGGTATCCCCCAGTGAAATAGATCCCAGGAAGACAAAGAGTTAAATGTTGGCAAATTAAAACCCTCAAGAGCAACACAAACTTGGGAATTGCCAAACCTAGGGCACAGATGATGAGGCCAGGGGTTCAGGTGAGAGCTGGCTTCGGGCTGCAGATCTAGTGCGTTTCATGGACTGAACATTCAAGGCGCTCGACCTAGAGGTAGGCTTTGGAGGATGGGAAGAACATCAGGGGTTGGAGAGAAGAGCCAAGGACCTGGTGTCGGTCAGCTTTTCCCTGCTCTACCAAATACCCGAGAAAATCAAACTGTACCAAAAAAAGGTTTATTTTGGCTCCTAGTTTTGGAGGTTTGAGCCCATGATTGGGTTGGCCCCACTGCTTCTGAGTCTGCGGCAAGGCCGCACGCCATGGCAGAAGCACGTGGCAGGACTGAACCGCTCACTTCATGGCCAGGAAGCAAAAAAGAGAGCAAGAGGAAGGGGTTGGTCCCACTGTCCCGTGAAGTGCACTGCCCTGAGGACCTGAGGCCCTCCCTCCCGTAGGCTTCACCACCTCCCAATAGTGCCACTCTGGGGATGGAGTCTTTAATAAGTGGGCCTTTGGGACATTTAAGATTCAAAGGAAAGCAGGCATTTTGAATAGGGAGACTTGCCTGAAGAAGACAAGGGAGGAGAGCAGCAGAAGGCACGCCTTGGACGGGTGGGCCCGCTGGCTTGACCAAAGTAAAGGGGTCATAATGGGAAGACCGAGAATAGCCTGCGGGGCTGGGACTGTGGTTCAGTGGTGGAGCGCTTGCCCAGCACGTGTGAGGCACTGGATTTGATCCTTAGCACCACATAAAATTAAATAAATAAAGGTTAAAAAAAAAGGATGCTTAGAAAAAAGAAAAGAATAGTCTGGATTTTGGAGACAGACAGATCTGTGTTGGGTTGAATTCCAGCTTATTTATTTGGTGATTTGTTCTGTACCTTCCTCAGCCTCGGTTTCCTCACCTGCAGAAGGCCCTAAGCAAGGCTTTCCTAGGGGAGTTGCTGTGAAGACTGGAGCCTCATGTCAGACGGCTTTGGGCACACGTTGTGCGGCCTTCTGCTTTCCAGCTCTAGGTAAGCTTCCTTCTCAGACCATGAGGTCAAGTGGGGCACTGTTTGGGAAAAGAAGAGAGGCTGGCCCTGTCATGGACTTTTTTAGGGAAGAGGAAACTTCACAGAAGCTCTTGCAGGTCACAGGCTTGCTTCTGAACCACTCACGACCTAAAGGGCAGGACTTCCTTTAAACCAATCAGGTCAGCCCTGGGAACTGGAAGGCAGGACCAGGTTATGGAGACCCCTGGGAGGCGGTGACCTGCACCCAATGTGGCAAGAAGAGAGAGCAGACACCCTTTAGGTAACCTGGTGTACCAGTTTTAGAGGCGGTTTACAAAATGCTGGAACATAGTAGGTTCTCAGTCCAGGGGAATGATTTTGATAGACCGTAACGGCCATCTCTGGTATGCTGGTAGCCAGGCTCAAGGTGCTGTTCCTTTAGTTGTACTTGAAACCATTAAACTTAAATAAAAGGCAGGGAGGGGAAATGGGGTGAGATTCTAAGATGACTGGAGCAGCTCAGTGTTGTTGGTATCAAAATCATAACTTGTCTGTAAAGTGAGTTGAATCCATATTGCATTTGACTGCTTTAAAAACCCATACCACCAATGCCTTATTCTCCAAGGTACAATAACATATTCCTTTTCATTTAGTCTTCATAACCACTGGAATTCTTGCAGAGAAGTTCTACAGATCTTCCTAGGACATTTTCCGTGCCAGTCTTTCACTCAGTATCTGCAGTGATTGTGAGCCTGGTAGGGACTGGACTACCTGGGTATAATCTCAGCTCCACCTTTACAGTTTTGTGAACTTGGGCAAGCTAGGTTCTCTGCAATGATTTCCTCATCTAAAAAAAGTAATAATAGGACTTAAGCTTTTCAGGTTATGGAGATGATGAAAACAGTTGGGTTTTCTCTGACAGCAGTAGCCTCTTAGAGATGGGGAAATTTTTTGAATCTGAGTAGACTGGTTTCTCACCACTTTCTGCTACCTCACAGAAAAATGGAACACAGAGAGTAGGACTATGTTGAAGAGAAGGAATGTGTACTTAGTGAAAGCATGCATTCCATTAATTCAAAGAAATGACAGTTTTATTACTGTCCAGCCTAGCAACAAGATATAAATAGATGGTAATGAGTAAAATCAGGTTAATTGTTGAAAAAAGTACAGTTCTTAACAGGTTTGCATGATATAAATGTTTGCACATGTAAAAAGCCTTTAATATATGTGAACTTCAATTGCTACATTGGCATGAAAAATTGCCAGTTCTGCATCTACCAGCTGTGTGATTTCAGGCAACTCTCTTTACTTGTCTGAACCTCCATTTCATTGGCCAGAAAATGAGACTAACAATTTTTTTTCTTGTAAGAAAGGACCACATGAGGTCATGTATGTAAAAGATCTTTAAAAACCAGAAAGCACAATGCTTTCCATAGGTATTTAAGAATTGTTGTAACAAATAATAATCCACAACAACAATATATTCAAGGGTGATGTAAAGACTTGAGCTCACAGTTTGAAATACCAACCTTCAGAACCATTCAGAAATTCTAAACTCATGCTTTTCTTTACAATGTCTCTATAAGCTAGAGACATTTAATTTACTTTTTAAGACTTTTAAAAAAATTTTAAATTTGTTCTAATTAGTTATTCATGACAGTGGAATGCATTTTGACACACCATACAGGAATAGTGTATAATTTCTCATTCTTCTGATTGAGACTCTTTCTGTTGTATTGTATCACCTTCGGTCCTCATAGCATCTTCTTTAGAGACCAAACAGAACTTGGTGACTTGTTCCAGACAGATCTGGATAGTCCAAGCTCCTGGACTAAGGTAGCTCTCTTTATTCATGTATTTTCTGGGTAAACATGAAAACTGAATTAAACCAAGTACTTCATTGTGGATAAGGAAAATTAATGCCCTGTGGGCTGGGCTTTTTATAGCTTTAGTACAAAAGTGGATGCATTATTTATACCTATAAGTTCTGCTCTCTCAAGCCACAGCTATTAGCTTCTCATGTTAAGATCATTCATGCAGCCATCACCGAGAGCTGGTCATTTGGGGTTAAAAGCAACTAATGGCGGACCCCTGCTGGCCGAGTCTGGCACTGCATGGGGAACACACTCCAGTTTCTGTTAATGGGGAAATGGGCTGCAGGGGCAAAGACTGAGATGCCAAGGTTCAGACTTGATCCCCTTCATTTCTAGGTGCCAATATTCATCAAAAAATGTGCTGAAATAAGAGCAAGAACAAAGGTTGGACTTGACTTACAAGGGAGAATGGTTCTTGAGGGTGAACTGGGTCTCATGGCCTCCCCTCAGGGCTGTTAGGGCTTGGACCTGCCTGTACCTCAGCTCACTGTTCCTTGCTTCACAGCTTGTCATTGTCACACTGTGCTTTCACACTCACTGTATATAGCACACTCTAGCCTCTAGGGGGCGCAGAGGCTTTCTCCTCACTGTTTGCATTCTTCCTCTCAAAGGCAGCAGGAATGAGGTTGGACAGTGGCTAAGAGCCCTGTCTCTACTCCTAACCTATGGTTTCTGGCTGCAGTGAACAGTAAACAAACCCCAGGGAACAGACCAAAGCATTGCAATTCAGGAGTCATGAAGGATGGGGAAAGTCATTCCACTTCTCTGCTTGGACATGGCCTAGTAGATGGCCTTTCCTCCTTTCTCTCACAGTAAAAAGCTCTAAGGAGGGTTACCTATGGCCAAAGTCTTGACCTGTTTGGTCCACCTCACCAGCCCCATGACTTAAAGGTCACAGTAACAAGTTGAGGTTATCCCAGGAACCGGCGTATCTTTCAACCAAGCCACTCATTCTCTTCTTCAGGGATTGTGTCTCTTCTGTTTGGCTTGAGTGACACAAATCCACTCTTCCCAGTAAAACAAAATCATCTCATTAGCATTCCAGAGAAAGTTCTGTGATTGCGGGAAGGAAAGCTGTGATTGCCAGTCTAAACAGGAGGCCGTAGTGATTTTCAGAAGCCTTGTAGGCTGGGCTGAGCAGGCAGCGGGAAGCCCACCCTTGACCTTCGGTAGAGTGCGCCTCTTCAGGGATGGACTCTGAGATACTTAGCTACTCCCCTGTCAATGGATATTTGAGTCATTACCACATTTTTGTCATTAGAAACAATGCTACATGAACATTCTTATGCAAAAAACTTGTATATATGTCGTATTTCTTTTAGTTGGAGATTTCCAGAAATGGGACTGGCTATCACCAAATTTCCCTTCAAAAAACCCATTTTGATACTTCATCAATCGATAATAATAATGCTAACGTTGATAATAACTGTTATATTTCTTGAGGACTTTCTGTGTGCCAGTCGCAGTATTGAGCATTTTTCATTAATTATTTTATTTGATCCTCATCAACCCAATGTGGTCATTTCTATTATTCCCATTTTAGAGATGAGAAAATGGAGGCATGGGGCACACAAGTAACTTATTAAAAGTGACTTTGTAAATTCTAGATCCAGGCTTTCCAGTTCAGGATTAATGCTCCCATTAGTGCACTCAAAGAGAATACACCTCTATTTCAGGAGAGAGCAGCCCTTGGACTTGATGAAGCTGGCCTCTTCAGTTGGACAAGGAAGCCAACTGAGAGCTTATGGTTGGAAATGTCACCATCTTGAATCTTTATTTTAAAAAAGTTTGAGTTTGGGGTTGATATAAAGATTCAAGTTCAAGGTCACAGAAGGATTTCACTCCAGCTGCGCCTATGCAAGCTCTTTTTGAGTGCATGATTCAATCAACCTAGTAGTTCTATTGAAGCTCTGCTGAACAGCTGGTTGAAGTGATTTTTTTTTTCCAATTAATTTAACTGGTTGTCTTGGTGTTCTGTCATGTCAAGGGAAGAGTATCATGAAATGGGATGGTGGATCAATCCAACTCAAGGCTATACTTGATGTTGCACATTTCTTAAAAAGTCGCTTGATAGGTGAGAATTGGGGACCACTCAGGCAATGGCTTTGTAGGACACGTTTATTGTCCGTGCATGACTTTGGATGATGCTCTTCTGTCCCTGGGAGAAAAGGGTAGGAGGAAGTTGAGTGAAGGGGTGAGAGGCAGGAGGCAGAGGAAAGACAGCTGTCCCAGAAAGTAGGATATTTATTCCTTACCATTGCTAAATCCTCCAGCTACATTCCAGTGGGTCTAACAATCTCCTAAGAAAAACCACTCTGTCTCTTCTTACTTAGAAGGGCGTGAACTCTGTGTGAGACGGCCCATGATCATGTGGGGTGTGCTGTGATCTGGGTGTCACACATGCTTTCTATACCTTCTTACTAGCACCTCCCACCTGTATGCTGCTCACTAAATCACCAGCCTGACACATGCCCATGACACATGACACATGATGTCTGTCAGGTGGCTGGAACAGTGGTGCAAAAACTTCGCTGAAATTGCTATGAAGTTGTAAAAACTATACTTCAAGAACTCTTCAGGGAAATAATTGTGTGCAGTGGAAGAAATACTTGGAAGTGGGTGGGGCGAGGTCCCCAAAAGGGTAAGCTGGAACAACAGATGGTCACTAAATGTCTTCTAAAAAAGGGGGGTAAGGGCTTTTGTTTCTGAGCTGGGTATGCAGGTGGGGGCACTGCCTCAAATGCCTCCCTGCACACCTGCCTCCATCCTTTCCTTTAAATAAATGTTGACCTAATATTTAAAGAACAGCAGTTTCAGGACCGGGATGTAGCTCAGTGGGACAGTACTTGCTTAGTATGCAGGAAGCCCTGGGTTCCATGCTCAGTCATGCAAAACAACAACAGCAAAGTCCACTGGAGGGGCACCAAGTCCTCACCTTCCTGAAGGGCCCCTGTCCCCTCCCGGAGTTGCACATACTCCCTTCTCACTAACACCTCCCACCTGCATGCTGCTGCCTGCCACACTGATGTCCCCAAGGGCACCTGAAGTTTCTTTAGTAGGCTTAGGGCTAACATGCCAGGGAATGAGTATGGTTCATGGTCAGCTCTGTTACAGGACAGACACAAACTCCCATCTTCATCCTCAACCTTACACTTGAAGTTCCCAGTTCAGAAAATGGATGTTACCACTACTCGGGGGGGCGGGGGGGGAAAGAGGCCTGCAAAACTCACAAGGCTTACTGAGCACCTTCATCCTGGTGCTTCCTAAAATTGTCCAGGGAACACCAGAAATCCAGAAAAAGTTACATTGAAGCTCCACAGCCACGTGCACATATGAGAAGCTCTGGGAAGTTTCACAGGGAGGAAATGAGTTTAACTTTCTTAGCCCACTGTTTGACTTCCCAACTTACTCGACTACTGTACATTTTTTCATGGCTTCTGCCATCAGGAATAATTGCTGCTCTCCGTATAATCTATATGAGCCCAGTTCTCCTGCATGCAAGCACACACATGCACCTATGCACTTACATACACACCTGTGCACATATTCACACCTGCACACTGACACACACACACATGCAAATGTGCACACACATGAACAGCAGAAAGAGCGGAAGCACCTTCATGTTCCTGCTGTCATTTCTTACTTTGTCAAGATCTCACAAAACGAGAGCTGTGAGAGAACTGAGAATTCTCCAACCTGTGTGTGGAGTGGAGAGAGAGAATGGCCTGTGAAAGCCTCCACAGCCTGTCAGTGGCACAACAGGGATGGCAGTTAGTCTCCCAACTCTCTTCTCTCTCAGCAGGTGACTTTTGTTAGTGCCCCCTGGGGTGGATGCTCATGCTGGGGTAGATGTCGCCAAGGGTGTCTTCTAGTTTTCTGCACCAAAATATAACATCTAGAGTAATTCCAGACCTGAAAGCTAGTCAGTAAGTGCACCAACATTTTTTGAAAAGTTACTCCATGACAGGTAATTTTGTTGGCATTGGTAATAACACAGCAGCAAACAATACAGCCTTTAAAGAGTCACAGACATTAGCCATATGAACAGACACACACGCCATTATTTGAGGTAATTATAACTGATAAGAAAATGTGTAACAGGGTCATGTGGTAGAGAGGATCATGAAATAGTCTGGAGGAGGATCTAAAGACTCAGTGTGGGGCAACCTAAAGGCAAGTGCCATCTCCCACATCCCCAAGAGGACTCCATTTTTGATAGGTGTCAGCTTGAGGAATAGAAATCACAAGCTACCATTTTAAAAAGCTTACTATAATGACAGGCACTGTACTGAGTCCTGTAGATCATTCATTCACTTAATTCTTCAGTTAGTATAGAGCAGAGTCATTCTAGAACCAAGTCTGTCTGCTCCTAATACGCGGTAGAGCACAGTCATGCCATTTTCCAAAGACAAAGGATGCACATTGCTCCTTTTCCTAAAGATGCAGCACTAGGGTTAAGTGGTTCATAATGTTAATTTTCCTCCCAACAACTCAAGTCTAAATTTTACTTTTTACTTCATTCCATTGAGCTTAAGTCTACCCTCAAGAGAACCTCTTCTCTAACACACGCAAAATCAATTACACTGTATTATCTGATGCCAGTTGTGTTTATACCATAGAAGGGAGAAAGTATGTTTTTATGAGTGGAGATTTTGTTTTTCCATTCTGTTCCCTCCCTGGGGGAATCTGAATACTTTTTCTGAGGTCAGACATTGTGTGTGGTTTTGGAACTGAGTTGATGAGAGGATGGATACACACCACACCTTATTTATTTTCTCTTCTGTGGAAGGGTCTCAGCTGCTTTTTTTCCTCCCAAATTAAATTCTCTTACTCTTGAAGAATGACCCAAGCTGAGAAATTTCCCAAACATCTGAAATCTGAGAATCTGTGCCTGGAACCCATGAGGCTCATGGTTTCCAGATGGAGAAACCGGAAGGGGAGGCGGAGGAAGGAGGTGGAGGATGAAAGGCAGGGAAAGCCTGAACTCTGGATCACTTCTGACTGCTTTGTGAACTAGGCCAGGTCTTTTATTCACTCTGCAAGTCTGCCATTTGACCATGTGCCAGGCCTGAGGATAGGCGGCAGTTATGCCTGTCCTCATGAGACTGTTCCAGTGATTAGTAGGAAGTAAGTCATTGTGAAATTGTCTTTTCTGAGGGCAGTGACGGACTTCAATAGCACAACATAAAAGAACATCTATAGCCTGGCTATCAAGAGGGGCATAAACACTCCAGATGGATTTTCTCACCATCCCAGAAATGGCAAAAGATCTAATTCTTCTCCATATTTTTGTCCTCATGCCAGACAAGGGGAGGAGGCAACCTTATTTTGAGCAAATAGGCAAGTATAGTTTGGCCACAAATAGGTTAGTATGATCACAAGAAGAATGCCTTTGTTTGACCAGAGGTCAGGATTTTCTAGGGGAAATGTAAGTTTGGGGAAAACAGGTTAGAATACACCTGTTAGCAAGTGGGAAACTGGTGTGTTGAGAAAATATCCATTTTTAATTGACACATAATAATTGTACATATTCATGGGGTGATAACTTGACACTTGTGGTTTATATACATAATGGAATATTATTGTCATAAAACAGATGAAATTCTGTCATTTGTACAACATGGATGGAACTGGACAGCATTATGTTGTATTAAGTATATCAGGCACAGAAAGGCAAATCCTGAAAGATCTCATTCATAGGTGGAAACCAGAAATGTTGATCTCATAGAAAGGAGAATGGTGGTCAGTAGGCTAGGAAGGGCAGGAGGGAGATGGGATAGAAGGAGCCTGGATGATGGGTACCAAATACAGTTTTACATATGCATATATATGACTATAGGAGTATGTTCTAGTCTTCCATAGCAAAATAAGGTGACTACAGTTTACAACAATTGATTATATATTTTGCAAACAGAAAACACCCATTTCTATTGTTTTCAGTGGTTTCTTTATCATTATCCTTAGCCAAAGCACCCCTGACACTCCCACAACCAACACCAAGCCTAGGAGCTATCTTTTCTGCTACTGTAGTTCTGCCACTTGGAATAGGTTGAATCTGATACTAGGATATAGCCATCCAGCTGGATCTAAAATGGGGGAGAAATCAAATACAGAAAACTTACTTTTAATTAACACCTCTGATCTCCACGTGTCCTAAAAAAAAACGATGCACAGCAAATGGCCACCCTCAAGCCAGATACTTGGGACTCACGTGTTTTCAAGAGCCAAGTAAAGCAGTGAGTGGCTTCTTAAACTGATCTCCTGGCCTGGGACACATGAATGTTTAACTATACTCTGGCTTGGGGAAAAAAGCAAGCAGAGGTGAACATATCCTGTAATGGCATGTCTTCAACAGACCACTCATCTCACCTTGAAGTGTGAAGCGACACTGCCTACCTCCCCAATCTGAGCAGTGTCCGGAATTTATGAACTTCTTTGGAGTATGATGTGAATCTGGGGCCTGAGCCAGGCATTATCATCAGGAAAACATGGACAATTTTCTTCCTCCCTCCCCCCTCCTTTTCCTATTACTGAGTGTACAGTTCTGAAGTGAATTATGATTTAATCCCTTCTCCTATTAAGAATGTTACAAAATATTGGTTGCAATAAAGTCATAAAAATATTTAAGTAAAAGAAAGATGGATAGTCAGATAATGTTATAGCAAATGACAAAACTCATTACTACCAGCAAAAGGAAGACAGGCATGGAAAAATACTTGCCTGTATACCAAATGGAATGCGGCTTGCTTAGGGCTATTTCTATATATAATCAACTTGGCATGTGCTTTTACAATCACAGAGTTGAAAGCAGTGCATCATGGGAGAAATGATAGTTCCAGTCACATGCCACTGGATTTTTTTATCTTAGGGTCATCGGATCAGGACCAGGTTACCACAAAGTGCTCAATGATTCATGAGAAATGAATCGTGTCTTCATTCCAGGGCTTAATATGTACATTACATCACTATTATAAGCAAGCAGCTCTTTGGTTAACGGCTGCAACACAGATTAGGGTCAAAAGTGGTCCTGGACACCAAATTCCCTAGTGAGAGGTTGCCATACAACTCCGAATTTGCTTTGCTTCTGAATTCTTTCTTCTCCTAGCAACAAGTAACCATCAGTTTTCCATGCTAGTATTGTGTCAACATTGGGTTTATTCTTCTTGCAAGCAAAGAGCAGGGGAAATGAAAGTGAAAATCTGTTATTACAGGTTCAATTGTGTTACACCCAACTCTTGGGGAGGGTCCAGTTTCTTTTTATTATACTCCAATTTTGTTGTAATGACTCCTGCCTAAAATAAATGGGCAATTGACAGGAGCTTAAAGATAACAGGGATGCTTAAGTGATTTTTATAGTAGCAATATTTGTTGTAACAGAATTTGACCTGTATTCTGGTTATTAGTTTTATTCGTCACAATGAAAACTTGGCACTTCCATTGTTCATGCCATTATATGCAAAGCACTGTAGCATGAAAGTCACTTATAAATCTGAAAAAAATCTAAACACAAGAGGCTGGTGGAACAATGCAACCTCAGCTAAAGGGATGTATATTTTGTTTAGCTGAATGTTCTAGATTGTTAAAGGTTTATTCCTTTCAATCCCTAACAGGTTTTATCATTTTAATATATTTCTAAAACATTCACTCCAAAAATTACTGCCTTCTTCCAGGCATAATTTGGTTTTCTTGTGTGTGATGCTTATGGTCATTGTGTTGAATACAATCATGTTGTCCTATGGCACAGTGAGACTCTTTGGGATCAAACTGTGTATGGAGCTCCCCCCCACCTTTTTTTTTTTAAAAATCAGTAGCAATTTGGATATGCCTAAATTGTTTTATCATATATATATATATATATATATATTTTTTTTTTTTTTTTTTAGTTGTTGATGGACCTTTGTTTATTTATATGTGGTGCTGAGAATCGAACCCAGTGCCTCATACATGGTAGGCAAGTGCTCTACCACTGAGCCACAACCCAGCCTCGAGCTGCTTTTGATACTATGTCCCCTCCACACAAACAGAGTTTCTGAAGCTCTTCAGTCTACTTAATATTTTTGTCTTCTTTCTTTTCTTTCTTGACCCAAATTTCTGTGGAAGTCTGTTTCTCTTCCTTAATCTGCTGTAAGCTTGGAAACTTGTCAATCAAACATTTAGAATTGTGTGTGAAGCAAGAGTATATTCTGAGCAGGAGCCTGATGGACAGAGGTATGGACTTTCTGTGTTTGCTTTACGGCATTTACTTCAATGGGTCAGGAGGCTTGTTTGCTTACTTCCTAGTTTCCGGTCATTTTGAGTATGTTGATCTTCTGCTCAGATTTTTCCAACTTTGTCTCAATTACTCATTGTCAAACCACCTGTTTGGATTTTGGGTTCAGGAAAATATGGATTGGTGGAGCTGTCAAGATGGGTGAACCCTAGGGTGAATGGGTTGCTACTGAATCCTAAAATGGCATGAAGGTGGTGAGTCATTTTTATGAGGCAAATGGTACGTTGAAGCATGATGGCCAAACTCAGTAACCGAATTTTAAAAGACATCTTTTATTTTTTTTCCCCATCCTTTTCCAAGAAATATGAAGCTGGCCTAGAGTCAAGCTGTCAGAGACACCTTCAATATGTTTAATTAAATTACAGACTCAGTGTCAGAGTTGGCTGACTTCTGAGATCCTAGCACCATAGCAAAAAAAGGCACGGTGTTGCCTCTCTCGGTAATTTCATTATTTATGGCCTTAGAAGAAAAAGCGAGTCTAATAGTGCTATCCTTTCAAAAGGAATTCCAGGATAGAAGAGGATTTCACTGCTATCCTGTCTTCCTTCCTTCACTGTACACTCGTTGAGCAAGGCCTAGTGAGGGGCCAATTTGTTTGCCCCCAGGCCGTAATGCAGGGGGAGCACAGAGAAAGGGGGTAACATATTTCTCAATACAAGGTAGAACAAGTACAGCAAGGAATGAAAAAATTAAGAGCTAGACTTGGGTGGAAATCCTGGCTCCCCACTCATTAAGGTGGAACCTGAGCAATAAAATGAGAGATGATGGTATTAATGCAGTGAGAAGGAAGGTAATGCGAATGGCAACTAGGAGAATGCCTGGCTCAGATGAGCTCACTAAGTGATAGCGATTATTGTTAACAAAAATGCTTTAAAGCTGGAGATTGTAGCATGTAACACAGTACAGATGCTCAATGCAGCAAGTTAGTGACTTTGAGAAGTCTTTGCTCCTGTTTCTTTTGCAGTGACACCTTCTCTATTAAAGACCTGCAGCCTGACTTTCTGTTGGGTGCATCTTGCTCTGGTACCTTGGTAAGGTCAGGAGATAATTCAGACAAACTGCAATTTTACCCTTTTGTGTGTGTAATGGAAACAAGGTGCTATGAAGTTGCACCAAGAAAAGATCAATTAAAAATTATAATAAAGAGTTTGTAGGTTTCTGAGGGAAAGAGAATAAAATGAGAAGGGCTGGGGCAACAGGATATGATGTCGAAGTTCTGGCACCAGGAAGTAGGGAAGAAAACCTCCAAATACATTGTGGTTTGTTAAAAAACTAGACTCTCAAGTGCTACAGCGCTTGGTAATGCCATCCCTCCAGACACAAGTAGTGTCCTCAGCAATTGGGGAGGAAGTAGGGTCTAATGATTGCTACAGGAGACAGTCAGTCTACGGTCCTGTGCTTTGGCAGTCTGGCTTATTAGGTGACCTTGGGTTGCTTACCTTCCTACCTTGGACAATTTCCCCGAAGTTCTCATAGTCCACAGCTAAAAGGGTCAGTGGAGAGATATTGATAGAAATTTAGAGCAGGTTTCATAAACTGAAGGTCCCCCACCCCACCCCCTGGTAACTCACCTTCTGGTGAGTTTTAGGATTTTTTAAATACTGCATTTTAATGTCTTTTGGCAGGGCTTATGTTTTTTTTTTTTTTTTTTTAATTCACAGGGTTCTACTATCTTTGTCCTTCACATGTGGCCCCTGAAAGTCTCTGAGTATATGACTTATGGTTTTAATGCAATTTCTATTCCTAATATTATAAACCAGATTGAAATTACTTTATTTAAAAATTCCATCTCTTTATCAATTATATGCACATATGTACTTCCGAAGTTCCACAGAGATGATTTTGCTGGCCCAGTTTTAATTTGCTCTATAAAAAAAAAAAAAAAAAAAAATTTATACACACACACACACACAATAGAGTAAAAATTAAAATTGGACCATCCTCCTAATTAATACAAGTTGTAAAGCTTTAAATGTTATTTAAAACATCATTCAGGACCATGTATTCTTTGTTATAATATACTTTGCTCAAAAATTTAACCTAGGCATCAGTCATTTTATTTAGAGGAGAAAACACATCTCTAAATAATGATCTTTAGTCTGCCCTTTTGCCACTTCCCAGGGATCTCCTACAGCATCCTGGGGAAAGTCAGGAGTAAATTAGGCTTCCACATCTAATAATCCAAACACCATCATCTCTAGCAGTACCACAGTTAGATATGTAGATCGTCATGAATATTTACACCTAGCAGGGTCCTTTGTGCACAACTCCAAGAGACAAATGGTATTTCCAGTAATAGTTTATTGATTTCCAAATGCACAGGGGCGCCAAGTCTGAACATCCTGGGATAGCAGTAAATCTCTCTTACAAAATAATTTACAGTATGAAAATGATATACTGAAACATTAACTCAAATGTGTAATTCCCTTGAAAGATTGAGTGTTCCCTTGTTTAGTGTAAAGGGCGGAAGGGGAAGGGGGAATGTGCACAGGAAAACAGGCAGAAGACAATGGATTTGGTTCTACTCATGCAGTGTGGGTGTCACTGAAAAAAAGACTAGTCAGTTTCACTCCCATCAAGTATAAATGTGCTGTCCCCTCAAGGTCCTATCAAACTCACATGGCGTTTGTGGCTTTTTCGCACCAGTGTACCTCCAGTGTCTTCATTTACTTTCACTTTCCTGCTCTGGCCCTTGTTCATGTATCCCACATGATCCTGTCTTACCCTGCAGGTCCCCAATATTCCACATGATACTGTCCTTCCCAGGAACTTCCTGGGTCTTATGGCTGTGGGAATGGGTTAGTTTGGGGTGGGGGTGCATGTGTACAGGGTTCAGAAACACTGCTGGGCAAAGAAAATATGATTTGAGACTTGGAGTCTCCCCTTGGGCTTTCTTTTTCTTAGGACTGGGGTGGACTTGATCCATAATGAGACTTTCAACTAAAAAATCCGAATGTGTTCAGCCCACAATAAACATGCAACTGATTTTCTTACTAAAACTCATGTATTGAACAGCCATTATGTGAGGGTAGACTTTTAGGAATTAGTAGGAGGATATTTTCTACGTGAGGGGAGAGGACTTGCAAGGCTCTGCCAATACAATAAGGTTATGAATTCTGCAATTGAGCCCTCAGGCTCCAATGGAGTGATCAAAATGACTGAGGTCACCAAATGGTGAGGCATACAAATTTCCCATGTCATTAGACATCTTGGAGGAGAGCTGGAGTGAAATTTCCTTCAGGGCTGTCACCTTGCCTCGGTGCTTTAGGAGCTGACAACCTCCACCAGGAAGTTACTCTTCTTGTAAGCAAACATGTAAGCTCCAGTCATCTGGTGGGACTTGTAATCAGGCGGGAAGAAAGTACTGTGCAAGACATTGAGGGGCTGCTTAGAGCTTCCCTTAATTCTTAAATTGTGTGTGTACATATATATACATATCACATTTGTCATTTAGGTACACACACTCTCCACCCCAGGTTATCAACGAGACAGTCTAGATTTACTGGACTTTGAATTGGTATACCCTAACAAAGCACAGGATGGAAGGTTACCTTTACAAATAAAACACGAAGATTTCCTTTTCTGCAGAAATAAAGCAGTAGATATTTTTAAATAAAGCTAGAGGAGAAAGCAGAACACCCTTCACTTTTTCTCTTCTGAAAAACACCTTATTTATGGGCAATGGCACCCAAAAGGAAAGGCTGCCTCAGGAGCAAGGGGCAGGCCCAAGTTAGCAACATGTACTAAAGCATCTCAATTTCTGAGCCCAAACTATAGCCATGACGTGTCTTTTGGAGAAGAATTCAAGTGAATGGTTGGACTGCAGCAAGAGAATTGACAACCTTGACTCCCTCTGTATTCTTAGGTATCCCATGGGATGGGACAAAGGAATGTATGGAGAGCCTGGAGAGCTGGATTCAAAACTGGCTCCAATATTTCCTAGCTGTGCAACACGAGACCATGACTGCGTATTCACATCTGTTTTATCATCTAAGAAATGAAGGTGCAGTACAAGGCCTGGCTCATAGTAGGCCATCAATATAGACTATTCTACTTCCTGGGCAATAACCTGAGACTTCCAGTACTTCTTGTGATTGTCCTGGATTTAATGATATCAAATCAAAGGACAAATCTCTCTCATGATCCAGAATCTCAACAGTTGGAAGGCAGACAGGAACTGCTGTGAGTACCTGATTCTTTCTGGAGACATCCGTTACCTACATCCCTTGATGACTTCTCCCCAGAGACTTCTGCAAATGCTGCTGCCTGTAGTCAGTCAGGACACCATTCTGAGCACTTTCACTCCTACTGATGTGGCGGGAGGGGCCTCAGCAGGCTGGGGCTTAAGGCCAAGCAGCACGCTCCAGCTTTGGGGGGAAGCGGGTGTGCCACTGCAGGAAGCATCCTAGTTTGTACATTGATAAATGCTACCGGCAGGAACTTGGGCGCCTGGGCAGAAGCTGCTGTGCTGTGTTTAATGCTTCCCTGGTTAAAGTTTTATCAGGTGCTGAAGACAGCAGGAGCCCATAAAGCAAATCTGAAACCCTTTCTAAGTAAAAGCAAAAGTGCTTTCCTTGAGGATTACAGGCATGATAATTTATTGAGACAAGTTGGCACATATTTCTAGAATTCTATTTGTATCAACTGCATAAATGCTTGGATTTTCCAAATACTGACTTAAAGTAATAACATATGATCAGGTATGGAGAGTCAATGATCTTTCCATTGCTAATGTAAGACTACCATTTGGAGATCAAACAATGATTGTTGGGGAAAGACAATACAAGCTTCCAAATCCTAGTCTTTTTAATCTTTTGATATTTTAAACTCTTTGAAGAGTAGTTGTTGGTAGTTTTGTGGATATGGTTGTAGGTTATAACTAGGAGTATACTAAATTCCCCAGCCTTTGCAGACAGATATGTGAAGCACCAAAATTATCTTAGCTACTTGTTAGACAACAGTTTGAGAGAAAAACATTTTAAAAACAACAACAACAACAAAAAAAACCCAGCTCAAACTCCTCCCAGTTCCAGTCTCCTTGCATATGTAGTGACCTAGGGTAACCCTAACCTAGCAGTACATATGCTTAGTAGCTTCCTGGTCTCAAAGGAATTAAGTCATTTCATCACATGCACAGTGTTGAACAAGGATATAAATACAAATGATATAAACAGGACTCCTACAAGAAGCAAGTGGTGTTTCTGCCTCAGAACTATCCTGTACACACACTCAGCAGCTGGCCCCAAAGCTTTGTGTTAGCTACACAGGTCACAGGCAGGCAAGCAGACAGGCAGGAAGAAAGGGCTCTCCCCCAAAGCAGACTCCTTGGTTCTGCCTCAGGGGTATTAGAAGTCTAGGCCCTTGGGTAGGAGCAACCCCAAGGGGCTCGGATACAGCTCCAATCAAATTCCTCAGAAGTGAGCATGGAAACACCACTAGAGGCAGAGGGAGGGAACACATAGCTCACTTGCAAACAAGAATTACCTTCCAAGTCTCCCATTTTATCTTAACAGTTTATATGTATGAACATTCTATTCCATAATATAACTGTATTTGCTTTATATAAAAATAAGGTTATCCCCTGACTTCAAACCATTTGTTAAGGAAAACTGATATCTTGGGAAGAAAGCATGCTTTTGAGCTTGCAGTTTCATATTTCACTAACACATCACTGTTTCCCAGGGGGTAAAATAGTTGGCCATAAGAAATTGTGATCTGGAAATGGGGAAAGACCAGGAAATCTAAGCTCCAGGGTATCTCTGCTCATGTTACTTAAGAGGAGAGAGCTAGGGTGCAGGAGATGATCTGGAAGTCTGTGGGTAGGGAATACCAAGGGAAGAATTCCAATTGATGTAAACAAAGGATATCTGCTGGGGGATGGAACTGAATTCAGCAAGTCATGGAGCAGTAAGAATTCTCCCCACACTGCAGTTAAGCCATATTAAGCTGACCTGGCAGTGGGACTGGCAAAAACCTACACTGAAAGTTCCCATTTGGCAATACACATTTCTAGTCTTTCATGTTGTGACAAGAACTCAGTCAAATAATTCAGGTTTTATCAGGGCCTTTACTGACTATTTTGGAAACTCAGGCAATTTAAATTCAGAAATATTGATTTCAACTTTTAATCAGATTTCTTTGGTCCTCTTTTCTGTGCCCCATCCCCACCCCCAGGCCATTTCCTTTCCACCTCTTCAATCATTTTTTTCATTTCCACAGCACTGAATTATGAATCTGAAGTCCTGGATAACCTCATATGCTAAAAATATCTGTCTCTTTCTAGCTTTTAACTCTCATTTTCAGGTCATCCATCCTAATTCACGGCACCACATTTTCACAAAGGTAGAACTGGACTATTAGAGACTGTGGACATGAGTCAATAAGGCCCTACTTTGTCCTCATTTGTTTCATGTGTCAGTGTGAACAAAGTAGGGTTTTTGTCTGCAGGTAGGCAAAAAGCTCTGACTTCCTTTCATGATTATTCCAGATCCTTCCTAATGAAGTGATACTGTTGACTTACACAACATTACAGGGGCTGGCTTTCCTGAGAAAGTTCAAAGCAGCCATTAAGGGGTTACCTGAAGGACCCTTTTCAATTGCTCCTGGTTGATCAAAGGGGTTCTTTCCTTGACTTACTGTAACAAGAGAATGAGAAGTATATAGTAAGCACAAAACTGGTCATTCCTTGGAGAGAGATGTGCCTGCTGTGGATCTGGGGACATATCCAGTGGAAGTACATTTGTTGCTGGGCAGCCTTCACAGAAATCAGAAGCTGTTACACACACGCTGTCACACACACATAGGGAAGGGGTGGTTTTCCACTCTGATGGCAAGCCTTCATGTGTCCTCTTCTTCACTGGCACCACTACAAAGGAAAAGGAGAAGCAGGTGAGTTAAGACATCACAGGAAGGGAGTAATATAGTCTACTGGTTGATGGCACCAGCTTTGTTGTCAGACATACCTGGATCCTAGTTCTAACTACTATGAAAGAGCAGTGTGGCCACGTATGGGCAAATGACTTGGTATCTCTAGAGTTCTGATTTCTGTATCTGACTACTGGGAGAATGAAGATAACAAAACTTTTGGGGTGACTAGAGGATTGAGAGACACAGGGCCTGGAATACAATACATAAAGATGAGGAGGATCATAATCCTTTTGAACTTAATTGACAAAATAAAATGATGGCAAAAATCAGGAGTTTGATTTCCTCTAAACCATCTATTGTTAGAAGAAGAACAAGGAGAAGATAGCTATTGATGGCATTCTACACTTGGAATAAAATGCAGGGTTTTAATTCCTGCCATAGGTCAGTCCCTGGGTTTAAATGCCAACTCTTCAGAGAAGGTACTCTACTGAAACACGATTCCCTAGTTATTCTCTATCACATTTCTTTCATAGTCCTCACCACATTTTATACTTTATTTGCTATTTATTCTCTTTCCACCCACTACTACAGCATACAAGAGTACTATTTTATCAACTACTGTGTATCTAGAAGTAGTACCATTTAAGGCACAGAGATGTGCTTAACAACTGTTTTTTTTAAAAAGGGAGTGAAATAACAACAGGAAGAAAGGACAGAGTTGAAAAGAATGGCTAGTCATTATTGCCTTCACCAGAGTATTCCAGATGTCAGTGATGTTTCCAATAGCCAAAAAAAATGAGTCATAGAGTCCCAGAGACATGGTTTGTACCTCAGATGCTCAGAGTCAGAGCATTTGTGGTCTGATCTTGAGAAAAAACACTGTCTACAAAGGGACAGGGTCCACGAGAAGGTGGGGTCAATGGAAACAAGATGCAGGGGTGAGTACACACAAAAGAGCAAAAGTAGCAAACTAGCCTACATTCTCATCACCCACTTTTAGAGTCACTGTGTCTTTAAAATAACAAAAGTCAACTTGATTTAGTGCTTACTGTGGGTCAGGAGTCTGAGCTTAAGTGTTCTCCGTCCATTTTTCTTATCACTCCCCATGCCAGTTCCAGGATGTAGAATTGTTATTATCCCTATGAACCAGATGAGGAAAGGAAAGCTCTAGAGAAATAAAAATCCTACAGCCACACAGAAAGGTTTGTGTCCTTGAAGCTTAAGGTTTACTTTTGACCAGAGAAACTCTAAAGCAGTCAAGCTGGTAGAGAAAGAAAAGATCTGTGGTGCATCAGTTCCTAGCTATGACCTAAAAATTTCTCTTCTCACAAGGGATTATCAATGTTTATATAAAATCTGTGTCATGTGCACCACCAATCTGGGAAAGGCTTTAGGGGAAAATACTCAAGGCAGCAGATTTCTAATACTTCCATTAAGGGTGGAAATATATAAGACACAGGGCCTACAAATTACATTACATATACACTAAAGGCCAAAAGAACCAACTTAGTAAATTTCACCATCCAAAATTCTGCCCTAGTTCCACTTTTTTTCCTGTTGTTTGTCCAATCATGGGATGGAGGATGCCAGTGGGTGGTCATTACATCAGTATTTGACCGCATCTGTCCTGAAGGGAACAAAGGGTCTTTTATGAAAGTTTCTCACCAGAATCAAAGCATAGTTCAAACCATCACTATATTCTCCCCCTTGGTATTATATTCAAAGCAAGCTCTTATTGTTTCCCTATCAGTTATACTTCATACAGGAGGTCCAGCATGGTGATTGTGCCCTTTCCCTAAGTTGCAGTTCACTCTTCAGAATTCCTGAGATATACAGTTTTAAGGGTTTGCGAATCTACTGAAATTGTATACAGAGTTTTCTCTGTGTGTTCCTTTGTCTAAGAAAGGCCATAATTTTCATCATAGCCTCAAAGAGGTCAAAGACTACAAATCAAGAACATAAAATTATAAATAAATTCTTTTCCAGTTGTCAGATTCTTTACTATAAGACTTGAAGAGAAGGTTAAGAGGTCGGTAGTCTTGAATTGTTTCTCATTGTCCTAAAAGAGACAGTTCCTGCATCTGAAAGATAAAAGTTTATCTCACAGGTTAAAACATGAGACCTTAGGACCCTGTCAAATCATTTACTGTATTCTTTCAATTGCTAAATATTGGCTGTCAACTATGTGTCAGGCATAATGCTAGGTACAAAAGACTAAGATGAACACAATAAGTGCCCTTGTAGACTTTATAGCCTAGTAGGTGAGACACAAGGGGAACATGATGGGTATTTTTTTTTTTTCCAGAATAGCATCTGAAAATAAGGAAGTATCTTATTTTCATAATTAATAACCCATTTTCACAATAACAACATATCATTGGTATGAGGCAGTACCTCCTTTCCTGAATACTCCTTCTTCACCTGCTGTGCAAGTAAGTGTATGTTTGTAAGAGTCTATCTGAAATGGTCTATAAAGTCCTCACTGTCTAGGTGAAGGAACACAGCCTTCCACTTAGGTATTCATTCCCCTCTTTGAAAACATCTAATGGCCCCACTTAGGACTTCTACCTTGAGTGGTACTCAGAGGTTACTGAGATTCTTTTTTAGTGTTTGTTAATGCACTTATTTTTCGTGAACTAGGGTGTTAAGCAGATAGCTCATTCTATAGAAGTACTAGGGGGCGGTTTGCAGGCAGCATTATATAATGGCTTTAGGGTCACCAGGCTGAACTAGGTTGGAATCCATGGGTGAATTATTAGCCTTCTCTGAATCTCAGTTTCCTCATGGTAGCATTATCTAGCTTATAGTTTTGTTATGAAAATTTAAGCGATTTTGCAATACAAATTATTTTAAAAAAAAAATTGACCTCCTTCCTGATGCTGAATTAAAAACTGCCTCCTCCTAACTTTCTGTCCATGCTCCTCATTCTGGCACCTGAAACATCACATTCCAAAATAAGTGTGTTTTTATCCCCAAATTCCCTTCAAATATTTAGAGACGAATAGTATCCTGTGTGGCTTGCATAGCTTGCTGGAAGCTTTCTTAATGACAACTCCAGATATACTGAAGTACAGGTACTGGACAGAAAGACTGAGTTCCATAGTTCTGATCCTTCTACATGGCAGGTCTCTAGAAGATTCTATCCCTGTGAAATGCTGGTGAGGACAAATAACTGAGTGAAATTTAGTTAACTGACCCTTGTCCAGTCACTGACTGATCAAGTTTGGGGGCACTGTTGTATCTCAGAATGGTGATCTTAAAACTGGAACACACAAAGCTCTGTGGTACATAATGACTTTCCAAGGAGTATCTGGATACGAGCAGTTTTAAGGAAACAAATGTGGAAATCCTTAACTTCTATATATACTCTTTCTTAAAACTGCTGTTCCCAAGAACATATGTGCCTATGGTCTATAGGTTCTTTTTAGCCACTCCCACTTTCAAAATCACTTTACTCCCACTTCAGAAGAGAAATGCACACTTCTCACCTTCCTGAATCAACCATTTGAGTGTGTCTCACTTCTACAAAGAGTTCAGTAGAGGAAACAATCTCTGATTTCATCCAGGTTATACACATTATCTCTCTTAAGATCCAAGAACTTAAATTCAAAAGTGGGATCAGTCATGAGTTGTGTACTGACATGTTAATCTGAACTAAAAAATATGAAATCAGGCTTGATCTGACAGAAAACAAGTCTGATTCTGCTGGATGGTCTAACCATAAGAACTGACTTTTCTAATTAAATTACACAGTGAACCTTGCCTGTAAATTTAATAAGCTAAGTCCAAAGTACCAAAGTTTTGACAAAAAGAGACATAAAAGTTCATGTAAACTAAACAACATGTTAGCACTCATATCCTTTGTAACTATCTAAAATTTGATATATAATTTTAGGAGTTAATTTCAAATGAGTAAGGAGGCACATATTTTTTTCTTCAATTCTTATATGGAACAGAAAAATAACAATTTTAGCTAAAGGAACTGGAAACTCCTAAATTGGGGAGGTGGTGTTAAACTTTACACCTCCCTGGTTGGGAATATAGGTTAGGGTGACAACAATGGGACTAAGGAGTCCAGCCAGAAGAAGGTTGTGTCCCCTGAGTTAGGTACAATGATGAGGAATCCTTTCTGTTGTGCTGTGGTGCCTACAAAACTGAAGCGTTGTCAGAGTATGCCAACAGCCCCAGTCTCACTAAACCCCTCCATACCTGCTGACAAAGTGATTATAATGGACAAGGGATTCACTGCCTGACAATTTTTTAGTTAGTCCATGGCAGGCAGGCAGCTCAGTTTTTTAGCTTGTCCCTAGAGTTTATACCCTAACTAGGGGTATAAAAGGAAGAGGCATTCTAAATTCCTGAGTTTAACAGTTTCTTTTCGTAAGCATATAATACAACTTAATTTCACTTGGCATCAGTCATGCCTGCTGAGTTCTAGGCTATTTATTAATTATTGCTGTAAAAGGATTATTCAACTCAGTAGAACAGAGAAATTAAGAGGTATTGACAAGGGAGGAAGGCTAGATTCAGTCACAATTCAAAAAGATAGATTTAGTATTCTCCAAAAATTAGGCCACAAAGGCATGTACAAGGTGCTAACTGGGAAGCCTTGAGCTTTTGGCATTTTATAAAGTGGCTGCCTAGTTTCATAAGTATGTAATCAGCCCTGCTGGGGAGATGGACTGCACACTCAGATCTTTCTCCACTAGACACACTCATCTGACCCAAAAGCCTGGGCTCAAAGTGCTGCAAGGGACCAAAACTCAATTAGTCCCAACCTGTGGAACTCATGAGAGTTACCTACGGTGAGGTACAAATGCCCTTAGTTTATCTTGAGTTAACTGAGAAAAATGAGAAGACTAGCTATGTGACTCTGGTATGCATGTTTCCTCACCTGAGAAATCAGAATGCCTTGCAGTGAAGTTTAGGAAAACTCCATATCATATAAAAGCTAACCTCCTTTCCCACTTCAGCACTTGCCAAGCTAATTAATTCACTCTCACTTTTAGTGTTTTCTCTTTGCTTCCTGTATCCCTCTAGTTTTCTATCTATCACCTCAACCTGAAGTATGGTTTAAAAGTTTCAAGTCTTTCACTTCTTTTTGGTTGATTTCTAACACTGGGTTGAAAAATGGCACTGTTTGATTAGCACCTAGAACAGACGAAAAAGTAAGCCCTGGTATGAGCAGAAGTCCTGGGATTCTTCATTTCTTTGTGTTTCTTACAAAAGTGACTTGGCTTCTGCCTCACTGCATCTTCCTTCTCAAACCACGAGAAGGGCTCTTCTGTCTAGATTGCATTCTACTTTATCCTGTGAGCCTTCTTTCCTTCAATAATTGCCATTATTTACAAGGGCTTACTTAATGTTTCACAACAGCACCAAGTCATTTGTGTATATATCTCATGGCACCCTAACAATAGATTCTTGTATTATCTCCAATCTACATGTGAGAAAACTGAGATACTATTATGGCTTCTGGTAGGTATTATCGTCTCTACAGAAGAAAAGTTGAGGCCTAGGGAGGTTAAATGACTTGCTCAAGATATACAGCTTGTAAATAGATCTAAGTTAAGCAATCAGACTCTCTCTAGAGAAACTGGACTCAGAAGTGAAACTGGACTTAAGAGTTAAGACTGTGTTTTCTGACCCGTGGTTCCCTAGTCAATAAGTAGCAATCATTTGCATTTTCTAAAATTCAAATTTTTCACCTGAAAAAATAGGAATAACAATATCAATCAACAAAGATTTTTAGTGAGCTGGAAGATAACTGGCAAGGGCTTTTTCTAACTGTCACGGTGCTGATGGTGATGGTGGTGAAGTCAGGGTAGGATTAATATGGAAGGAGAAGCAAGTACAGACCAGAGTTTGCCACTAGATCCTCACAGCTGGTTCTTCCTCCTCAGATCTATTAAGGGGATTTTAAAAAGGGTTTGGTCTCCGGTATGGCCTATGATTACAGTGCCAAATTTAATCTCTTGAACCTTGCAGGCTATTTACCAGTGCACCCTTCCTGCACTCAGCAGCACCTATGGGGGTGGTGGCCTGTGTTCATGAAGATGTCAGGCCTGCTCAGCTAGTATCCTGCTATAGGGAGGTACCTTAACAGAAGTAAAAGTTGGGCTCCTTAGCCTGCCAAGTTCCATTTGCTCCCAGGACTCCCTTCTTCAGTACTGAATTCTTTGCTGCTGATACATTTAGAAAACAACTTTCTAGTCTTTTTTTGCTTTTTTTTTTTTTTAATAAATTCAAAAAGTAATGTTTCCCTTTTTAGTTGCCTTTTACTTTCTGCAGCAAAAGGTATTGCTTCTATTAAAAAAAAAAAAGATTCCATAGTGTTATTCACCAGGGATAATCACCATTAATGCACTGAAATATATCTGCCTATATTCCTTGTCTATATATATAAAATACATACTCATCTTTCATAAAATTAGCTCATACTTCCAGGCTTGTTTGAATTTTCTTTTTCCAATCAAATATCAATCAAGAATTATTGAGAAATATATTTCTGTAGAGTTATGATTTGTGAATTGTATGGATTTAGCATAGCTAACACTGGACATTTATTTCTACTTTTTCACCATTACCCACATCACTCTTGACACACATCACTGTGGACGAATCACCCTTAATTATTTCCAAAGAAAAATTCAGGGGTGCACGCCTATAATCCCAGCGGCTCAGACAAGAGGATCTTGAGTTCAAAGCCTGCCTCAGCAAAGGTGGTTAGGCGCTAAGAAACTCAGTGAGATTCCGTCTCTAAATAAAATACAAAATAGGGCTGGGGATGAGGCTCAGAGGTCGAGTGCCCCTGAGTTGAATCCCTGGTATAAAAAAACAAAAACAAAAACAAAAAAAACTCCTGGGTCAAAAGGCATGTTTGTGTGTGTGTGTACGTGCATGTGTGTGTATTTTTAACAGACTTTAATTTTTAGAACAACTTATAGTTTTACTAAAGAAACTGTAAAAATGGGGCAATGTGATTCCATACCCAGTTTACCCTATTATCAGCAGGAAATGACTAAGAATTTTTTAGTTTTTTTTCTAATGTTCTTTTTTTTTCTTAATGTTCTTTTCTATTCCAGCATACTACATTTAGTTATCAGGCCCCAACTGACTATAACAGTTTCTCAGACTTTCCTATTTGTGACAATCATGACAGTTTTGAGGGCACTATATTGGTCAGGTATTTTATAAGAATGTCTTTCAATCAGGATTGGTCTGATGTTTTTCTTGTGATTAGGTCATGGTTATGGGCTTTTGGAAGGCAAACTACAGAAGTAAAATGCCATAATCATTGAAAATATCAAGGGGTCAAGCTGAATATAACCTAGTACTACTAAAGCTGACCTTGACCAACCTGGTTGAGGTAGTGCTTGCCAGGTTTTTCCACGGTAAAGTTACTTTTTTATTCCCTGGCCTTCCCACAATATACTCTTCAGAAGGAAGCTACTAAGAGCACCTTACACTTAAAAGTGAGGAGTAATGCTCCCTCTCCTTGATGGTGAAGCATATACATAAAAATTATCTGAAATACTTTGAACACGATATGTGTCTCTTCTCCTTTATTTAGTCTACTTTTTACATTTGTATGGACTCGTGTACATTTATTTCATATTTTGGGTTATGATCTAAAACTACTTATTTTCTTGCTCACACTGTTCAGCTTTGGCTTTTGGGAGCTCTTTTTGTTGGCTCCTGTGTTCCCTTGACATATCCCCATCAATGTGGATTTTGGTTTGCTTTTGAGTGTTTCCTTACTTTATGACACTATACAATCTTCCAGGCTTAGCCTGAATATTTCCTGCCCTAGATGGAGAATCAGGAATTTCTCTAAGGAGCATAGGACATGTGTTTTTAAAGGAATCTGATACATTACTGTGAATATGCCCTCCTGAAATCTTCTTATGCTGATTTATAGTCATTATTTGTACAGGTGTGAGAATGCCCATTACCCCCCCACACCTTTGCCAATAAGAGGGCATTTTCAAAATGCCAGTGAGAAGCTGACATGAGAGTGTGTGTGTACTTGTGTACAAGTGTATGTATGCTTGTACATATGTCTCATCTGTTCCTTCCCTCCGAAATAACTTCTGCATTATGTGGCTTCCTGTTGAACTTGGAGAGGAAAATGCCACAGTGGCAATAAGGTTTTCCTTTTCTCCACCTTCATGTTGGCCTTTCCCAACCTCCTTTCCCTCCCATCGCACAGCTGGATTTCACATCATTGAGGATGTCCTGTGGTGAGGGATGAAAAGAACCTTTCCCATATCCTCCAATGCAGGTGGGGAACTAGAAGCAGAAAATAGCCCAAAGGTTTACCTTTCCTGTTTCCCACACCTTCAGGATAACACCTGACCCAGTTTCCTCATCTTCTCTTGGCATATGAATAATGGAAGCCAAATCTCTCTCAAGATTTGATTTCTACTGAAATCTTAAATATAAGATTTAATAAAATGCTGGCCTTCAAATTTTGTTGCTTCAGCTGCTGCATCTTATAAGTTACCAAAGGGAAAAGGAGAAATGATCAATAAATACCCTCTTGACACTAATCTCTAATCACTATAAACAGTTGTGTGTGTGTCTGTGTTGAGTAGCTTTGAAATCCCATGATGACTCTGAGAAGAGGTGAAGCATACCAACCCTTCACGACCTAGTGCTAATTTTCATATGGAAGAGAGAAGAAATAAAACCACCTGGGTTTGAGTCACAGTTCTGTCATGTACTAGCTGTGGGATCTAAATTCTGTATTTTTATCTGAAAATGGAGGACAATTTAGTAACTGCTTGGAAGAGTTGCCAAGAAGATTAAGTGAAATTAATGTATAGGGTGCTTGAGATACGTATAAAGAGCCTGGCATGGGACCTGTCACACAGTAGGTGCCCACAAGGGAGGTTAACAGTCATACAATGAATTGATGGTGGAGAGAAACTGTCTGCAAGTCAGAGTTTCAGTTTCCTGAAAACACCACCTTGCAACCCCCACTCTTTCTCTAGGACTATTCATGAGGGGGGGCAGGGGAGGAACAGGGGAGGCAGGAGGGAGTCAACACTGGTCACCCATGCACTCTAGACATCAGCCTGTCATTTGTTCAAGCTTCTTTCTTTGTGTTTTGATAATGGGTCATGCGTTGATAACACCATAACAGCTCTCAAATATTGAATGCTTTCTATGTGCCAAGCACTGTGCTCAAAACCTTAAGAATACCAACTTCCTATCCCAGTGAGCCCAACAGTACGTCCTTCTGACTCACCCTGCACAACCTTTCTCATGTCCATCCATTTATCTTCTCCGGGGCTGGGGCTATAGCTCAGTTGGTAGAGTGCTTGCCTCACAAGCACAAGGCCCTGGTTTCAATCCCCAGCACCACAAACAAAAAACAAACAGAACAACAACATCTGTCTTCTCCACTGCCATCACCATCTATCACTTGAACTACTGTACTTGCCTAGGCTGGTCTTCTGCTTTTTTTCCTTTTTCTCCCTTGCGGTAATGGGGATTGAACCAAGTGCCTCACGAATACTAGGCAAAATGCTCTGCCACATCCTCAGCCCCTTTAAAAACATTTTTTTTGGGGGGGGGGTTATGCTTATTGAACCCAGGGATGTTTTTACCACTGAGCTACAGTCCCAGCCCTTTTTTTTTTTTTTATTATGAGACAGAGTCTCAGTAAGTTGATGAGGCTGGCCTCAAATTTGAGATCTTTGTGCCTCAGCCTCTCTAATAGCTGAAATTGCAGGTGTGTACCACTGTGCCTGCTCCTACTTCTACTCTTAATTCACTATTGTATATTTACAGACTGCATTCACAGAATACTATTTTTTAAATGTACAAAGTGTAAGTCATTGTCCTACTTAAAAAATCCTTCTATGCCTTTCTATAACTCTATGGCCCACAAATCTCTACTTGCTTTGGCCCCTGCCTACCTCTCCAACCTGATTCATGCCACTTTCCAGCCACACTGATTTTCTTTCTGTTCCTTAAGTTAAGTTGTGCTTGTTCCTACCTTACGGCTTGCCTTTTTGTCTCAAACACTCCTCCCCTCACATCTTGGAATGACTAACTCCTTAACATTTTGATCTTAGTGGGAAATAATTTTCTCAGAGGCTGTTTCCAACCGAGCAAGCCAGAATGGCCACCCCACCCATCCCTGAACTATTATATCAGACTGTTGTACTGTCTTCTTTGCACTGACCACTATCTAAAAATTATTTTGAGATGGTAAGGGTTTTCTACCATTTTGTTCCCTGATATATCTAGTATGTGGTAATGCGCTTGAGCAAACTGAGGCAGGAAGATCGCGTGAGCTCAGGAGTTGCCCAGGGACCAGCCTGGGTTGAAAATAGCTAGACTCTATCTCAAAAAACAAGCAAGTAGGTGACTGATCAAAATAACCCCATAAAGAATTAATGTTCTTAGAAACCTTCCCAGGCAAACTGTGGGCTGCTTGCTGGTATTAACGATACTGCCCAGGAATCTCACTTCTACAGATGAACCCAGATCTCATTTCTTTCAGATTGTTACTGTAATGATCTCATATATATAATGTCTGGGGTACAAGTTGTTAAAATGCTGTGTCATAAACAATGGTTACTCCGGTGAACAGCTAGGCCTTAGTGGTAAAGAACAGGTGTTTGACACGCAGGGAATGCTATTGTCACTAAGGACACAGCAGAAGCAATCTCATGTCCAACCTTCCCCAACATCTGAAGAACCAATTCATCCCCATGAGGAAATGTTCTCAACTGGCTTTCCTATAGAACGGTTGCATAACTGGGAACTTCCAATGCTCTGTGATCTAGCTGTGAGCTGTTCTCAAAGCAGGCTTGGGTCATAACTTTAAGCCATCTATCCAACACCCTGACATCTGATGGAGGGAAAGAGATGAGGATGGTATTAAGTCATCCAGGCCAAGGTGGAGGTGAAGGGTGCTTAAATTCATTGCCCCCTTCAACCCACACCTTCCTTCTGATGACGTGCCAGCTGAGGCCTGAAACAGAAGTGGGAGAGTTGGGGTTAGTAGTGTGGTCGTTGTGACCAATAGTAGAAAAAACACACAATTAAACTTTAGCACATGCTGGCAGTATGACTTTGAGTGAGTTACTTTTTTAAAGTTTCCACAGCTATAAAAAGAGGATAATGACATAAATACTCACTAAATGGATGCTGTTATTTGCTAGATTCTGAACTAATCAACCAAAATTTTTACATTTAGTTTTCATAATACTGTGTACTAATAGAATCAACACTCCATTTTATGGGTGAAGAAAACAAGGAGCAGAGAAATAAAGTGATATCTCAAAGTCCCACAGCTATGTAGAGCTGGAATTACAACTAAGGTATGTCCCTTATTTTTAACCCTAGGCAGGAGACTATGGTAAGTGAATTTCATATGAGTGGAGTGTCTAAAGTCAATTTGGCTGCATTTGTCCAGCCAGGCTATAGGTATTGCTTCTTACAACTGATGCAAATATTAAATGAGACAATAGACAAAGTGAACATTGAAATTCAACTGTTTTTATATCAATTCCATCCTGAAGTCAGTCACTTCTCTTTCACCTCACAGTGACTGAACTGAGCCCCTACTAAATCCAAGTGACAGTACACAAAGGTGAATCAAATAGTCTACCTTAAAGAACCTTGCATTCTAGCAAACAATGTAGCCCATGTGCTGACAGAGAAAGAAGTGGTGGGTTCCACCTACAGTGTCAGAAATGACTATATCGTGCAGTGTTGACATATGGATTGTTATTTTCCAGAAAGACAACAGGGCCAGGAGGACATGCCAGGTGGAAGAAAAAGCTTGAGCAAACTCTTGAAGATGTGAACAGTTGGGCAAGGTCAGGGAGCTACAAAAAGTTCAGAAGGGTTAGAGATAAAGTGTGAGAGGGTAGATTGAGAGAAGAGTGACTCATAGCAGCTCATGGGTCATGTCTGAAGTGTTTCCTAAGATGGGGGATGTGGGTGGGAAAGAATAGATAAGAAGGGTATCAGGGCTCCATATGGTGTCTACCACACTGCCAGCTCTCCAAAATGTGAACAAGGGTTATGTTTAAAATATACAGGCTGTGTTCTGTGCAACACTCCCCAAGGCAGCACAAACAGATGTTTCAGAAAGAAAAAAAAAGAAAAGAAAAGAAAAACACCCAGTGGTAACTCAATATAAAGCCTGTGTGAGGGCAGACTGGCTAGCTGCTTGAATGTGACTGTCCCATCAGTGCAGGTCTGAGATTCAGCTTGGAAAAGTGATACATGTGGTAATGTTGTGATGATGGGGTCTGAAGCTAAGGGACACTAACTTCCAAGCAGAACTTAGGGTTCCCTCTTTGCCAAAGCCGGCCTCACTTGTCCAATTTAAGGTCTATGCTAGGGACAGTGAGAGTTCTGAAATGGAAAAACAGGAACACATGGAGGTGTATTAGAGTATAATTCAAGCATCTCTGCCAGCACATCATCTCCGAGACGAGGATAACTGTGGAGTAGATGTCTGTAAAAGGGAAGAGAGAGTCTTTGTTCTACTGCCTGGTTCCTTTCCTATTTCCTACTCCATCCTATTCCTCCTCTTGCAATCCATAGTCTTGTTATGTCTCCCCAGGAAATGGAAAAGAAACCTATCCCCAACTATACTCCACCACCACAATATTCCAAAAGTTCACGATGCAGTCAACAGTTCTAGACTGTAGAAAGTTGCCCCTACTGGGAGGAAGGTTGTTATAGACAGCCAAGGAGATGAATATAAAATCCAATTTACTTTCAGTCAACCTTACTGGAGGCTTTCTCTGGATGGCAATAAAGTGCTACCAGATGCGTGAGAGCACTAGTCTGGTCATCACTAGATAACCCAAAAACACATAAATTCGCCCAACAGCAGAGCAAAATCTGAGAGGGGAGGAACTAATACTGCAGCTTTCTATCCTTTGAATGTCATACCCAATCTCAAGACTGAAGAAAGTCCACTGTCCGAACTCAACCGTCTACAGTGGAGAAACTCAAAGATAACCAACATGAGTGCATGTGAACAACAGTTAAGGTCTTCACCAACTTTCAAAAGATCTTCTCCCATACACTTTCAGTCTATAAGACTCTATTAAAGTTGTTTGTTTAATCTAAGGTACTGTACTTAAAAGGTTCCTTCTTTGAAGCCCTAGAGTTTAAAAATCAGTATATATAACAAGATGAGAACAGGCCACAGGACCACCATAAGCCACTTGAGCACAGAAGAGTTACTGAATGAGTCAGCTGTCATCTTAGAAGTTGATGGGATGAGGTGGTAGAATAGCAGGCTTTGCTGGGGAAAGAAAATTGATAATCTTTAAAGGATCAGAACTGGAGTGTTAAATACAGGGTGCTGAAAGGAGTAGATAAGCATTATTAAAGACACAATGTTTCCCTCCTCCCAGTTTTTCCTGAAACCAGCTCACTATAACACCCAAATGATATAATCCTACCAATATAATTTCTCCTATATGCAGACCTGTTTATGTGTCATAACATTTATTTATGATACCTGGAAAGCCACTGCTCTCTACTGGCTTAATTACAGGGCCCAGAGAGGACAGCCCAAGTATCCCAAAGGATATTTGGGGAATATGTCCCTAAAAACCAAGTAAGTCTAATCAGTATTTAAGATTGCCTAACTGATAGGTATCTGTCAACAATTTGAGTGCCAGGGCTACCTGATGTCAAAACTCAACCCTGCCTTTCAGACAGAGAGAAGTAGGAAGTGCATAGAGAAACTGAAGTCTGAATACAGTACTTCCACTTATCAAATGGATTCTCCTGGGCAAAACTTATTCCAGTAGACCTCAGTTTACTTACTGTGAGACCCAGGTAATGATAGTAAAAGCACATAACACATGAGAAATGCTAACAAGTGTTTGTTTTTCTCATGAAATGGTGTGCAAGACAGTGCCCTCCACACACTAGACTTTTACTACATATTGCTCTGCTCCCTTCTTCCTCCTTGGATTGAATGACTTTTAAGGCTCTCACATTTTGAGTTCTAATCAAATTCAAATTATTTACAAAACAAAAAATATATCAGATGGCTCTTTTACACCAGCACGAGAAGTTAAAACGAAGTGCATAGATCTTTACCTTTCCCAACCCTCACTACTTGAAACATTACACTGCAATATTCACTGAGCCCAGCGAAAAAGGGTAGGAGGGAGGGAATGATAACAAAATAAATATTTCATCCTACCACTTTGGGGAAAAGAGAGAAATTCTTTTGAGAATTGCTTTTAAATTAAAAATCATTTTCTGTAAGGCAACAAAGACAGTCCTCTATAAAAACTATTTTTAGGGCCCTTGGCTGAAATATATGCAAGAAATAAAAAAGAAGATACAAAGAAGAGTGACAATTTTGTTAATAGGAGTTTAAGTAAAGCCTATGTTATTACCTGTTTCATGTTCATATGGGGCAAAACCTTTCTTTCTTTCCCAAACTGCTTCTCTAGCTCTTTCTCCTGCGTCTGATTTCTGACAATGCTTGGAACCAATGCCTCTGAAGGCTAGCCACATACCTGTTCTTGCCTGCTGAACAGGGTGGGAAGATCAGGCCTTGGAAATGGAGTCAAACTAATGGTGAGAACCTAGCAAATAATACGCGGAGCTACTGGTCTATGTGAAAGGCAAGATGATCACCCACTAAGTTCATTGTAATTGGCATGAATGGTCACAACATGGTTTTAAGGGACTGGGGCTCAAAACAAGACCCTCAAAGTAGATCTAGCACAGGAATTTAAAACTATTTGGAGGAAGAGAGCAGAGTGACTCCATGAATCTGATATAACTCCTTACTAGAGGCTATATTTTTCTTTCATTCCAACTGCACCTTCCCTCCTCTCTGATTAAGAACAGTAATGGCACTGAAATCCATAGATAATCCTTAAATCTCTGTGGCAGCTCTAGTTCTAAACTCTTCCTTCACAATGACAGTTTTAACAACTGTTAACAAGTCATAACAAGACCTCTCTTGCTCTAATATAAAGAACACCCATATCCTTTCTCTTTCCCTTCCCAACTCATAACCAGTCTTAAAGGGGAACTCAGTGGTTAAACTATTCATGGGGAAGTAGAAGTGTAGGATGTCAAAGACTGTGAGACCAGGTAAGTAGGAAAGCAGCTTGATAAAGACAATATATACAAACACCTGCCACAGCAGAAAGCTTGGCATCAGAACTGGCAAAGAATTGTGAAGTGAGTCATGTGCACAGACAGGATAATAATTCACTGCAACAACTAGGAAGTGGAATGCAACATGAGGCGTTCTAAATCGTGATGTAAAAAGTGGTAAACACTGGAAGCCTCTTTATAAAGTCCTGGCTTTGTGGTTTTAGAAGAAGTGAGAAGGTTCAAGAGAGTCACACAAGATTGGGAAAGAAGCACTTAATGTGAAATTAATTTGCCTGGCATTGATCACCCAGTATCACAGGGTTCTGGTGGTGGTATTAACCTGGTATGGATACCTGGTGATCCCTCCTCTAGACAGTGAGCCGCTGCTTGAAGGTATCTTTATTCATCACTTACAGCCCTAGTTCGCTAAGCATCTAAGAAAGTATGTGGAATGAAGATACAAGGGATCTTCTATTTCAATCAACTTCCCCTTGGTGAAGACATACTTAAAAGGTTAAAAAAAAAAATAGTGGGTAACAGTCTAGGTCCCCAGGTAGTAGGGCCATGATACAATGGATGATTAACTCTAGTTGTATCTAGGATGCTCCTAAGGATGTGCCATTTCTGCTCATGGTGATAAAACAGACACTGAAAAAATGTAATGCTAGCTGCCCTTTGTTTATTATCTTTGTTTTTGTCTTGCTATGTGCTCTCACTGGTGCCATTTGAGTTTACCACAAATCTCTGCTGATTATACTTCCAGACACACTGGACCAAGGTGACAGAAGGTATGAGAGCAATCTTCAGAGTCACTCCTCCAGCTGCCTGCCAGCTGCTCAGAGACCCATCATCTCACTTTGCTGGAACTGAGCCTTGCTCCCTCCTCCAGTCCCAATGCCAGACAGCACAGCTTTCCCAGAGGTCAGTCACAAATTCACATCAAGGAACAAGCAGCAATTACAAATTGAGTGCCTGCTGGGAATATTTTTCCAGTATCAAGCAACCATTAAAAGCACTTAAGGAAATCACAAAAGGGAGGTGAGAGAATACTTGAAGAGCTATAAGACGGGGAGGGCAGAAAGCAACTGCCCATCTTCTACCTTGGAGGGAAAAACTTGACTTAAAAAGCAAAGCTGGTTCTAAAGAATGGATCGGCTTTTGGGAAACTGAAGAACACTGTATCTTCTAACCACTCTCCTGCTGGGGCCAAAATACTTCAGAGGCTTGGGAAAACATTTGCTAACATAAACAGAGTAAAATGACATTTCAAGCAATTATATATTTTAAAAAATTTATTCAATGTGCATTCCTTATCATCAGTACTTATATTCTATTTTTCTTAAAAATAGTTTTTAGTTGTAGATGGATTCAATACCTTTTATTTTATTTATTTATTTTTAGGTGGTGCTGAGGATCAAACCCAGTGCCTCCCACACGCTGGGCAAGCGCTCTACCACTGAGCCACAACCCCAGCTCTTATAGTCTCTTCTAACTTGATTAAGACTCATTTCTAAGAAGAAGGCATTTTGGTTCTATTTAACAGATGTGGAAACAGGTTCAGAGAAGTGAATGACTTGACCATACCTAAAGTCTATATTTGAAAAACTGCAAAACCCATTTTTTTACAGTGGAAAGAAGGCTGAATTGACTGCGAGTCATTGCCAGCTCTGTATCACTCTGATTTGGTAATTAGTGGGAGTGTGGAGGTTCTGCAGCAGTATGTGGTAACTTTTTTGGTCCACCTGATATAAAGAAGCACCAACTCACCTATCTTAGATGGATTAATGCAATCTTTTTGATGGCTCTGTCTTCAATCTTCTGGTTTTTAATAACCATTTAAAAGAAAAGGACTGGGAACTGAGGTAAGGAAGGTCACTTTCCTCTCTTAGTTCCAGTATCCTCATCTGTAAAATGGGTTCAATGAAACCTTTCAACAGAGTAGTTGTGAACACTAAATAGGAAACCTTATTAAAGTCCTGAAAGGTATATCTAGCAAAAGAAGCATACTTTATAAATAACAGATATTACCATAATTTCTCTTTTATTCAGATTAAGTTTTGGAAAATCCATAGGTTTGGCATCACCTTGTTCTCATTCAGTACCAGGTGCTATTTATAGTTAAAAAAATTTTTTTTAAGTCTTGAGTTTGTTTCATAGCTAAGAATGACTACAACAGAAGAAGGACAACAAAAGCCAACAACTTGGATCCAGGAAATAGGACACCACATTCTCTTTGGGGCCGGTCCTGTTCAATATGGTTCAGTCTCCCTGAGAAGACTGCAGAGCTATTTAGAGATCAGAAACTGTACTATATACACAGATGGCAGGGAACCTTGAATTAAGTTTTAGGGGACCAAAGATAGGTACAGGATGAATTAATGCAAATGGCTCTGCTTCTAGTTATACAGTCCCCTGAAGGCACATTTACTAGGAACTCAAAATGGGCAGCTCTAAAATGGGCTAATTCACTGCACAGATAGCAGTGAAGTGAAGAAGAATCAGGTTGTTATTGTTTGTTACCCCTGTTCCTCACTATAAAGACTAATCCTAATCTCGACACCAATAGGGTCAGAGGGTATGAAAAGCAGAAATTTTTCTTGGGTTTTGGTCTCCTGCATTCTGTCACAAAGCTGTTTCTGATGGTGAGCTATATCTGCCTCCTGGTGCCCTGTCCACAGAAACCTGGAGTCAGCACTGCAGGAGGCAGCTTCTATTTGCATTCTCACTTCTTCATCCTTTTCTAACAGGCCTTCCAAGTTGAAGGAAGACTAACCCTGCCCAGGGCAAAAGTAAAATGTGCTTCAAATCACTGCTCCTGAGGAAATGGTGAACTGCAGAGGAAAGCACCTAGATACACAGTGCTTTGAATGGTCTTGCCTCTTGCTGTTTTCTTTTAGAGCTTACAGCAGACATCATTGCTGTATGAATTCACAAAATTGGAGAATATATGACTCAGATTCAATACAGAGTTGGAGTCATTTGCATTTTAACTACCCCCAACAGTATATTTGATTCTATAAAATTTCCTGTAAATTAGTAAACTTTTCAGTATAGGTCAAGCATTAGGAACTTTCTAGCAGGAATTAAAAATGTCTTTAAGATTATTGCACCAGTTTCATATAGGCTTATACTTCTAGACAAGACTTGGGAAAACTAGTTCTTCCAAGTATGTCTTTCCTATACTAACATAAAAGTTAGGTGATGCACCATGTAAAAATTAAAGCTTGAGAGACTCAAAGAGGGTAAGGCACCCCCTATAAAACAGGAAAGGAGACTCTACAGATAATGACATTCTACAAATTAGGTTTTTGATAGATTTTCAGCAGTAAAAAACCTGGAGACAGCTAAAATCACTTAAAGACACAGACACATTTTACTTCTCCAAGTCAAATTTTAGAAAGGATTTTGGCCTTTGGGGGAAGGGGGGAGATTGGAAGCAAAACAAACACTTCCAGACCCCTTAACATATATGCTTACTGTATATACAAATACACATATATGCATACTCATTCTAGATTCAGTTTGCAACCACTATTCCTGCTTTGATTTGCTCTGTGATTACTGAGTCAGTAATTTTAAACTGAGTAGCCAATTTTTATTAAGGGATAACTACTGCATATTTAAAAGACTGAGCTGGAATAGGTATGATATAAATATGTAGTGCTTTATAGAAACTTAGGACACTCTCATATTCTGTAAACTACCACCCCTCCTTCTTTTTAATTTCCAGAATTCTTGAATGAGGACTCATAATATTAGGTCTCACAACTTGTCTTCCAGTACCCTTTAACTGTTGAGATCCTAAGACTGTGAAAGAATATATCTGGCCTAAATAAATATAGCATACCAAGAATCCTCTATAGACTGTCTGAATGTGTACATATATGTCTGCAGAGGTATGTTTTGAAACCCAAGGCCATTTACTGAATAGTTGAGTACCCTAGCCCCTCTCCACAATTCACAATGCACAAATGGTGCTACCATCTTCTATGGCATGGGCCAACTCTCACCATAAAGATCAATCTCATAACTAATTTCAATCCCAGCACATTCTGCCCCCAAGTGGACCTCTGTCTCACTCTTCACCCTCAACACTGAAGGTTATGTCATTGTTGGCTGGTGGATGGGGTGAATGATACACTGAGCTTATCTGCAACTTTTTTTTGCCTATGTACATAAAGGCAAGAGGATTTTAGTGTGCCCCAAACCTGGATCCCTAAAGCAGCAGGGTTTTTCCTTCTAACACAAAAATCTGCATACAACGTGTGGTTATTAAGTAGCCCAAAGTATTCACAAAGAAACCTGCTTGCACAGGTTTGCTAATATGCGCAGCAAAATACCTTCAATGTGCCCTTCCAGAAAAGGCCTAGTCTCTCATTTCAGGCACACAATTCATTCTGACCAAACTATTCTATCTGCTACATGAATGCAAAAACATATGCACACACACAGGGCGTCCCTCGTTTCCTCTGGAGTAATGGGAGCCTGGGCAATACTTGAAGCACTCATTTTCTAACATAAATTAGAATGGAGCATTGAAAATGCCAGTGACATCTGCACAGAAACAAAATGTATTCATTATAGTTGGTGCTATTACAATGAAAGGAAATGCATTCATAATGGCAGGACATTTAAAATAATGTGTTGCTGGATTCTGTGTCCATAAAAGCCATAATGAAGAAAGAGGAGTGGGTCATGTAAATTAAAAGGAGGTACAGGGCATAGGGTAGCTTCAAGGGCTCTGGGCAATGTCAGTGAGATGGCACATTCCTAGATCCACAGGGAGAATTGTGATCATTAAAAGGCAGAAGAAGCAAGAACAACGTCACATTGGCATTGTGAAGAACTGTGGTTTGAACCCTGTCTCTGCTATAGGCTAGTTTTGTGATGCTGGGAAAATTATGTCAATATCTCCTATATATCTCAGATCTATTACTTGGATACATCTATAAAATGAGAACCTACTTACCCCCAGGACTGCAGGAGAAGGAAATGAGAGAACATTTATATAAAGTACTTAGATACAGAACAGGCATATATGTAAACTCAATAATAACTTTTCTTTTGTTATCACTAAAATGGCTCTGTGATTCGAGAATAGTCTAGTTCTCCAGATGTGTTTCTTCTATAAAGTAGAATTAATAAAACCTGTTCTTCCTACCTTACAAGCTTATTACAAGGAGCAAATGAAATGATGTGTGATGGATACTACTGAGTGGTTGACTTAGGAGTCAGCCCCAACTTGTTCTCCTGGCTACCTTCTGCTGTGGAGGGTAGAAGGGCTAAATATTTGTGTACCCAGCCTACACTGCAGTTAGGGGTGGTCATGTAGTTCAGTTCAAGTATGTTCGCAGAGAAGGAAAAGTTTTCCAGTTTAGTGATGGGGTTGAGGGTTGCTTGGCAAAGTGCTTACTTTTCTATTAACAGAGACATGGTCCTTCTTTTGATCTCCTCTTTATGCTTGAACATGGATATAACACACAATGCTGCAGCCCCTTTTCAATCATAAGATAAGCAGCCCAGGAAATCTTAAGAGACAAGACACCAGCCCTGACAGTATGAGCCACTGAACACAGACAGCAGATACCTTCCTCCAAATTTATTCTGTGAAACAAATCAACCTTTATTTGCTTAAGCTACTGTTACGAATTTTCTGTTACTGACAATTGAACATAATTCTGATACAATGCATAAGTACTCTGGAGAATTAAAAGTTCTCTATATATTAAGTATGTGATCTTTTCCCTGCCAAGAAATTCATTCCCTTGGATCCAAATGGCTAATTTATATATGCCCTTTAAGACTGAGATTTAGCAGTATCTACTCTAGGAAATATCCTCCATTGGATTAGCATTCTCCCCACCCCTTGGACTTCTCAGAGAACACCATAAACATCTCTACCAGTACATGCTATATTGTTTTGTAATTATTCATTTGTCTCTTTACCCTACTAGATGGTTAAAATGTGTCAAAAGCAAGAATTCTTATTTTAGTCATTCAAAATATTTTCTACGACTTGACATAAAACTTGGCATATGGTAGATAAATCATTAAAATTTTGTTGAAATACTGAATAAACCAATAAAGAATTATCTGAAAGGTCATGGGGTTAATGATAGTCGGTGTAGCCTTATGATTCAGTTTTATTTTTGAAACACAGCAAACAGCTTTCTAATTCCTATTATTACTTTCAGGGACCCTAGGTTGGGAAAGCATAGGTCTAAGCAGTGATTTTATTATTTTAAAAGTTATTCCACTTGATCCCTATTTGCATTCACTACTCCTACTCCCCAAATTATTTTATACCATATATTCAGTATTTATACTCATCTATACAAAAATAATTTTTTTATTGGTATTTTTAGAATTTTTGTTTTCTTTTTTTGTTGTTTCATGATGATCAAAGACATCTGGGGAATCCACTTGACATCAAAACAAATGCTCACATCATCTAGGAGTTCCTTTCTGAGTTGTCTAAATTACATCAGTATGACAGGGAATCTGGAAGCTTCTTGATGATGAGACCATAACTGGGTCCTGACCATGTCTGCTGCAGTGAACAGTAACTGAGGCTAGGGACACTACATCAAAAAAAGAAAAAAAACATCTAAAAGGTGAAGTGGTCTGATGTAGGTCTGAACTCTATGCCATTTCCTGAAATGCTGTCCACATACATTTTTGTTTGGTTGATTCCTGTGTTCTGCCAGGTTTCAGTTCAATATATACTACTTAGTCCATTTTGCACACCTTATCTGCAATAGATTCCTTTCCCCAGTCCTCTCCTACCACTGTTCCCTGTTTGATTTTCTAAAAATATGAAATTAGTTTGTTCATTTAGTGGTTTATTAGTTATTTTTTGGGGGGGTCATCTATTTCTTCCCATTAGAATAAAACAGACTCAAATAACTTCTGAAGGTAAATGACCTGTACAAGGTGACAGATGGGTGTGATCAAGTGAATCTAAGTGAATCTATGCCAAACCAGGGTTCTTTCCACAAGTCACAAAATAGGGTTTTACAAAGCTATTTATTTATTTAAAAAATCAAATCAGTGCACGTTATGTTCTACAGTGTATAGGGTATGTAAATGAGTTTTTCACCTCATGACACCTATTTCTCAGTGAGGAGGGAAGGAAAATAGAAGTTAAAATACATGACCTCTTTTCATGTGGTGATATGTATATCCAGAAAACTGGAGCAGAGTAAGAAAGAGAGGTCTTAAGGAGTAACATTTCAGCAGAGGCCTGGATCTAAGGCCTAAGAGAACGGGTCACATGAAGATCTGGAGATGAGCACTCAGGCAGAAGGGCCCTGACACAGGAGGCAAGGGTAAAAAGTCCCTGATGTAAACAGAACTCCATCTCTGCATGAAAAAGAGTAAAAAAGTCGTGTGGTTCACGTGAGCAAAGGGTGAGCAGCCAGCATGAGGACACAGAGGGAGATGGGAGCTCATCTACCATGGCTTTACAGTCCCTCTTTCCCATGGGTGTTTCTGAAGAAAATTCTGGACATGATATAACTCATAATGTAAGAATTATAAGATCCTTTTTATATCCTGAAAGTTCATTCCCTTGAGCTTCTATGTGAGAACTGGAATGGGAGTGGGGGTGGCTGGAAGGATGAGTAAGAATGGCGACAGGCGAAAGGCAGTAGAGAGAAATGACATAGCTTGGACAAGGATGGAGGGATGGAGGTGGTGGGAAGTATTTCGATTAGCAGATTGACTGGAATATGAAAAGACTGAGAGAAGATGACGAGGGTGCTTCCTGCACTGAGGTCTGAAAAAAACAGGATGATGCCATTTACTAAGAAGCAAAGTCAAGGATGAGGGCATTTTGGAAAAAGGAGAAAACAAGGATTGGGTTTTGAGCAAACATAGTGATGACAGCAAAGACATGGAATATAGGTCAAGGTGGTCTTCTCTAAGTCCTGACTCTTGACACTGCCAGTTCTAACTGGGCAATGCTGGACAAGTCATTTACTCTCCTTCAATCCCCTCATCTAATATGCGGCTAGCAAAACCACCTCTCAGGACTCATAGAACAAGGAAAGAAATGTCTGTGTACACCTTTAAATTATAAAGATGCTGAATCAAGGTCAATTACCTGGTTTCTTTGGCCATTTCTAGTAAAAGACTGTTTAAATCACTAATATTTGAACCTCGGCTGTAAACACAATTACATCTTCACAAATCCCATTATAAAAATACCTAACTTTATATAATACAATCCTTTTTCACCTCCAGAAATTTTTTTTGCAGGAGAGGTGGGCTGGGGGGGCTACTACTTCTCACTAGAATTAAATTCTACCAGAGAATTGATCTCATCTGACTTATTTACCATGTATCCTTAGTACCAAATGCTGTGTTTAAGTGCTTAATATGAGCTGACCATAAAAAGAAAGAGGACAGTGTGTGTTCATTCAATAAAACCGCTGTGCTGGCCTTTAATTTCTTTACAGGAGTGTGTGGAGATTAACAGGCTCTGTGTATACTTCAGGGTGTTGAGGCTGTCTTTGGGAGGCTATGCAGAGTTGAAGAGAGCCAAGTCCTGGCCCAGTCACTTGCAACATGTGTGAGAATTAGAATATATCCCTTTATCTCTCTAACCTTGTTTCATCATTTGTATAGTCAACTATTTCAGAGGATTAGCGTAAAACTAAATGAGACAGTGATGGTACAGAGTAAAAATTTCGTTCTTCTCTGCCTGGTCCTGCAAACTGTAAAAAAAGGAAGCAAACCAGGAGCCCCAGAACACGGTCTAATGCTTTTTCCCCTTCTAGCAGTCATCTTGCATTTGCTATGATTCTTCAGGGAGATAATCTCTAGCTGCTATGTCAGGGAGTCTAGCCCAGAGGCCAAGTTGAAGACCTGAGTGTGTTTTCAAAACAATGAGTGTGAGTCTACCTTGCAAGAATATTAGAGATTTGTTTCTTTTCAACCTTATAACAACTTACATTAAATGGCTGGTGCTATTCCATAGAGATAAGATCATAAATCTATTTTAAAGAACTTTACATGCTCATTCTGCCACCAATGTGCTTCCTCGGGTCTCATCAAAACTAGGGAATTTCAAGTCATCAAAAATCTGTGACCCCAGGCCTGCTAGAGACACTTTTGGTGACATTATCCCTTATAGCTACTTGACTATTCAAACACACTGAACTCATATATTTAATTTATTGTACTGATTAATCTGTTCATTTAATAAGCATCAAGTAAGTGCCAACTGCACATCCATCCTTAGTAAAAGAGTCAACAGACACTAGGTGGTTATTAAATGTTATGCACTAAAGGTCATTCAGTCCTCACTTCATCCCATAAGCACAGATCATTTCCATTTTGTAGATAAGAAAATGGACGCTGAAGAAACTATCTACCTAACTCCTAATAAATAGTGGGGTTAGTATCCTAATCTAGGTCTCTCTGATGCCAAACCCCATGCTGTTTGTCACTATTCTCTAGCAAGTAGGTCCTGAGAATGTATTTGGTACCTATAAGGGGTTTAGATATTTTCTAAGAGATGAGGTCAGACTATGACCTTCCTCAGGGAAGAAGACAGGTTTACATGAAAGATATAAAATAATAACATAAGAAAAGGGTCACAAAACCATAAAACTAAAAGTGTGAGTGAACATAGTTAGGGAATGGTTTTCTTCTATAACCATGCAACAACATGAGCAAATTGGACTAGTATAAGCATCACAGATTCGAATGCTTATAAGGCCTGACAGGTAACATAAATGAATGGGCTGGGCTAGAGAGAAGCTGTGGCACATTCCCCAACAAAGTAACAGTGCATGTTCACCTGGTCACTGTCATGGAGAAATGTGGATCCAGTATTGACAGAACTTTTTCAAAGAAGGTGAAAAATCTGCTTTATGATGTAAAGTCTTGGAATTTTTAAATGTTGTTCAGAAATTTAACACTGAAAAACAAAACAATATCCACACAAACACACTTTAATCAAACAAAACACCTCCTATGGTCAGATTTGACTGATAACTTATCAGTCTGCAGTATTTAGATTCAATTATTATTTTATAATCTTCTTACCATCAAGGACCCCTATTTACTCTCCAGTTTTCAGAATTTGAAAGTCTTTTGCTGACAGAAAAGTATTTTTGAGTATTTGATTAGTTTTATTATAAGAATTAAATGCATTATTAATAAATGACAAACGAGGTCATGATGCGAGAAAATGAGTTAACATAAACTTTACCCTCAAGAAAGAAACTTGGCATTTTTGTTAACAAGTAAAAACCCATTGCAACCTAATGTTAAGATTTCCCAATAAATTTTTTGGAATACTGTGAACAGTGCATAGGCTTTTTTTCTATTTTCATGAATCCTCTTGGGAGCTGAGTATCAAGAGTTAGAAATTACTGGATTAAGCAAGTGGTCTCTATGATTTAGCAGGATTTAGTGCAGATAGGCCTTGTAGGAAGAAGTTAAAATTTGGAGTCAGAAATAGATGGAAGCCTACCTAGCCCTTAACTTACTAGTTAGATGACCTTCAATGAATTATTTAGCTTCTTTTATTCATTTGCAAAATGAGAATAACTCCACCTACTTTGCAGGACTGAAGAAGGAGTAAATTAAATCACATATGCAAGCTACTTTGTAGGGTGACTATCACTTAGCAGGGGATTAAATAATGAAACTTCTTTAAACTCTGTTCTGTAGTCTACACTCAAAGTCCATGTTAAACAGTCTCCCTGGGTCACCTACAATTAAATCTGAGTTTTAAATCCTCATTCCTCACCTAAATTTCCTATCTTGCCTTTTCTCTGATGGGTCTTGAGCAATGTTCCTTCTCCCCAAAGCTCAAGAAATACAATGCAGTGAATGCTATACTGCAGCACAGAGCTGCAAGCAGCCTTAGAAATGGCCTGTGGTTTTAGAGAGAAGGCTTCCTACTGTGTGATTAAGATTTCCACCGTACCTACCACTTGATGGTCAGCTCTCATCTGAATGAATTGTTTCTTATGGCCAGAAACCATCAGAAGCCTCCAAAATCATGACTATAGGCAGCACTTAATGTTTAGTCAGTTTTTTTACACTGTGACCAAATTTTTCTGACAAGAACAATTTAGAAGAGGAAGTTTAGTTTGGCTCACAGTTTCAGAGATTCAGTCAATGGGCCCAAGTGAGGCAGAACACCATGGCAGAAGGATATGGTAGAAGAAAGAAGTTTAGGACATGGAAACCAAAAGCAGGGAAAAGTGCTCTGCTCTGCTCAGCAAGGACAAAATATAAACTCCAAAGGCATATCCTCACTGATGGACCTACTCTAGTTATACTATCTGCCTACAGTTACCACCCAGTTAATCCACAGTGGTGGATTAATTTACTGATTAGGTGAAAGTTCTCACAACCCAATCATTTCACCTCTGAACCATCTTGCACTGTCTCACACACGAGCTTTTGGGGGACACCTATATGTAAACTACAACAGTGACTGTCTATGTGCTAGCCCTATTAGAGGAGATCACATATCTATACCATTTTCTGCATTGTATAAGTGAAAAATATGTAGTTTACAGAGGTAATTTCCCAAGGTTATATCCATTAGAGACTAGTTAGTGCAGTGTCTGACTATTTGACTTTTGAATCCATGTTTAACTTCAAAGCTTGTGGTGTTTCATTATATCAAGTTGCGCCTCTTCAAATAATGTATCTGTGGTGGTAAATTTTTTAATATATATGGATAATCTTCTTTCCCAAAGACAAAATTTAGAAGAATAATGCTTCTTGCCTCATTCCCACAAGAGCCCAGAGACATAATACCACCATAGAAAAGGCAAAGAAAAATAGATGGCTACACCCGCAACCCTCTCTCCTTAATTCTCCCTCCTGGAATAAAGCAGCAGCACTGAGGATTATCTACTGCAGATTCAACCTGAAACTGACAGAGGAGGTGACCTTGTATGTTGACAAGTCTGGTTTTTGTTCTTATCCATATCCAAGTAAAGATGATCTTCAGTTAAATCACATTTATGATTCATGTTTTTATTCCCATTATCACAATGTAACTAAAGGAAGCACGGAGATAACAGCCCATTTAACACCATAATTGTGATTAAAATAGTTCTCACTCGAAAATGAATAAAGCAAAAGCTCCTCTCTCTTATGTGGGAGCCATTACAGCATACACACTGATGTAGGCACATACACCTACTGCCTTTTATTACATCTTCATTCAAGGAACTCCAGGTGGTTGATGACAGCCTCAGTGTTAGAGCTGGAGAATCACAAACTCTGTGTTTGAGTCCTGTCTAAAGTCATGACTTGACATAGGTAAGCAGATATCTGAGAACTTTTCTTTAGTACCTCATATTAACTGCTAAGTAAAAATCAATCTTTGTTCCCATCTCTAACATAATTTACTAATAACTGAACTCATTTGTATAGTGCTCTACTATTCACAAAGTCATTCATATGCCTATCATAAGTCCCCAAGGAAGCTGGTGAGGCACAAATCAAGACTATTTTGCAAATCAGAAAACAGACGCTCTAAGAAATTGGAATTCATTCCTGGTCACTGAATTATTAAGAGATGGAACTAAACCAGTGACTCCAAATTCATGGCTTTTCTCATATACTCTGATCTGTAAGAGGCAACAGCAGGGAATGAGAAGCAGGGGTAGAGGCCCTGTGCTGGTTGAATGGTCACTATTCTTCTGTGAAATGCTAAGTTTGCAAGAAACAAATGGACTCTGAATGTGGGCAATTATGGGTACTCTGTTGTCTATTGAAAAAAAAAAGTGTGTTAGATAAATCTAAATTGTCATCTTAGACTGTTTATCTTAGCCTCTTTAGGGATGTAGAGCAGAATACCTTTCAATTTTGCCTTCCTTTCCCAATTTATCCTTCTTCCCAATTTATTTCCTTCCTTGGAGAGGAGAAGCCCTAAAAAAACAACACTTCCACTTTTTTTTTTTTTTTTAAACTGCAGATGATTGGATCAGCTATGACCTCCTAACTCAAGAGCAGCTAATTAACAGACAGATGAATGGATGGATTTCCTTTTGAGACAGTGATGAGGTAATGGTGAATCCCACATCAGAAAATTCCTAAGCAGTCAAAGGGTGTCCGGGCAAGCTGAAATTACAATGGCGAAAGAGGAGACAAGTAAACAGAGGAAGCTGTGGGAGAGAAGAGTAAGGCAAGAAAGAGGAAAAGAGAGAGACACACACACACACACAATCCCCAAAAGAACATTCTCTAGTCCTAATCATCTCTCACTCCTACCTCCACCAGGCACAGAAGTATTTACTTTGATTGAGTCCTGTGAAATGTAACATGTCTGTTCTATACCCCAATGCTCCAAGTCATCTGAACATTTGGGTGGATTTCTGTTTCTTACAATTACATAGTTGCTGACTAATAAAAAACAAGAGACGGTTACAACAGAGAACTAAGAGTAGAAGATGTTAAAAAAAAGAAACTACATCTCTACCAGAATGCACAGGAAAAAGAATGAATAAATGTAACTTCAAGATTGAAAAGGGCCTAAACTATGGCTGCCTTAGAATATACCCTATTTATTTATATTACATCCATGTTGTTTTTAGAATCAGGAGAAAAAATGTTGGCTAAGCTCTCTCCTTACAAAATAAAGTATGATGCTGACAAAAACTTAAATAGTGATAAAATTATATCTATTTTTTTCCCATTCTAAACCATGGTTCAAATTCCCCTTACAACAAATAATTAATATTATGATGTCCATTCTCTATTCTCCACCAATCAACTTATTGTTGCACAGCTCCCTTCAGGTCACTGGTCTGAATAGTCAACATCTGTAAAATTCCCCCATTTCGCAGGAAGAAACAATCACTTTTTATTCTGCCTCCCACACCACTTAAAACATTTCTCTATGTGAGCTCTGATACTAGCATATTGTAACTTTTTGCTCACTGGACTACAAATGCCTCAAGAGCAGGATCCATGGTTTATTCTTTATCTTTCCTGTGCCTCATACTGTACCTGGTACTTATGCTTGTGGAATAAAGTAATGCTTGCTCATTAGCTCTGTCTCATGAGAAAGTCCAGAAACAATAATAAAGATTTAAAATTTTTTCTGGGCTGCAATTATGCACACAAATGATTTAATATTTTAACTGAGTTAGCTTGTCATTTCAGTTAGAAAAAAAGAAAAAAAAGAGACACCCTCCTTCAGTATCATGTCAGAATTCATTCAAAGTCTGCCAATGGATGAGAAACAATGGATGAGAGAGGTTTTGGAATAAGAAATTTTATTAAAAAAATGCGAACTATTAAGTAGAATACAACTTTTGTCTTCAGGGATCCCAAACTGTGCAAGAAATTTAATACTGTAAAGTCAAAGTAACCACTTAACTGAAAAGACTATGAAAAAAGTACCAAACTCGGCTTTTTTGCTGAAAGAGTTAAAACGTCATGATATGGAACTAGACTGAATTTTCTGGGAACATAATTTATGAGTTGTGAAGGTTAATATGGATTGCCAAATTGATTGGACTGACACTTAGGAAAAACCTAGGATTAAAAGACTTGTGGGTGTTTTTATGAGGGTGTTCCCAGAGAACACTGGCATGTGGGACAGCAAACTGAGTGGACAGACTTGCGCTGAATGTGGGCAGCACTGTACAACGGGAGGTGGGGGGAGGGGGCTGAATGGAACAAAAAGCAAAAGAAAGAAGATGCCACAGTAGATCCTAGGTGAATTATTCTTGAGCAGGTGTCTACTGCTGCTTTCACTGCCTGTAGACAACAGACTCCAATTTCTTCTGTCTTCTGATGTGAATTCTCACCAGTGATTCTTCAAGGAGTTACTTACAGGATTCAGTCTCAGACTGGGGCTGCATCATTGGTCCCTCTTCTTAAGAGATTTCCAGCTTCTTGAAATGAGCAGCTGCTGATTCTTCCAGACATTGTGTGACTATCCAACTTCTGATTGTATAAGTCAGTCTAATAAATTATCTTTTATAATTACATTTATATGTGTATAATTACATATATGTATCTCACACACACACACACACACACACACACACAATCCTCTGAGCTGCTTCTATTCCTCTAGAGAACCCTAACACGTGAGTCAAGCAGACACTGGTTGACGGCAACTCAGATTCATTAACTACCTATGATGCAAAGTGAAAACACATTTTCCTCTTTGATAACTGTACTTTCCTACTGGCAAAACTGAGAAAGGGTGATAGGAAGCCCTTAACAACTGTGATGTGATATTAAAAGGGCTCTGCTAAAGGTCACAGTATCACTTATTCACTGTATTTTCCAATTTTAAACAGGAAGAACAAAAACTTAAGGAGCATAACTGTACTTTTGCTGCAGACCCAATTAATACAGTGCTAACTTAGATGGACTGGTATCTGAGGACACAGTAAGTGCTCCACTAAATTAAAGTTATCTAAATCCCAGAGAAGTGCTGATTTACTTACCTACCCATATGGGTAAGTTGGACCAAAGACATATCTCAATTTATCAGAGACAACTTCTTCCTAATCTGCTTACTATAATGAAGATCAAAAAAGTAGGGAAGGCCCACCCTGACTGAACAAGGTGAGACAAGAAAGCAAAAGAAGAAAGATATGAGCATGATGTCTTTTTCGTGTAGGAACTATTAACACATTAACCCTGCACAACAGAGGAGCCAAATGATTGCTAGACTCTCACCAATCACACTCTTTCCATGGGGAAGGAGCAATTAAAGGCTAAGAGAGGTAAGAAGCTTGCCCTTGAGAAGGGAAAGAACTGGCAAAAAATTCGATTCCATGATATGGGGGAATAGGGGGAAATAAGTGTTCTTCCCAGACTTCTAGGCTGACATTTGTGAAGATACTAAAAGATGCTGGAGAACAGAAAGCTACATTAGTCCGACAAACTCAAGGTCCTATGGGATCCTAAAGATCCCACCTTGGAGATGAAGAATAAATTCTTTTCCTTTCTGGACTCACAGCAGAGCCAAGGAGAAAGTGAGGGCTATGAGTAAAAGCCAAAAAGAAAGGCACACACTCAAATAAATATACTCAGACCAATGCAAAATGGAGTTGTTACAGTATCTTTTGTCTTCAAACTAAATTTCCCTCCCATAGCACCATTTCCACTAGCCTGAAGTCTTCTAGAAAAGAGAACCTGGAGTTTCAGAACCAGAGAGAGATAGAAGAAACCTTTTGGGCCACATCAAATTCAGGACTCTCATTTTATAAATGTTTAAACTCGTGCCCAGAGAAATTCAAGGACTTTCCTAGGTTTATGTAACTACCTAGGGCCAGAGCTAGGCTTGCTCTACAAGCTTGGGCTCTTGATTTCACCATCCTTCTCCCTTATTCCTCAAATACAGTCACTCATTAAATCACTCTGTTTTCCCTACCCTTGTTTGTCGTACCTATTCTTTTCTCCCCGTTGCTACTATTCTTATCAACATCTAAAACTTTAAGACCTTTTACCTAAATCACTGCAACAACATTCTAATCTAGTATATTTGGACTCTTCTCCCTTCTAAAATCAAGCAGCTCTGCCATAACAGTGAGTACCTGCTCTACTGGAAGGAGCTGTGTGATTTTTGCCACTGTTCTTTTCCCTTTGCCTGCATACCCCACATAGGGCCTCTCCTTTAGTCTTCATCCTAAAATAAAGGAGAAGGGAGCAAGGCTACAGCTGATCCACAACAGATATGCAGTATGTGAAATAAACTCTTTTGGTCAGTTTTTGTGTCACTGAGACCAAAATACCCAACAAGAACAACTTAGAAGAGGGAAAGTTTACTTGGGACTCACAGTTCCAGAGTTATCAGTCCATATATGGCCAACTCCAGTGTTCTGGGCCCAAGGTGAGACAATGCATCATGGGTGAAGGGCCCAGAGAAGGAAAGCTGCCCAGCTCATGGCAGGGTCAGGAAGCAAAGAGCAAGAGATGGGGGAAGGAGCCTGCAGAGAAGAACAAACCTTCCAGGGCACACCCCAGTGACCTACCTCCTCTCCAGTCATGCCCTACCTGCCTATCGTTACCACCCAGTCAGTCCATTCAAACTAGGATGGGCTGATTAGGTCACAGCTCTCATAATCTAATCATTATGCTTTGCTTCTGAATATTTCTGCATTAACAGAAGCTTTTGGGGGATACTCATATAACATAACATAAATATTTGTTGTTGCTACTGAGATTTTGGCATCATGTGCATATACCACACACCCAGGCACGTTTTTTAATTGAATGAATCATCTCATTTAGGCCTCACATCAACTTTATTTTAGATACTATTATTGTTTCCATTTTCACAAATGAGAAAGTCAAGACCTATAACGTTTAAATAGTGGGGCTATGGTTACATAGCTAGTAGGTAGTAAAGCTAGAATTCAAACCTAGAACCTCTGGTTCCAAAGCCCATATTCTTTAACCAGTGTAGCACCCCAATTCTGAGACTTCTTAAAACTGCTAGAGTGAAATACACATTTGGTCCTTAATTAAGTATTATCTTATTGCTGAGTATTTCACTTATTATAACCTGAACTCTTCCAACATCCACCATTTCCCCTTAGTTGTAAGCAAACTGAGAGTCAAAATTTCATTCTAACTTGAGCACCTGTCAGGGTTCAATAAAGACTTGTTCACTGACTGTAACTGGTTCAGGGGAAGAGTTCATTCTCATTTCTAGTCCTCAGGAAGTTAGGAGTCTGGCTTAAGTCCTTCTTACCTTGTCTCAGAGCTCCAGAGGCAAAGACCTAATTTTGAAACAGTTTTAGGATTTGACAGAGATAAAACCCTTCAAGAAGGAGATAATTTCCTTCTTGCCATATGTCAGCCCTATCACTCAAAGACTAGGAAGAAGAAAAATGACTGTCCAGGAATACTATTAAAAGAAGAATGGGGAAGCATGGCCTCAGTCAGAAAAGCAGGAGTCAATACACAGTCTGTTTATTTTGAGAAATGTCACAGGACAATAAATTTGAGTTCACACCCTGCTTTTCCAGAGTAGCCTGCACTATTGTTGGTTCAGACAGGCCACCATTCTCCAACCTCGACATATATAAGACACAGGTCTGGGGCTGAAAGAGCAGCTACTGTCATGAAAGTACCTCTGTAGCCAGTCACTTGCCAAGGATAGGGAGAAGAATACTGCCCAAAGTTCTCTAGAAGATCTTTTGCCACAGTCCTGAGAGTACAGTTTACTCCTTCCAAAGCTCTCCTTGCTAAATTCTCACCTCTTTTGAAGGCTCAAACAGCTTTCAGAAGGCAAGTGAGTAGGCTTTAAACAAAAATAGCAAAGATACCAGCCTTGAACAGTTAGACTGAAATTCATCTTTAAAGGAGACATGATGGGAGAAGTTTTACTGATTTCAGTACATGCCTATAATGTTGATTAGACTCTGCAGCCAGATAGCTTCAGCTGAAACACCAGCCCTACCATTTATTAGTTGTGATTTTAGGTAAATTATTTAAACTTTCTGTGTTTAATTTTTCTCTTCTGGGAAATAGGGATATTAACATGGTCTATCTTATTAGATTACTGTAATGATTAAATGGAATTATGACATGTAACATTCTAGAATAGTGTCTGGTACACAGTAAGCCCTCAATCAGTGTTAGGTATTAGGGTCAGGATCATTATTTTCTAGGGAACAGCCATGGATTTGAGAGTCCTAGTTAGTCACTTTTCAAGTCTATAATATGGCAAGGTATTATTCACATATATAGTTAGCAAATAATAAAATAGATCTATTACACATTACAGAGATTAAGAAAAACAACAAAACCCTGAATATGAATGCTGCCTTGCAGGAGCTCATAGGTTGTAGGTGTGACATTAATTATAGAACAGAGAAGAATGTGGTAAGACCAAAAAAGCACTAAAAAGACTAAAGAACCAAAGAAGGATTTATTGAAAAGAGGCAACCAAGTTTAACTTTGAAGGAATGGTAGAAATGGCCCAGGTACAATGGAGATAGCCAAATCTCCCTAACAGCACAGCATTAGAGTGAGCAGCAGGTAACGTACACACTGGCTACCAACTTTGTACTAGATCAGTAATGATGTTTCCATGAGTCTGGTGAGGAGGCTAAGACTATCTCCAATCCTCTTTTCTTAAAATAACTTCCCTTTAATTAAGATAATATTAATATGCTTCTCTTTGATGCAACCACAACAAAAGATGAGTAGAGATTACTAAAGAGAGGGAAAAAATTACCTCCAATCATTGTCTCAAGATAACAGCCAATATGCATATGTGAAGTGTTCAGTACTTATTAAGGACTTGGTACTCAGTGAGTGGATTCTATTATAATTTTACTAAAGTTATTATTATTCTCAAGGAATTCAGGTTTTCCCCCATTTATCATCTTGATAAAGAATCAACATTTGTAATTTGATTCAGTTCAGAAAGAAGAAAAGGATCAAACTTGGAGGCTAGAAGGCATGAATCTCAGCACTACACCTGAGTCACCACCTCCCCTATGGAAACTCCTTTAGGTATTATGATCTGTCTCATCCCTCTTGCTGTCTCCAGGAGCAGGTACCAATTCTTCCTCTTCACCACCTTCCTTCCCTTTACCCTGGGAGAAGCAGGCAAGGCTCAAAGAACAGTTCAGTTCTTTGCATAAGGGAAAAAAAGCCCTCCCCATGTCCTTTGGTTTCAAAAATAGCACATTCATGATTAGAATTTACTTACTTGGTAGGAACAAGATCCATACTTATCAATACAACTTAAAGCCACCAGGACTTGTACTGTATTACCTGTCAGCCTCTACTAACAAAAAATCGTTTTGAAACCATGGGTACCCACACTGGTCAGAGAATAACCAAGATGGTTTCTTAGGTGAAGCACGGGGAGACAAGGATAGGAACTACTAAAATCACCACAGAGGTGGGATAGTAAGGAATAGAGGATAGCAAAGTGCATGTATTTCTAAAAGTAGTCCTGCACGTAGTGCTTACAAAAATTCCTTTAAACTAATTTGGCAACTACATAGAATGAGCTTTCTCTTTGCAAAGAGCATTAGGACAGATCTGGTTTAAGCAATACAAGTATTAATCATTTGTAAGCATAATCTTGCATGTTCCTGAAACAAAACAAGACTGAGAATAATCAAAAAAAACTTTCCTATCATTTAGGTAGCCCAGTCAAAATTAATTGTCCCTCGATGCTTTAACATGATTTGGTTCTTAGCAACAAGTATATTTTGATGCATAAGTATATTTTGCCTAATTATTTGGGAACCATATGGCTTGGACAAGTTATTCTTTGGGCCAGAGTTTGAGAAAGAATGAAGGCCGTAGGCTGCAATTCTGACACTGTCGGAGACCAGTCTGCCAAGTTGTAGGGGTACTGAGCTGCAGAGAAACACTGAAGATGATTTGTATAATCCCCTTGTATAAGACCAATGCTTCCTAAAGGGGAATAGGCTGAGAGGTACATATAGACTTTTTCTTTCATATACCCTTACTTCTCTTTCATAAGACCTTGCTATTTCCAAAGGACTCATACATTTGCTCATTTAATCTCTCAACCAGTTTCTATAACTTTGTTATCTCCATTTTATGGATAACGAAAATTCAGAAAGAACTTCTGAAGGTAAATGACCTGTACAAGGTGACAGATGGGTGTGATCAAGTGAATCTAAGTGAATCTATGCCAAACCAGGGTTCTTTCCACAAGTCACAAAATAGGGTTTTACAAAGCTATTTATTTATTTAAAAAATCAAATCAGTGCACATTATGTTCTACAGTGTATAGGGTATGTAAATGAGTTTTTCACCTCATGACACCCATTTCTCAGTGAGGAAGAAAGGAAAATAGAAGTTAAAATACATGACCTCTTTTCATGTGGTGATATGTATATCCAGAAAACTGGAGCAGAGTAAGAAATAGAGGTCTTAAGGAGTAACATTTCAGCAGAGGCCTGGATCTAAGGCCTAAGAGAACGGGTCACATGAAGATCTGGAGATGAGCACTCAGGCAGAAGGGCCCTGACACAGGAGGCAAGGGTAAAAAGTCCCTGATGTAAACAGAACTCCATCTCTGCATGAAAAAGAGTAAAAAAGTCGTGTGGTTCACGTGAGCAAAGGGAGAGCAGCCAGCATGAGGACACAGAGGGAGATGGGAGCTCATCTACCATGGCTTTACAGTCCCTCTTTCCCATGGGTGTTTCTGAAGAAAATTCTGGACATGATATAACTCATAATGTAAGAATTATAAGATCCTTTTTATATCCTGAAAGTTCATTCCCTTGAGCTTCTATGTGAGAACTGGAATGGGAGTGGGGGTGGCTGGAAGGATGAGTAAGAATGGCGACAGGCGAAAGGCAGTAGAGAGAAATGACATAGCTTGGACAAGGATGGAGGGATGGAGGTGGTGGGAAGTATTTCGATTAGCAGATTGACTGGAATATGAAAAGACTGAGAGAAGATGACGAGGGTGCTTCCTGCACTGAGGTCTGAAAAAAACAGGATGATGCCATTTACTAAGAAGCAAAGTCAAGGATGAGGGCATTTTGGAAAAAGGAGAAAACAAGGATTGGGTTTTGAGCAAACATAGTGATGACAGCAAAGATATAGGACAAGGTGGTCTTCTCTAAGTCCTGACTCTTGACACTGCCAGTTCTAACTGGGCAATGCTGGACAAGTCATTTACTCTCCTTCAATCCCCTCATCTAATATGCGGCTAGCAAAACCACCTCTCAGGACTCACAGAACAAGGAAAGAAATGTCTGTGTACACCTTTAAATTATAAAGATGCTGAATCAAGGTCAATTACCTGGTTTCTTTGGCCATTTCTAGTAAAAGACTGTTTAAATCACTAATATTTGAACCTCGGCTGTAAACACAATTATCTCTTCACAAGTTCCATTATAAAAGACTAACTTTATATAATACAATCCTTTTTCACCTGTTTAACACTGCACATTTTAAAATAGTATAGCATATCATTTACATTTCTTATTTTTTCATATACTATCACTCACATAAATTATCTTAATTGATCATTCATACAGAGTGGGTAATGCCTCTGGGATTACCGATAAGAAAATTTTAAGACAGATAAGTTCCACTGAAGGTTTGAAATCCTAGTCTCATTGCCTCTGCTCTTGGTTTCTTAAGTCAGAAAACTGAGATACTGTTGATAATCCATTTGGCATTAAGGCCTAATCCTATTAGGAAAATTTCTGATACACTGAATGCTGAGCCTTTCTATGATCATTTGTGGGACAAAAAAGCAAACAAACAAAAAAGAAACCCATTCTTTAAATACAGTACTTAACACTTTGTACAATATTTTTATACATATTATTTTTCTTGGTTCCTTCCAACATGTGATAAGTGTGTGAGAGCTACCAAATGTAAAAGGCAGTATAAGAAAAAAAGGATAAGCCCATTTTAATATACTGGCTTAAAACTAGAAAAATGTAATTGTTGTATACTGCTTTGTAATGTTTCTTGTGATTATCTCATTCATTCTTTCAGCCAATGCTTAAGGGTCTACTCTGTGCTAAACATAATGTGCTAGATGTTTGGTCTTCACTGGTATCACAGATTTGTTATTGTTAAAAATATAGAAGAATTTACACTGTTAGGATGAAAACAGAATGGATGGAATTATGGAGTACCAAGTTTGGCTGTTTTTAGGTTAATTGAAAAAAAAAAAAATCTCTGCAGCCCTTTCTTGGCTGCCCTTTCCATGAATATGCATTAACTTCATTATTTGTACCCTTGGTACTCTTTCTATTTATGGTAGAAATAAACTGAATGAATAATATGCTATATGAGTCCCAGTTATTTGAAGAAAAATATAAGGATATTTCAAACTAAAAAGAGATATGAACTCTTTAAAAAAAATTTTTTTTTAGTTGTAGATAGACACAATAACTTATTTATTTTTATGTGGTGCTGAGGATCAAACCCAGGGCCTCACATGTGCTAGGTGAGTGCTCTACCACTGAGCCACAATCCCAGTCCCAAGATGTGGACTCTTAATACTTCTTCTATTCTGAACATCTGGTAGAGAAATGAGTAGAATTCCCCATATCATATTTTGAGGAACACTAAAGGATATTTATGTGGAAGGGGTTAAAAGAGTTTTCTGTTCAATTTGGGAATGTTAGGATAAACCAAGTAAACATTCCATTATCATAGGACTACTCTCAGTACTACTCTAAATTTTTATTATACTATGGTAGCTGTGGAACTCCAAGAAGTAGGTAAATAAGTAGCTTTTGCCCATATCTAGTTTAGACAGAAGCAAACCTACAACTCAATTTCTTGTTGTCTAATATACTTGGGAAGTCTTATATTGGTTTGATTTCCATTTACAGCTGCATGTTATGTTCAACTTTTTAAACAAGTTGCTGATTCTTTAAGTTAGCAGAGAGTTGAGCAAACACAAATTAATTGTATGCTCATGGAATGTGAAGGAGACCACTTGCTATTAGGACTGCATTTGGTTCTGCTTTCTACTATAACCCCAACATCTAGCATGGCCTGGAATATAATGGACCCTTGATAAAATTTGTTAAATACCTGGGAAAAAAATAGATGTAGCAGGAGTGACAGAAGGCAAAATGGGTGAATTTTTCTGTCGTCAATGATTTTGATTTCTTTATATAGACTTCCAAGCAATCCTTAATTTATCTTCTTGTAACAAATGACAAAATTATTCCAACAGCATTTTGCATCATGACCCTGATCTAATCCAGTAAGAGAAAGGTTACACTGTTTTTTGTCAATGAACAGCACATTAATGAGATCTTCCTGAAATAATCCCATCTCCGTTATGCAGGCAAAATTACATTTTCCAGCATAATTATTATGTTAGTCAAACTCCTAAATTCTGATATTGTTTTACTTGAACATCAACTTATTAGTCTGTCAAAACCCTAAAAATTGTGGGTAAGCTCAGTTTTAAGTAATGATTATCAATCCATACTGTTTTTACTCTAATCTCTGCGCATTTTCCTATCATACAGAAGGACTGGGACAACTTTTATTTTCTATAAAAGGTCTTGAAGTGACCAATGGGTCTCCTAAAAATGTATTTTAAATTACACCCTAGTTAAATTTCTAAACCCTTCCTTAAAATTCTAGAACAAAAGCTCTTTGAGGGCAGATACCTTGAATGTTTTATTCATAACTGTATCCTTACTACCAAAGACAAGGCTGGGACAAAGGTGTTCGATAAATATTGCTAAATGAATGTTACATTTCTCATTCTAGGGAAGACTTATTGTTTTAAGGTAAAATCTCATCTTCTTTCTCTCTCTGTCTCTCTCTCACAACAAAGGAACAAAGGGAAGTTTTGTTACATAGAATCTTTTCCACGAAAATACACACATCATGGATATTTGGTTAAAATAGATCATTTAGACAGTCCCTCTTCATAGTGTAATGTCATGAAGACACTCCCTCTTCCAACCATTAACCTAGTCTGAGTCATAGAAAATAAGTTAGGAAAAAAATCATGATCTGATCAGGGCTTATCCACCTGATCAGGGCTTCGGACATGGGGCTAATCTTGAGCTATGAGCCTGAGAGATTTCAAAAGCACAAGACAATATGCTGCAATTCTGCTCATCCAAGAACTTTTATCTTGCATCTTACATTATTTTATTAGAAAAACATATTATTTCCCTTTTTATTATAAATTGTATGGTTTTATTTTAGACTGGCACCATGATTTCCCTACAGAGTGGTATAGATTTTATTTTATAAAAAACTCAATAGGATAATAGGATTCAGTACAATAACTTACTAACCTTAATCAAAGTACTGAGTATCGCTGTTTCTGCTATAAGAATAATAGTGTCTTCTTAGGCTGAAGTAAAGAGTAAATGAGATAATTATACATGTGAGTGTTTGGCTATTTTCATACAATAAAATCTCTGAAGGAGTGCTAGACTAGTAGCCATGATAAACAATATCATGAACTGTAAGTCCTCCTTTAATTTTCTTCCTAATAAGTCACTCTTACTCCATTCTCCCCCACATTCACAGAAGTAGAAATTCACATGTATGCTTTGTGGGTCCCATTTTATCCCCAAGCACAATTCTTCCTGTAGAGTTTAGACAGCATTTCTGGATTGTTTCTGGCTGAGGGATGTCATTTATCTGGCCCCCTGCATTTCTTTTCACAACCTATGGAACATTCCTCTTTTCTGATGTGGTTCCTAAAAGAGACTGGTTGGCTGGGGGGACTTGACACTGAATTTTGGTTTATCAAAAATTCCTAACCAGAGGGGTAAGAGCTGGATGCCAGGGGCATGCTTGGCTGGAGCATCTGTGCTTGGCCTTTTCATTTCATGCAACTTGCCAGTAATTGCTAAGTTATCCCTCCTGCAACAATTATCCCTCCATTTCTCTCCCCTCCCCCACCCCAAACCCCAGTTAATTATCAGTTCTGGAATTAAACTGCTTGCCTCTCCTACTGTTACTATGGCAACAGTTGGCCTGCACCTGCCATTGGGTGAACAGTGGCTCTTTCAGAAGAGGCGATGGCAGTTGCTGGCTCCACAAAAGTCAGGGAGTAAACTAATGTTTACCTGTCTGGGAAAAGAAGCTCCTGTTCATTCCACTTTAGACACTTGCCAGAAAAGCTATACCTCAACTTTCTTCTCAAAAAGTTGACATTCAACAAAAAAAATGAGAAAGAAAATCACACAAAAATGCCAAATTCCTTCTGACTTGTTACAATCCTATCCATCAGCTTTACCTATCTGCAGCCAAAGAGTTGGAAGATAAAAAATTTTCCATTTCCTGACAAAGGAATTACAGTATAATGGTTGAAAGTACAGAATTTTAAGGCTGATAGATGTGGGTTCTGATCCTACCTGCATCACTTCCTAATTGTAAGACCATGGTTTAATCACTTTTCTTCTTATAGTATCAATTTCCTCAAATACAAAAAGAGGGTTAGAATAACTATATAGAATTGTTTTAAAGCTTTGAAATAATATATGTAGGTCTAGCTTCTGTTCGACATTTAATTGAATTGTAGGTTTTACTGCTATTGCTGGTTAACTATTAATTTTGAACAAACCTGAAAGTTAAGACAAAGTTGGCATCTTGGTTCAAGTTAACAATTCCTCAGGTGAAATAAAATGTTACACTGCTTACAGCATCTAGATCAAGATGCTTCTAGTAACCAGAGTGGCTGAGAAATGCTTCTCTCTGTGATTTCGTTGGAATTCTGTCAGCTGCTCCCTCTCTGCACTGGTTTTCTCATGCTCAATCTCGCTGTCCTTTAAATAGAATTGATGGAACTAGAGTGTAAGGGGACATGTACTCACCAAGGAAACAAAATGCTTTGTGTTTTACAACTACATTGCAACCTACAGGGAACAACTGGCAGTGTTGCTAAGAAGCAGAGGGAGTGAGGCATTTATATAAGGAACTATTTTCATTCCCTGAAACCCCAGCTTGTGGATAAGAAAATAATTCTTTTATGAACCTACAATGACTTACATGTAGGTTATAGGTACAAATGAATACATTTTGGACCACGGCAAAAACCTAACCATTACCCCAGTTTTATCTCAGCCTTTGTCTACAATTCTTAAATGTTCTGAAGCCATCTTCTTATAATTCTAAATTAAGAAAACTTGCACTTATTGACTAATACTCAAAGCATCTTGAAAAGAAAAAAGACAAGTGAAACCTACTAAGCATGTGCTCCCAGCAGCTGTTACAGATGCTTGCTGTAGTTTTCCAGACAAAAAGGTGAATGCAGTTCAACCATACAGAGCTTAGAGAAAATAAAGAAGCCTGGAAGTTGCTGGAAAAATGGAATTATTGGCCTTTTGCCTGCCTTTTACTGGAAAGAAGAAGATGGTTGAGACTAGCAGATTTATCCTAAAACAAAAAAAGACACCACGAATAACAATTTTACTGCAGCTGCCCACAGGTGAACGGGCATAACTAAGGACATCAAATTTAGTTATTCTTAAAACACAGACTGAGAAGATATACAATCAATCAACAAATATATGAAAAAGTGTTCAATATCTCTAGTTATTAGAGAAATGCAAATCAAAACTACCCTAAGATTTCATCTCACTCCAATTAGAATGGCTATTATCAAGAATACAAGCAACAATAAGTGTTGGCGAGGACGTGAGGAAAAAGGCACACTCATATTGCTGGTGGGGTTGCAAATTAGTGCAGCCACTCTGGAAAGCAGTATGGAGATTCCTCAGAAAACTTGGAATGGAACTGCCATTTGACCAGCTATCCCATGCTTTGGTTTATACCTAAAGGACTTAAAATCAGCATACTACAGTGATACAGTCACATCAATGTTTAGAGCAGCTCCATTCACAATAGCTAGATTGTGGAACCAACCTAGACACCCTTCAATAGCTGAATAGATAAAGAAACTGGTATACATACACAATGAAATACTACTCTTTTCAAAGAAGAATAAAATTATGGCATTTGCAAGTAAATAGATGAGGTTGGAAAATATCATGTTAACTGAGATAAGCCAATTCCAAAAAATCAAAGGCCAAATGTTTTCTCTGATAAGTGGATGCTGATACATAACGGGGTGGAGGGAGTGTAAGTGAAGAATGGAGGAACGCTGGACTGTGTAGAGGGAAATGAAGGGAGGAGCGGGGGAAGGAAAGATGGTGGAATGAGACAAACATCATTACCCTACAAACATGTATGATTATATGAATGGTGTGACTCTACATTGGGTACAACCAGAGAAATGAAAAGTTGTACTCCATTTGTGTACAATGATCAAAATGTATCTTGCTGTCATGTATAACTAAATAGAACAAACAATAAAAAAAAAAACACACACTGAAGTTTTGTGACTTCCTAAAATCTATTCATAGTGCTAGTAAAAAACAAATAACAAAAGAAGAGAAGTAGGATATAGCCAGACTCCTACTGGATCTAACTCAGGGACCAAAGTCATTCTTTCACATTAGTTTAATTCTTTGACTAACTTTTGAGTAAAACATCTACAGCCTTCTATTTGGAAAATGTGAGTGCTTTAATATTGCTTTTCTCCAATAATTCAGAAGGAATTAATTAACAATTTTCCAAATTTTATTTTAAATTAGAGGAAGGAAAGAGATGTCAAATAGGCATATAAGTAGAACACAAATCAAATGAACAATTTCCTTTTACAACTACTTTATCTTAGTTGCTTATTTTTCTATCTAAAATAACAAACCCAAAAGGAGAATATTTTCGATGCTTCATAGCATATTTGTCCTTTAAGTAAAATAAGATGTGAGATTTTGATAAGGAAACTGAGGCATAAACAACCAATTTACCTATAACAAATCATGAGATATGACTATAGCAAGAAACCCTTAAAATCCAGAAGTCTGTCTGAATTTCTTGGGATAGTGCTGTAATTATGACATAAAGTACAACAGGAAATACTACAAACTTTCGATACCTCAGCATAGCATACCAGATCCACTATAAACTGGACGCCCCCACCTTTTGGTCTCCTACCCTGCACAGTCCAGTCTGAGTGACCCATGAGTCCCCACACGGCACATGCATCTTCACTCCTCTGAGCCTTTATACTTGCTGGATGGCCTTCCTGTTCTATTTGAAAATGCCTATCCCTACTCACCTATCAAGTTCCAGAAGAAATGCCATCTTTTCTGAATTTTTATTCTGAGTTAGTAGGTCAACATATTTCGTTTATAGAGTCATTTACAGTGCAGTGATTAAGAGTTTGCACTCCAGAGTTAGACTACCTGAGTTTGTATGCTGACTCTACCAGGCTTTAGTCGTGTGATATCAATAATATATAACCTCCTTGCAATTCAGTATTTCCATCTCAAATGAGAAATGAAGGCAATGTATCAACCACTTACTACAACTGTTATGAGAAATAAATGATCTAATATATGTAAAAGTTTAAAATACTTCCTCTCACATAGCTGGTATTCCATAAATGCTTCTTTCTAGTAAACTATGACAGTAATTATTACCCTACAATTAAATATGAAATTAAAAGCAAACCTTTCTCTTCAAACTAGACTTTGAGAACTTTAAATGTAGGAACATGAGAGGCCTTAGTCATTCTCATGTCCCTGAGGCCTAGTATAGGGCCTGGCACACATTCGGTACACTAAGATGTTTGCTGAACAAATTAATAAAAGAATTCCCCTGAAGTCTTTTCTGTCTGAGAGGTTCGGGAATAGAACTACTAGTGGAAAGTATTATCTTGATAAGCTCTGAGGTCAAATATATAAACAAGGTTAACCTGCCAATCATGGTAACTACTGTACTGGATGGCAACTAGAAGTTGAACTGTATAGAAGCAGAGAATGTAAAGTGACACCTAGGTCCCTTTCTACTGGGCCTTCTCCTCAGCAATATGGAACCAGAAAAAGACAGGCAGATGATGTCTGGTAGAATACAGGCTGCTCCTAGACAGCATTTCTATTTGAAGGCAAATGCAGTAAAGTCAGAGACACTGAGGTTGAATTTTCTAGCTATAATGGATTCTCTGGTTAATCAACCAACATGAACAAAATAAAGTTGTGACTCTTACAGGCAAATTTCTAAAAATCGAATACTTTAGCAAGGAGGCTTGTTTTGACATAGACAGGGAGCACAATGCATAGCATCACTTCATCTGGCTAAAGTAGGGGAAAAACAATCCACCTCAGCATGGGAAAATAAAGTCAGTTCAGGCTCCATAATATGGAAATGTCACAATAAGGAGATTTTCTATGCTGAAGATTAACTTAGATGTTGGAACCTCACTTTGCATTATAATAAGCAGCCCTGAAAGTAATATTTCATGTCATCAATAATGGAGTCATTTTCTTTGGCTTCCAAATAGGGATCCTGAAATGAAGATGATGTAACAACTAAACCACAAGTTTGCAATCAGATAACAAATTTAAGGGTATCACTGACTCAGTTCTATTGTATTTCTACAACCTCTAGGTAGCCAAAAAGAGAAATGCTATATTTAAGAACATAAGGTTATTCATTTGGGATGGGGGAAAGGGTATCTAATATGCAGTCTGAAGATAATTTTTTCAAGAAACAAAATTGAGATTAAATATCTACCAAATTTTCTAACTTATAAACTCCTTCTACTTCATACTTGATATAAAACTTGTGTTCCTCATCACAATTATATCCTCTAAATGAGGAAGATGTGGGGGTAGGGAGAAAGGAGGCTAAATTTACGCAGAAATTAAATGACTTGCCTAAGGTCACACAGTCCGTCAGTCAGGGGCAGAACCAAGAATAGAAGCCAGGTCTGTTGACTCCTCTGGCTCTTACTCCTTCAGAACACATTTCCTCTTGGATCACCGAATCAACATGGTCACATTCACACTAATCTCAGCAGGAGATTTTGCCTGAATAAGAGCCAGCTTTGAAGACGAAAAATTTTACAGAAGTTCCTAGTATGGTTGTTACTATTAAAAAGCCATTTTCCTCTTAGTTTAAAAAAAAATCACAGAAAACCTCAATAGCACAATTTAAAATTTAATCAAAATCAAAATTTAATCCTGATCTTGTTCCTTCTCTTCTGAGCACAAGAGTTTAAGGGTCTTTCCCTCTCTGACTTCCTCCCTCTACACAATTGTTTTCACACCAGTAGATCATACTGCCACCCCTTCTCCTTGAATATATATTACTTCTCAGCAGGCTCCGGCTGGAGTAGGGAAGGAGCCAATCTGTGAGGGAGCGAACACAAGATCTCCCATAATAGCACAGAGAAGACAAAAAATTGCTGCCAAAAGTGTAAATTGCTTTTTTGCTCGGGGGGAAAAATCACCCTAGGCTTCAAAGACACCCTATTATCAAGATGACTCCAGTGCAGTTAATATCCATGTTCTCCGCATTAGGACTTTTGTTCCTCCAAGACCTCTGAGAATCTTTGCCAGCTCCACCACTGTACATCATGGATTTGAGGAGTAAATTACCACATGGAGATCAACAGGCTGCTATTCTGTGGGGTCAAAGGAAGGTTTGGTTAGCTGCTCCCCAGACAGCACCCCTTTTGCTGCTGAAGCTCAGAGGATACTGTGTGAGGATGAGATAAAGAAATATAAGCCTGTATATGATAGAGGCAAAGGAGGGAAGTCATTTGTAGAAACAAGAGGCCACAGCAAATCAATGTCAGAGCAAGCAATAACTCACAAATTAAAGGAACCTAACCAGAGTAATCCTCTGAGTACTGTATGTGAATCCTCTCAGCTTTCATACAGGGTCAGAGAGAAGTGTGTTGGTCTCTTGGAGATAGTTCAAAGAGTGGTTGAGTGCATGAGCCCTGAAAGTAGACTAAACGAGGTCCTGCCTCTGCTTCTTACTGGTCTTAGGACAAATTAATCTCTCCAAGCATTTCCTAGTTTGACAAGTGGGTTAACTACATCGCAAACCTTACATGAGATTAAATGAGAATATACGTGAAGTACTTTGGACATAATAAACTTTCAATAAAAGATGGCTAAAATTATTATGATGGTGAGAATGATAATGATTGTTAATTAGCAGGACAGTGATACAAGAAATCTCAGGGCCAGGAACAGGCATGACAGAAAGGGGACAGTATCTGTTCCCTTCATATCAAATAGCTTAGGAAGTCAAAAGAAGGCAGGGAGACTCCAGCTGGCAGAAAGGGAGGAAAATATAGGAGACAGGAAAATATATTTCCATAGAACAGGAATATTCCTTTCTTCCTTCCACTGTGGAGACTGGTTGAAATCTATTTTTCCCTCAATTTCTGTAGAGAGTAGGAAGATGCCATCGTGGAAATGCCAGCAAAGGACACACAGGCATACTAATCCAAGCAGAATTGGAACTCAGGGTCTCCAGAGTCATTCTTCATCCACCTTTTGTGCAAAGAGATTCACATTTCTTTCTTGCTACCCTTATGTATCAAACCCTCATTTCAACTGTAATATAGAAGTTGCTAGAACAAAATTATTTGTCTTGTTGAAATGCTAAAGTGTATATCATAAATGAGAAATTTCAGATCAAAGGCAATCTGCCCTGAAGTGCTAACTGGTATAAATTGAGCCAAATGGTAGTTTAATACAAATAAACTGAACGGAACCAACATGTAAAAATTTAAAGGTTAACAAAATTTGACTCCTCTTTCCTCTTTCTGCCAAATGAACATATTCTTCAAGTGCTCAATATACCAAAAAGGGTTCTGTCAAATTCCAGTCCAAGAGAATCCTGCTGATATCCATGGCAGTCCAGCTCGAGGGAGATAGCTTGACATATTGGTTGCTAGTAATGAAACTTTATGCCTCACCACTGCCTTGTCAAAATGACATGAAGGTATCTGCAATTAAACTCTAGAGTCAGGATTTCATACTGAATAGTATCTTTGAAGGGAGTTAGTCTCTTCTTAAGGTCCTTGTATTCTTCTAATCAATGTGACTCTGGCATATGGCCATAAAGATGAATATATTTAGCCTAAGAAAGATCTCCCTTAACAAAAATGCCATTTGTGTCCTGTGGAGCCTGTACATTACTTCTGCTAAGGTACTTTCTCTATTGTGGTCTTGTTTAAACTCTCTTTCTGGGAAAGAAGATATAGAGCTGTGCCTGGTCTGAATTTTACAGAGCAAGAGCTATGCCCGACACAGTGGTGCACACCTGCAATCCCAGCGGCTTGGGAGACTGAGGCAGGGGGATCCTAAGTTCAAAGCAAGCCTCAGTAACTTAGAGAGGCCCTAAGCAATTTAGCAAGAGCACACCTCAAAGTAAAAAATAAAAAAAGGGGTGGGGATATGACTCAGTGGTTAAGTACCCCTGGGTTTAATTCCTGGTGCCAAAAATAAAATAAATAAATAAATAAAAAGGAGTTAAGAGAATCCTGAAAATAAAAGAGGTGAAGTACTAAAGTACTAAGGATAATTTGGTGTCTAAACCAAACATCTATGCAAAACAGTGAAAACCTTGTCAATAATCAGAGGAGATACTAATTTAGGCTCCCATCATTGCTAGCTTAATGCTGGGGTTCGGATGTGATCTGTCCCCCAACAGTTCATGTGCTAGACACTTGGTCCCCAGTGTGGTAATGTTGACAAGTGGTGTAACCTTTAAAGGATAGGGCTTAGTGGAAAATGATTAGGTAATGGGGGTACAACCCTTGGAAGGAATTAATGCAGGCCTATGGAGCTAGGTAAATTCCTAGAAAATGAGTTATTATAAAGGAGACTGGTACCTCCCACTGAATCTCTCTTTTGCTTATGCTCCTACCATGTGATGCCATTTACCAAGAGGCCCTCACCAGAGCAAATCAGATAATGATGCTATGTCCTTAAACTCCAGAACTGTGAGATTTTTTTTCTTATAAAGTACCTAGCCTCAGGTAGACTGTAGTCTAACCAGTGTCCTAGGCTCCTGACCCACCTCCAATTCTTTTCCATTCTGTAGGAAATGCAGACTTTGAAAATACAAACATGCTCAAGTTAATTTTTATTTAAAATTCTTTAGTGGCTTCCTATTGACTTCAGGATAAAGTCTAAAACCTTGAGAACATCTATAAAGTCCTAAATGATCTGGGCTCTGCTTTCTTTCTTCTATTCTCTTGTCCACAGCTTTTTACAAGATTTTCTCTCTACAACCGACCCCTGCTCCTTTGCCTGCCTTCTCATCATTTGGACCTCTGTTTATGTCTGGTAAGCTTCACCTTCTCCTCCAAGACTGAACAGAAGCCATTCCTCAAGTAGCCTGTACTTCCCTTATCACAGTGATTCCTCAACAGTGTAAGCGCTTATTATATGCTCACCTGTCTGGACTCTGGATTCACATATGTAGGGATCATGTCTGCCTTATATGTCCATAGGGCCTGGACCACAGCAGGGTCACAAATATATTTTAAATGGATAAACAGAAGCAGGAGGAGGAAACCCACAACACAAAAGGAACCTATTCCTTAGGATGACTGGAAAATGGAGTTTGAAAGGTTTAAAGCAGGGTGCCTGTGGTTTTAGCCAAAACAGACAACACACTAGATAGTTTCTTGCCATTCTAGAGTGAAGCTGAGAACCAGAGTTCCCCAAGGAAGGAAGCACCAGGAAATGAAGATGGAGGATAACATTCAGCACTTTAACAAAGGGATAGGATATGAGGAGGAAGAAGAAAAAAAGAAAGAATTGTACTTGTTGGTTTGAAATAAAACTAGAAGAGTCAAATCCTGGCTAAAATCACATAATCTTGGACAACTCACTTGGCTTCTTTTAATGAGGGAACTGAACTAAGTGATTTTTGGACTGAGTTCTGAGGAACCCTGGTCTCTGCAGAAGTTCCTCAGGGTCTACTGAGATGAACAAAGAAGGTTCACCAATGGATGGGGCCCTAACTTTAAATAGAAAAAAAGTCTTTTATACCTTGAGGTCTTACTTTAAAAAGGTACTTATGCTAAAAATAAAATTTAAATAGCAGTGGCTAGATGGCCTTTCTGCTCCCAGCCTTAAAAGTCCTTGAGCCTATGTGACAGATGGGGCCTTTCTGGATATTACATTTTACTTGATACAAATACCCCTGGATTGTGCTGATGGCATAGCTGTAGCACTTCCTAGCCTGTTTAAACTGCTTTAGAAGAATGATAGGAAAGGTAAGTAAACCAACACCCAAGTTTACTGCAAAGCAAAGGCAATAATGAAATCTATTTTTAAAATTTATCCAACTGTGGATAAAGAAATAACAAAGGTTTTTTTCTTTTTCCTAAACAAAGTTTTTATACCTATGATCTAGGATTCATTATATAAGGGTCTTGGATAAGGCACAAAATTGTTATAGGTCAGAAATAAAGAATCCTAGATCTCGAGCACATTTTATAAAATAAAGCAATCCAATTTTAATCAGAAAAGAATAAAGCAAACATTTATTTAGTGGATCCACCTAACCATTCAAATGTAGTGCCTGTTCTTAACAAGATATTCTGAATGTGCTAAAGAATAAAGGGAAGTCACTGTCATTACATACTTTTAAATCTACCTCTATCTGAAGGTTACAGGCAGGAAATGACACAGATGGAGAGAAAGATCAGAGTCTTACAAAATAAGGTCCTCAAAGCCCTGGTTTAAGATGGAAATCCCTTTTCTGTGCTATTCCTTGGCTGTCCATATTTCATGGGGCATTAAAAGGCCACAAATGTCACTCTACTTCAATTCTGAGAATAGAGAGCAACAGTAATGTGATCTTACCTGGGTCCTTCCTCGTCACCCTGAAAGACAACAGAAAGAATCAGCATTAGAAATCACTGTTGGTAGAGACAGATTTAGATTTCTTTCTTTTCCCAACCTGAAAGCAAACATTGTGCATTTATTGTAACAAAGACAAACCAACAGATGTCTAAGGTCTAAGATAAGGGCTAATATAATCCTATGTTCAAACTGCCCAGCAGAAATGAACTGATAATTTGCTCTTGCAAGCAGAAAGGTGGAATGCATAGACCTAGGAGGCCTAAATAATAGCCTTGCCTTTTTATTTATATAGCTGGTAATATTTAGTTCTGAGCAGACTGAGAGCCCCAAAATAGCAGCAGGTCATAGGTAAAAGCTGACCAGATCCAAAAGCATCAAGCTGTTTCCTTCAAAGACTTATTTCTACTGTAGTCTAGCATTTTTTCTCTAAACATGAATATAGCAACTCTAATACAGAGGATGCTAAAGTAGAAAGGATACTGAAGTGGGGCTCAAGAAATTGGGATTCTAGTCTGAGATCTGAAACTTATTAACTACGCATCCTTGGACAAGATAATTAATTAAACTTTGGTCTTCTCCTCTATAAGATGGTAGTTCTGGCACTTGATGAACCATATCAATCTTTAACCAAACAACAGCTTTTTTCTTGACCACTCTTTGCAAAAATAATGTTTATTATTTTTTCAGGTATTACATTTTCTTAAGAAGTGATTACAGAAGCTTCCTTTGGGTCTCTGTGACCAAATAAGATATTTCAAATGACTCAAGCATTTCTCAAGAGAGTTCACTTATCCTTTTTGTGACAGAACATCTTTTTTTAGTCATTTAGGAATAGTTTCAATAGACTGTATCTTCTGACGTACTCCCCAGAGAATGAATAAATGAAACGAACAAATGATTCCTACTGGTACAAAAGACAATGATCTAGAGCCAGATGTTCTGGATCCAAATTTCGAGTTCATCACTTGCTTGTTGGATTACCTTAGTTAAGTTTGCCTCTCTTAACTTCAATTTCCTAATTCATAAAATGGGGCAATAACTGTCTATGTATCATAGGGCTCAGAATTATAAGGATTAACTAATGCCTATAACTATTAAGCATAGTGCCTGAGGAAAAAAGATACACTTTATAAAGTTTCTTTATTAATATCAGTAGCAGTTCAGTATGACTGAATGTAGATGCTAAGAATAAATGATAAAAAACTCATAATGATCCAATGTTCCAGAAGTTTCCAATCAGCAGAAAGGGAAACAGATAGGAAACGAATTAAATGTCAGGGGTTCTAAAAAAGACAGAAACACAATGCTTTAAAAGTCAAAAGGGAAGTGATAAACATTGCCTCTCCAGGAGAAGGCTTCATAGGGAAAAGGTATATTGCCACTAGAGGAGTAGATAGAATTTTCCCATGCTGACAATAGAGAAAAATGGGATGGACAATGGACTAGCAAGAGCAGAGGTGTTAAAAAAAATACACACACACACACAAACATATAAATAAATATATAGTTCAAAAAACTTTGAGTTCTGTGTAATTAGAGAAAAGGGGAAGTCAGGGTAAGGTTGAGAGTATAACTGACCTAAATGGAGCCTACCAAGGTGCAAGTCAGTAAAGGAGAGCTGCAGCCAGAATGCTGATTTTAATCAGACTACCCACTGGAAGTTGAATAAGAGCACTTTATTTATTTAGGTACTGGGGACTGAACCCATGGACGCTTAACCACTGAGCCACATTTCTGGACCTTTTTATTTTTTATTTTGAGACAGAGTCTCACTATGTTGCTTAGGGCCTCAGTAAGTTGCTGAGGTTGGCTTTGAACTGGCAATTCTCTTGCCTTGGCTCCTAAGTCACTGGGATTATAGGAGCTGCCACCACACCCAGCAAGAAGGGCATTTTATCAGACTATCAGGGATTTAAAATATTGGTAGGGGTGCTAATCATCTATATTCACAATGAGAGGAAAGTGGGGTGAGTGATGGAGGGCAAATATAAAGACAGTGGAAATTGTATTTTAATCAACTGGTATATTCAATAAAAACTATAATACAGCAAGAAAAGTATCATAATTTAAATTTCATATGAGTGACATAATAATCTATGACAATTATATCTCAACACATTTTTTTCAATTATCTTTGGATGTTAATTTATTTACTTGTTTTTCTGGTATTGGGGATTGAACCCTGGGGTGCTTTAGCACTGAGCAACATCCCCAGTCCTTTTTTTTAAATTTTAATACATGGTCAACCTAAATTGCTGAGGCTTTCCTTCAATTTGTAATCCTCCTGTCTCAGTTTCCTGAGTTGCTGGAATTATAGGTATGTGCCACTATGCTCAGCTCTCTGGATGTTTAAATATAACTGTCTAGTACGGCTTTATGGAAAAAAAAAATACCTAACCTTTTTCCTCCTCACAATTCCATACCTTGGTGCAGGATTACACAACTAGAATTCTTAGTTATAAAAACATGATCTAAAATTAATTTTAACAGTAAAGACTGAGATCTGCTTTCCTTATCTAAAGGGTCAGTATATGGACTGAAATAAATGAGAAAATTTGTGTAAAACCATAAATGCAAGACTGGCACACTGTTAAGTATTCAACAAATTGTGGCTGTTGTTGTACTTTCTCTGAATGCTAAGTAACATTTCTCAGGGAGAGTGGCGAAGGAAAGAGGACATAGGACGCAATGTCTTGCTGTTGGTTCATCCATTTCTTCTTCTTATAGAGGCACGCTTCTTTTTAGAAACAATGTTCACTATCACAAAACATGGGGAAGGCCAGGGTGAGATTTTTACCAAGGAAGTGATGGACCAATAAGTAAAAGAATACACACACATGAATTATAGGGCCATTCTGAATAGAGTAGCAGACATTCAGATGTCTGCTAACTTGCTAGCAAAGATGAGCACATGCTATTCCTGCTATCCAAAATGTGCATCTCTGCTCTGAAAGTTTAGCTAATTCCTAACCATTCTTTAAGATCAATTCTTACTCAGAAACTTCCTCACTAAGAGCTTGCATGGCATAATATCCCTCTGTACGCCACATCTGTACAGTTCATCCATTCATCTAGGCTAGTATTTAGAGAAGAAAACTGATGGTGACAGTATCATAAAGTGTTTCCCTCTTTGGATTTAAACTCCTTAAGAATTCACTGCACCTAACACAGCACAAGACATACAGTAAATAATTACTCAGGAAAAGAGGAGGGGCAACAAACTATTGTATTTAAGATTAATTTCTTTAAATTATAAGTTGTGGTTTCAAGAATATTAGGAATGAGGGCTGAGGCTGCAGCTCAGTGGTAGAGCAATTGCCTAGCACATTAGGCACTGGCTTCAATCCTTAGCACTACATACAAATAAATTAAGGCATTCTGTCCATCTACAACTACAAAAATTTTTTTAAAAAAGAATATTAGGAATGAGAATTTGTTTAACAACAACTTCCATTTCAAGGACTTGTTAGATTAAGCAGTGCTCCCAAATTCCTTCTTAAAACATCCTGAATGCTCGTGGTTGGCAGGCTACACTCTAATGCAACCTTCCATTTCCACCTGGACCAGTGGGAAGTACTATTCACTGAGGCAAACAAATTTAATCTTAAACCTGCTTATTCAGCTGAGCTAGTAATTATATTGACACATTTAATTAATTAACAAAAAATTGGGTGCAAGAGCAACAAATGTTGCTTTTATGAGTTGCTGTTTTCATGAAAATTTGAATGCTTCTATAGCATTCAATCAAGGGGAATTAAAATTTGGTGGCAATTTTGATTGTAGATGATGCATGCAAAATACCAGAAAGAATAATTTTTAAAAACCTAAGATTCTGCATTCAGCTTGCTTTCAACAGTATACCTTCCACTATAAAAAGAGTAAAACTGAACATCTAAAATGGTACTGTATGGATGTGATTTATACCAGAAACATGACGATTAACCCCAATTAGCAAATTTGCAATTTTAAAAAAGGCTTGACTTAGTATTTTTAAAAGTGTACATATATTGAGTTTAGAATAAATGCTTAAGTTATACATGTATCATTTTTAATGATGCTCCCATGTGAAACAACTTTTTTCTAGTATCATTTCATTGCAATTCAGTATTCTTTTAAAAACTGGGCAAAAGACAGAAATGCCCATAACATAAAAATTAAAATAAAGACACACTATTTAGTTTAAAAAAATTAATGACATTTCTAATACTTGACTTTGGTAAAGATTTTCATAAAATGATGCAATTAAATTTGGCAAAAAAGAGTGAGAAAGTCAGAAAACAGAAGAAATTACTTATCAGTTTATTTTATGAGGTTACTATAAACCTAATACCAAAATCTGACAGAAAATATAAAATTATAGACTAATATCTCTCATGAACAGGACATAAAACTCTTAATAAAATATTAGAGAACTGAACCCAAATAATACATCATGATCAAGTAGGAGTGTGGCTCAAGAATGCCAAGGTTGGAGCATAAGTTCCAGCTACTCGTGAGGCTAAAGAAGGAGGATCAAAAGTTCAAGGCCAGCCTAGGCAACTTAGTAAGACCTTGCAAAAAAACATTTAAAAAAAGGGCCAGGGATGTAACTCAGTCGTAGAGCACCACTAGGTTCAATACTGCCAAAAATCCCAGCACTGCACCCCGGAGCCCCGCGAAAGCAAGGATGGATTTAATTTTGTAAAATTAGTTAATGTAATTAATTGTTACAAGAGAATAATAAGGAAAAGCCGTATGGTCATTTCAACAGAAGAGACATGACAAAATTCAGTATCAATTCATGATTTAAAAAAAAATACTCAGCACATTAGGAATAGAAGAGAGCTTCCTCAACAATTCATGATTTAAAAAAAAAATACTCAGCACATTAGGAATAGAAGAGAGCTTCCTCAATTTGATAAAGAACATTTGCATGGACCATCGTACTTTATGGTAAATGCTTTCCCTTAAGACTGGGAATAAGGAAAGGATGCCCACTTTTACCATTCATATTAGACATTTTACTCAAGGATCTAGCCATTGCAATAAATCAAGATAAAGAACAAATATTGGGAAGAAAGAAGGAAAACTGTTAGAAGATGGCATGAATGCTGATGTATAAAATCCTTAGTAATCTATAAAACCACTGTTATAACTAATAGAGGAATATGATAAGGATACAAGATACAAAATTAACATATAAAAATTGTAAGCTGGGCATGGTGGCACGGAGCCGTAGTCCTAGCTATTCAGGAGGTTGGAACAGGAGAATTGCTTGAGACCAGGAGTTGCCAGCCTGAGCAATGGAGAGAAACCTAATTAGGATCCCATTATTGTGGTATTCATATATGCAAAAAGGAAAGATATGTCTCAAAACAAAACAAAAAAAAATCAATGGTAATTTTAGGTAGTACATAAAAAGGCCTGAAAAATTTTAAAAAATTTCATTTTCAATAGCATCAAAAATATTAAATATTTAGGGAAAAATATTTTTAAAAAGTCATTCAAGGCCTTTAAATTAGAACTCTACACTACTTCTGAGAGCATATAAAATCAGATTTCATGGAGACATACACCATGTTCATTTGAACTGTTACTCCCTGAAACTCGTATGTTATTTCTTTGCAGTTGCTCTGCTTTCAAGATTTTTTTTCTTTCTCTTTAGTTTTCAGAAACGTGCTCTGACAGATCTGGGTGTGGATTTCTTGGAGTTTAGATTTTTTAGGTTCGCTCAGCTTCCTAAATCTGTAGGTTTATGTCTTTTAACCAAATGGAAATTTTGAACTTTTATTTCTTCACACATTTTTAAATTTTTTTGTTCTTTTTAGTTATACATGACAGTAGAATGTATTTTAAGAGATCAGACATATGTGGAGTATAACTTCCCATTCTTGTGCTTGTACATGATGTGGAGTTTTACACTGGTCATATTCATATATGAACATAGGAAAGTGATGTTCGATTCTTTCTATTGTCTTTCCCATTCCCATCCCATCCCTTCCCCCCATTTTCCCTTGTCCAATCTGGTGAACATCCACTCCCATCCCCCACCCTGTTGTCTACTGTGAATCAGCAGCTGCATATCAGAAAGAACACCTGGCTTTTGGTTTTTGGTGATTGGCTATTTCACGTAGCATGATAGTCTCTAGTTCCATCGATTTACTGGCAAATTCTGTAATTTCATTCTTCTTTATGGCTGAGTAATATTCCATTGTATATATGTACCATTTTTCTTTATCCATTCATCTCTTGAAGAGCACCTAAATAGGTTCCATATGTTAGCTATTGTTGCACTCAATTGCTATGAACATTGATGTGGCCATTGTCACTACACTATGCTGATTTTAAGTCTTTTGGGTATATGCTGAGGAATGGGATATCTGGGTAAAATGGTTCCATTCCAAGTTTTCTGAGGTATCTCCATAGTGCTTTCCAGAGAAGATGCAAAAATTAATGTCCCACCAGCAATGGGGGGCTTCTTCCCCACAGACTCACCAATATTTATTATTACTTGTATTCTTGATAACTGTCATTCCAACTTGAGTGAGATGAAATCTCAGTGTAGTTTTAATTTGCATTTCTCTAATAGCTAGTGATATTGAACTTTTCTGTGTGTGTATTTGCTGACCAAAATTAGTATTTCTTCTTTTGTGAAGTTTCTATTCAGTTCCTTTGCCTACTTATTGATTGGGTCATTTATTTTTTTGGTCTTCACACATTTTCTTAACCCCATAGTCTTTATTACATGCCTACTAGATCTTTCATTATTATCCCACAGGTCACTAAAGTTCAGTTTAATTATTTTTCAATCTTTGTGTTTTGGATGTTTAGATTGGATCAATAGCAAGCTATCTTCAAATTCATCAATTCTTTCCTCTCTCATCTCCAATATGCCAATGAGCACCTCCAGTGCATTTTGTGTCAGTTATTGTATTTTTCAATTTCAATTTTCATCCCTTTTTCATAATTTCTTCTTATCTGCTAATACATTTTATTTTTTCATTAGTTTCCAGTATTTGTAAATGCTCACGGAGACATTTTTATGACACCATCCCTCATCTGATAATTCCAACATCTGTGTCATCCTGGTGGTAGCAGATACTGCTTTTCTCACTAAAGTTGAGATTTTACTGATACAATGAGTAATTTGGGACTGTATCTTAAGACATAATGAGTTATAAGAATGCGGTCCCTATTTAAACTTTCTATTTTAGCAGATAGTCAACCTGTTTAGGTTCACAATGCCTATGTGCTACTAAATTACTTTTGTGGATTGGTTCAAATGTCAATTTAGTTTTTAAAAAGCCTCTTTAATGCGGTTCTAGTCTGCCACACACAAATGAAAAGACTCCACTCTACAGTCTCCACAGAGCTTGTTGAAGAAGAGGCACCAGCTCATTACTATAAGGCAGGAGTAGAGGATACAATTCTACCTACTGACCCAGTTGGAGAGGAGCAATGCATAACAAATACAGAAGAAGAAGTAAGGAAGGTGTTAAGAGCACTATCTACAGTGTCCACAGGAGAGGGATACTACTTCTTTACTGTTATAACAAGTAGGAGGAAGTCAGTTCCACCTAGAGATGCATGGGAAACAGGCACTACTCACTTCTGAGAGAAGCAAGGGCAAAGGCAGAAAAATGAAACTTTCACCCATCGGCTCCATGGAGAAATAAATTCCTTGTTATTGTAAGGAAGGGTATAAAACAGATTTTCAGCCCACTGGCTCCACTGCATTCATGTCATTTGGGGCTGCGAAGTTGTGTAGCTTTTTCTTCATGGTATTCATCTCCAGAATAAGTACATATGATCAAAAGGGTTTCTCTATGGCTAGATCTCTCTTTTCTCAGTCCTAACTAGAGAGAGCAGGCTTTTCTTGAGAATTTACTTTCTGGTTTGTGCCATTAATGCTTCCAGTCTATAGAGCACTCAGGATAGGACACATAAGAAACAAAGAAACCCCCAAGGTAATTCACTGCTTTGTTGTTCCTTAAATCCCAAGTTTCCCAGTTAGTATGCCTGCTTTCCCTACCTTTAAGAGTCTTCCAATAAATGATCTTTGTCAAGAATTTTTGCTATAATTAGTGAAGAAGTAAAATGGAATGTGTTCATGGTTCTTCTTCAGAACCAGAAGTTCTATTTTGCTTTACAACTAAAAATAAAAAGGACTGATGGATAGAAGGTTGAAAATATGGCTAGAACTGTAATGAACCAAGATTGGCAAAATGTTAATGGATTAGAATCTAGATTGTTGGTATATAATCTATAAAATCCTTTCAACTTTTCTGTATATTGGAAAATTTTCACAATAAAATGTTGGAGAAGAATCTTTTGGTTAAATTAAAAATGCAGATGAATATTTTTAAAATACCATATTATGCAAAGGGAAGAAAAGAATTTCTCTGCTGAGTAAAAGGTACTGGGTATTTGCTCTAACCAGTAAGTTATCAGATTTATTGGAACAAGCGGCAATGAGATGATATAACATCTCTTTGAACATGCTTTAGCCAGCTGAATGCTACTTCTTATTTTAATAGCTTATTTTGTCACAGTCTGATCTTTAGGTCTTATCAGCTCCTGCATTCCTAAGAATAATTCTGTCAGTTGAGGTTCTTAAAGGACAGTTGATGGTGGGAGGAGCTAAATTCATTATTTGAAATAAGTGAGAGGAATGTCACAAAATTCAATCTTTAGTTTTGAAAGAACAATCTAATCAACACACAGAATAAATCCAAGGGTCCAATTTGAGAAGTGATAAGTTGTTGATCCCTTGAGTTAAATCTGGTTGAACTTTATATTTATTAAGACACAAAATTACCACCTCTGCATTGTAAAAGGTCAAAGGTATGCAAGAACACTGAATTCTAGTTTTTTCCACAGATACAAATGGGATGCTTAGTATTTACTCTGTGCCATTACATATTAGATATATGTAACTTGTTTTTTTTTTCTCCTTTTTATTAGAGCTTTATAGTTATATATAGTAGTTGGATTCATCCTGACATGTAACTTGCTTTTGATCTTTATAGAGGCTGTCAGCCGAGACTTTGTCTTGGGTCTCAGAAGACACTTGAACTTTTGGGTAAGGCTAGAACTGTTAAGACTATGGGAACACTAAGAGATGGATTCTTAAAGGCTAGCAGTGTTAAGATTATAGGGACTCTTGGAGATGGACTCTTGAAGAAAAGAAGCACCACCAAACTCATTACTATAGGGCATCTCATTTTGCACTGTGAGATGGACACAACACTTTGGGGGCTGGGGCAGAATGGTATGGTTGGGATATGAGGCATCCCCCAAAAGCTCCTGTGTTAACGCAAGAGGTAAAATTATTAAATTATGAGAGCCATACCTAATCAGTGGATTGGTAATTTGAAAGGCCTACTGTACTGGGTGGTAACTGTAGGCAGGTGGAGCATGAGTGAAGAAAGTGAGCACTTCCAGGGAGTCTCTGCTTCCTGGATACTATGAAGTGAGCAGTTTTTCTCCACACGTCCTTTTTCCAAGGTGCTCTGCCTCACTCAGGCCCAGAGCACTAAGATCATGAAATAAAGCTCTGAAACCATAAGCTCAAAATAAACTTTTTTTTCTAAGCTGATCTGGCCAGGTATTTTGATCACAGCAACGAAAACATACGTAGTATCCAAAACATTCCAGGGAGAAAGCATAGGCACAGCAATCAGACAAACAACTGAATACTTGCTCTATTTGTTACTCACTAAATGACACTGGGTCAGAATCTCCACAGTTTTCTGCATCTCAGTATACCATCTGGCAAATGAAGTTAATGAATGCTGATATTAGGGTTAACGGAAATGATGACTATAAAGTACTTACTGTCTTGCCTATCTATAAAATTATTTAGGGACATGCTTTCTTAATTCTGAGGAGGATGAAATTAAAAGAATAAGAACTATTCTTTTTATACTCTGATGAAAATTAATCAAGAACCTTAGACAGGTGAGTAGATAATGGTCAAACTGTCTCCTATTTCCTATCAGGTTGCCTTGGATAATACCTGCAACCTGGATTACACCTTAACTCTTCCATTCACTGGTTTATTTTGTGGCCAGGTTCTCCTGCACCACGGCAAGACTGCCAGTGAAGGCCAAGCCCTGGAATGCCCACAGGACTCTCCTAGGTTTTCTTTTTTTTTTTGGTGGGGGGGCAGGGGCAAGTACCAGGGATTGAACTCAGGGGCCCTTGACCACTGAGCCACATCCCCAGCCCTATTTTGTATTTTATTTAGAGACAGAGTTTCACTGAGTTGCTTAGCACCTCACTGTTTGCTGAGGCTGGCTTTGAACTTGCTATCCTCCTGCCTCAGCCTCCCCAGCCACTGGGATCTCCTGTGTTTTCTTCTGGAAGAAACTACCCTCAACCTATCTCGCATACATTTGACCCAAATTTTTAACTTAACACTATGAAATCTGAAGAACACTAGCTTTTTCCTAGTGGCTGAAATATTCTGCTATTTTTTAAAAGACTGCCTTAAAATACTTTCTATAAATAGATCCTAAATGCCTGCATACATTGGTAATATGCCTAAGACCCTTTTAATCCTGTTACAATATAACTGGGTAAAATATGTTTTGTGATTCAAATCACGTTGTGTTTTTCATTCACTTTTTTTTTTTTTTATTTTTGTGGGGGCAGGGAACAGGGGAATGAACCCAGGGATGTTTAACCCAAGGATGTTTAATCACTGAGCTGTATCCCAAACTGCTGGAGGTCTCAAGTTGCTAAGGCTGGCCTCCACCTTGTGATCCTCCTGCCTCAGCATCCCCAGTCACTGGTATTACAGGCATGCACCATCACACCCAGCTTGCCAGCCCCATACCCCCCACTTTTCAGACAAGGTCTCACTAAGTTACACAGGTCTGGACTCAACTGATCCTTCCACCTCAGCATCCTGAGTAGCTGAGACATAGTATGTGCCACAATGCCCAGATCCACATTGCCATTCTTAACCCAGCATTTATGATCCCAATTTATGCAGCTGGTTCCATTTAGGACCACCTTAAAGCCCTCTTCCACTTATTCTCAGAGTAACCCTAAAATCTTTCATTCTAGCCTGCTTCACTTCCTGACTTGCTCTCATTCAACTCGGTTCTCATCTCTGTAATGAATTTTTTTATAGGCTCATTTCACAACTTGGGATGTGTTACTGACCCTTCCTCTGGTTCTAACTTCTGGCTTCTCTCCTTAACTATGAGTGTTACCTGCCCCATTGATGGCACTCCTTTAAGTCATGGTGGATAAATTCTTTGCCAAACCCAGCCACTGCGTACAAGCTCTAGTGGTCAATACTTCCGTACTAGCTCGCACATTGGTTAAAACATGTACACCCTATCCAAGCTTTCAATTCATTTGTGTTCAGGGATAACAAGAGGGCGCTTCCAGAGTTAAAAAATATAGATGATCAGATTCCTCCTAGTTCTCTAGTTACTAATAATCATGGGCATTTTTATTTACCTCTGCCTTTGGCTCAGCTGATTCATTAGAGGTATCAAGTTGTTCCTTGGCCTGGGCCATCTGAGTCATCAGCCTATCCATATGGGACTGAATGTCTGCCAGTATCTCAGTTACATGAGCTGTGGCCATTGCCTCCTGGATGTCCACTAGATGAAGAGCCTTCTGTTCCTCATCAGCAATCACTTTCTGAACTTTCTTAAATTCTTGTTGTATAAACATTTTCATCTGGTCCCGAGTTACCTATAAAGCACAAATAAGTAAGAGTAAGTTGGACATACAAAGAAAGGAAGGGTAGACTTATTGCTATAAAGTACTTGGCAGTTCTGGCCAAACTATGGTTTCTGTTTGATCCTGAAGTTTTGTAAATATTCTCTAAGCAATGTTTCCCTAAAACCTTTGATAAATTTCATGCTAATATTTTTGCCTTTTTCATTATGCAGGAATTAATTCTTTATCCTTTCTTTTGTTTTTGTTCAATTTTATACCAGTAATATATGACTACTACTTAAAAATTTAATAGATAAGTATATGTAGCAAAAAACGCAATTCCTTTTCCCTTCTCAATTAATGTTAACAGTTTGCATGTATCCCTGAAATCATTAACTTAATTTATACATACTGCCTTCCAAAAGAGGTGTACCAATTACATTCCTACAACAATGTATAAATATAAGCATTTATTGTTTTATATTATTGTTTTATTTTACAACTGTGAACCAAATAAAAGATAATTGTAGGCTATATTTGGCTAAGGCAAAAGAAAGGCAAACAAAATGAGAAACTACAAAAATAAGAACTTCTAGATACTCTAAATCCTGCCAGTAACTACAATTATTGATGTTTTCTCACAACAGTGTTTATTTTATAAGTGTTTTGTATGTTTGTTTTATGGTGCTGGGAACTGAACCCAGGGCCTTGTACACTGTAGGCAAGTGCTCTACCACTGAGCTATACCCCCAGCTTTAAAGCAACTATAGATATTATGAGTAGTTGAGATAGAGAAAAGCGGTAGACCATAAACAAAAGAAGAAAGGCCAAGAGAGGATTTTGGACCTGGAGGAGAAAGTAGTTGTTATTTAATGAAACCTCTTCTTCTATAGCTAAGTGACACAGCTGTAAGCCTACAGAAGAGGAAAGGACTCCAACTTTCGCCACCTGTTTTTTGTGGATGCAGGAGTGCTATACCACTGATCTACATCCCCAGTCCTTTTTTACATTTTAGAGAGGGCCTTGCAAAGTTGCTGAGACTACCCTGCCCTCAAACTTGAGATTCTCTCAACTCAGCCCCCAGGCAAGATTCACCCCCTCCAGGTTTCCAATCTTCTTGTTCTCAGTCTAATGCTCTGTTAATATAACACTCTATCAGCAAGGAAATCAAAGTGGGAAAACGTAAGCCAAGGAACTGAGGAACATAAAGATGGAAGAAGGGGGAAAAGAGATAATTTTTAATTAGCCACTTAAAAACTGAAAGAAGCTTGATACCTTCAGCACAGTTTTTCCAACACTGCTATAATATCAATGCAAAAAAAGATATGGACATTGACACAGTAAGTGACTAAGTAACATAAGCCCTTAAGATTTCATATACTCTCTGCAAGTGCTCTCTCTGGTGCTGGAGAAAAGAGGGCAGGAGATGTTAAATGTTATAATGTCCTTGCATTTTCTGTATCAGATTTAGAACTATGAACTGGGAGTATATACATTTTTTGAATTTTTAGTGTATTTGTGCCAGGGTTGTCATTGCCTTGTCATGGTATTAAACAATGGATCCTTACCCTTGAAATAAATTAGGTCTTAAATGATCTAGGATCTTCTCTTAGAGATAAAACTGGAGAGTATTTACTAAGGGATGAACTTTCTGAATGCCTAAGAATCTCTCTTAATAGTTCCAAGTGACTAAAAATGAAAACTATAATAAAAATTGACTGCAATCTATTTTACTAGACCTCATATGCACATGTGGTTCAAAGTTAAGAGGCTGACATCATAGGAAAGTTGTGGACCAGACTGCAGCATGAGAATGGGCTTTAAAAATTAAATTCCTTTCTCCACTGCTTTACATGTAGGTTTTTAAACAAGACACTTGATTTTATACAGAGCAAGCCACAAATGAGAATTAGAGGCAGAATAAACTACTCCATAAAACCTTTATGACTTCTTCCCACTCCCATTTTCTATTAATTAACAAATGGGTTTCTATGACCTAGTTCAAGACTGTAAGAACTTCTGGTCACATCATCCATTCAAATTCAGAGTCCAAAGAAGACACCCCCTGGGAGATTGGACATGTGGAAGGATGAGTCCTATGGAAAAGGACTCATGCTTTAAAACTTCTCTATTTTACTTCCTCCTCATTTAAGCTCTATCCTGCTAAAAACTTCACAGTTCTTCCACGCAAGCCTTTCATGTTGGTACCTGCTATTTGGAAGCTTCCAACATCGTTTTCAAGTGGGTTTCTTGGCACTTCTTTAGCCTGTCCTTAGTTCTCCCAAAATGAGACAGTCTTTTACTCTTAACTATAAATATATGAGATATTACATGAAAAAACAATTCTATAAACTCAGAAGAGAGTGAGTTGGATAAACCACAGAAAGTGACACTAGTAACATAAAAGGTTCCTTTTATATAGCATCTAACTAGTAACTGCCAAAACTTTTTAAAGCTACAAACTTTCCTCACCCCAAACAAAAACTTAAGTCTGGAATTCCAAAAGTGCAGTAAATCAAAAGTGGATCTACATGGATTAAAAGTACTTGTTGAAGTACTTACTAGGGTACTTACTGTCTCCAAGAAAATCTCACCAATGGACCTGGTCCTCAACACCAATGAAATTTTAAAAGGAGCTTTCTACTTTTGGTCAAGTAGTTCCCAAGTTATCAAAACCTTCAGCCCCTAATTCACAAACAAGATGCTATATCTTTGTTATAGTTGTATTAGGGTAAAATGCTACTATTATTTAAGCATAGCATTTTACTAAAATTACTTAAACAAAGCATTTTTAATTTGGAAAAATTGATGGCTTGTTAGGAGAAACTCAGAACATATTAGTGAATATCTGAGTCCAACCTCCTCATTTTATAGATAAAGGGGGCGGGAAGCCCCCAGAGAAGGACAGTAATAAAGTCACATTTAGAAACATCCCTCTGTTCCAGACCAGTATTCTTTCTGCCACAACATATTGCCTCTAATGATCCCTTTCTGACTGCTTCAGGTCTTTCTACTTCTTTCTAATAAAGATGCTTCCTTGGCTAACAGTACATTTGTTATTCCAATTAGGCTGTTATTTCCCCAAAATGAATGTGGGATAAAGAATTTACATCTGAAGAGTTAAATCTTACTCTATGGTACTTTCTATATGCTCTATATTTCATATTCCCAAGTTACATCAGACCTAAGCAGCATGCAGTCTGGCACTTTACACATTCATAATTAAAAACATAAAACCTTGAATTAAGAAGCCTGAACTTAAAAATAACACTCACTCAATGTGTTTGACATGGGCTGGAAGCTATTAACTCTTAGCTAGCTGGTCTATAAGAAACAACTCCCACAGCCTTCTTCCCTGCTAAATTAGAGGCAAATTATAAAACAATAAGCATAATAGTTCAAAAACATCATAGTTTAAGAAAGGTTTGGTTCAGAAAAGCATTGCTAAGATGAACTTAGATCAATGCCAGTAGTAGGAAGCTACTCAAAAAAAGAGCATCTGAGTCTACACTGATTAAAAAGTTCAGAAACATTTGTTCTATTAGTTAAATTTCCTTCAAGGATTAAAAGAGGTCACCCCAAAAAGACATTTTAAGAATTGGGGACTGCAAGGATTAAGAATACGAAGATGTTAAATACCTCTCCTAGCCAAACACAGTGACACACTTCTATCCCAGCAACTCAGGAAGCTGAAGCAGAAGCTTCAAACTAGTCCTAAGCTCAAGACACCAACCCTAAGCAACTTAGTGAGATCCTGTCTCAAAATAAAAACAAAAAGGGCTGGGAATGTAGCTCAGTGGTAAAGTACCACTGGGATCAATCCCCAGAATGAAAAAATAAAAAAATAAATACCTCTCCTAAAAAGCTGAAAGGTCATTTTACTCCTCTCTTTCTCATCTGAAGCCCATTACTCTAAAACAGAAAAAAGGGCAGGAAATCAAACTTTTTCAGATGCAGCAAAATGTCTTCACTCCCAAAGCACAATATCCTTACAAACTGCTAGGGTCTGTGGAAATTTTGAAGTTGGGAAGCTTAAAGTCAGGGCTTCTGTACAGCTTCCAGCATTTATTCTGGTATTGTACTCTGAGAGAGTTCCTTCCAAACTTCTGCCAGGCTCCAGAGAGGCCAGGCTAGGAAGAGCTTCATCAGTAAAGACAAAGGCCTTTTTCAACAAATGGCAACATCTACCATGCCCCGTGTCTTATATATGACTGAAATAGCCACTGTTCCCAAATAAAACAAGCGCCCACTTTCCAGGCTAGGAAAATTATCAAGCAGCCTAGAAACACAGCAGAAATGAATTCTGGACTACATCCCACCACCAACATGCTCAGTGACATCATTCTCAGTGACCCTCAGTAACACAGTCAGAAGCCTGACTTGTTTGCATTTAAAACGGGGTGTTGAGAATGATAAAGAAAAAATGTACTTCAAGTGAACATTTAAACTGTTCCTTAAACCATCTTTCTCATCTTCATTAGAAGCCTGCAAACAAAAGAAGCCATGTGTATGCTCTTCATTTCCTTTCATTATCCCCATTTTATTAACAGAGCACCAAGAAATCTCTTCCTCAGACGCATACAATGAAGTAATAATGGCATCTTCTGATGCTGTTATTTCTATTACAAGTACTTTTCTGTTCATTTCTTTTTCTTTCCCCCTTTTTTTTTTTTTTTTTGGTGGAGGAGCATGCTGAGGATTGAACACACTCACTCTATAACCACACTACATCCTTATTCCTTCAGCTCAAATTTTCTACAATAAATGTAATACTTATTTTTTAACAATAATTTTTAAAAAGAAATGTGGCTTCAAGAAAAAGTGAAATCCTCAACAAAGTATTAGCAAGTCAAGTCTATCAATGTAAAAATACAATTATATACTAAAACATAAATGTGGAATTTATACCAGGTATGCAAGGGTTGATTCACATTTGAAATCAGTTAATATAATCCATTCACTTTGAAAGGCTAAAGATGAAAAATCTTATCATATCAACAGATGGAGAATAAGCACTTAACAAAATCCAACACCCAACCATAACAACTCTGAGCAAACTAGGAAGAAAAGACCAAATTAGATATACCTTCTGTTTCAGCCAAACTCCATCTCCCACTTAAAAATACAAGCAGTTAATGAGGTTTAGTGCTACGGTGGTTATACAAAATCCTGAAGTAGATACCCTTTTGAATATGTTGTGATGGTCTCTATTTCTCATTTATGAGCCTGATATTTCTCAAAAGTAAATGAAAGTAAAAGTAACTCACTGCATCAGGTAGTGAGATTCATCAGAATTTTTTCAGACACTAAAACCTGTTCTTCTGAGGGGGCACCATGATTTACTGAGGTTCATAAAGAACCTTCAAATAACAGGTGCATTATGTATTAAATAACATGGTCTTATGAACAATAAATAATGAAAACAATACCAAGATCCACCATGTTCAGGCAGTCTTCTGACTATGACTATCTGTATGTTTCTCGTTTAATGTTCAGGCAACAACGTTTTCATTTCATGTTAAGGAAAACTGAAGCTCAAAGTGATTAGGTCACTCGCCCAGTTTTATGCAGTGGGTAAACAATAAGGCAGAGAGGGATTCAGCTCAGATTAGTCCAATTCCAAGGACTAATGCTCCCACCACCACTCCATATAGCATCCTGCTTTTCAAAAGGAAACTGAGCCTCTCAGAATTAGGATTAGAACACTGGTAAGCAATATAGTACAGCAGAAAGCTCAGGATGAGAAGTCAGAGTCCCTGAATGTTAGTCAACCTTGGCTTTTGCAAACACCAGCTGCGTCACTTTGGGCAAGTTACTGAATCTTTCAGGAACTCATTTTATGATAAAAAATGAAAAGCTAAATTGTTTTCTTTTATATCTAAAATAGCACAACTGCATAAATTCTAGACTCTTGAAGGAATAATTCACCAGGCTACAAACTCTGGAGTCAGTTTTATTTTCTTCCCCCAGATTACAGGTCTTCTTGTTGTCTGGAAGGGAAATTGCCCATAATAGCAGGTAATTCGTTCTTTATTATTATATTTTGGGGGACTGGGCATTGAACCCAGGGCCTCATGCATGCTAGGCAAGCACTCTACTACGGAGCTTATTTTGGGACAGGGTCTCATTAAATTGCTCAGGCTGACTCTCAAATTTGCAACCCTCCTGCTTCATTCTCTTCAGTATCTGGGATTACAGGTGTGCCCCACCATGACAGTATGGTCAATGCATGATGATTGAATGGCAGAAATCATCTCATATTTGCCCCTCCACCACCAGCAGTCTCACTAAAGAAAATTCCCCCACATAACCCCCTTTCTTTCTTCGCATTCCTTTCCCACTACTCTCCACTAAACATCCAGGCATGGCATTTGAGCCCTGCCTGCCCATCCCATGTAGGCCCTTTAAATTTAGTCCCACTCTTCACTGCACCATTAACTTGCTGAAACAAAATTCTACATCACAAAGACCTTCTGAGTGAATTGATGAAATTGGTCAGGATCCTACTCCTACTTCCAACTTCTTGAACAGCTTTTTCTCCCTTCTTATCTCCAGTTGTCCCTGCATTCTTGGTTTTCTCATCTTGACTTCAAATCCTACCTTTGTTTCAGACTTAGTAACTACATGTATCCTTCATTCCCTCTGCTTTAGACATTAGCTTTGACTCAGATATTCTTTGGCCAGGTTTGTACCTCGGACTACCAGAATCACATTCTCTTCCTTAGGAACCCCAAATTTTAGTCAGAATACTCCATTCTTCCTATTTTTTCCCAGAGTACTTTTTCCTGAGACTATAAATTTTGGCACTCTCAGCCTAAGTACTGTATTTTTTTGCTTTGTTTTGTCTTGTTTTTGGCAATATTAGGGATTGAAACCAGGGCCTTGTGTATGCTCAGCAGGTACTCTGAGCTGTATCTCTGCCAGTCCCTACTGTACTGTTTTTAAACATATGACCCTATGCTTCTTCTGAATCTCCTTCCCTTTATGCTTTTCCCTTCTCAACATATAATCAAATATACATGCCCATAAGCTTTCTTAAAGACAGCCTCTACACTTGGGAGTTCCAATTCAATTTTCCAAGGGAACACAGGAAAAAACTTACTTTATGCATCCTAAACATTGAGGAGGAAGAAGCTCCTTGCCTCAGTTCTAATAACTGGCCATAGGTTGTCAGGGAACCATGGCCACCTTTCTAGCTTAATAAGAGCTCAATGGGCATCATCTCAGATAGAGTCTACCTCAGTGGTAACAGAAGCAAAGCACAGACAGCACAAGAAGGATGGCTTCTGCTTCTCAGCACCTATGCATATTCAGTCTACAGGCACAGTAGCTCCTCGACCTCACAACCTGCCTCATCATATTTTCTTTCCTGTGCAGACTGAAACCCTACTCTTCTCCTTTGGGGAGCTAACAACCTGCTTATCCAAGAACCCCAGTGCTCCCTCACTAGAGCTACTAAAATACTTTTCAGATCCTCAAATGTGATAATAAATTATCTTCTATCACTTCTTATTTCCTCAAAAGCTTCTAGTTTGGGGGCTGAGAATGTAGCTCAGTGGTAGAGTGCCTGCCTAGCATGCATAAGACAGTTCAATCCCCAGCACTGCAAAATAAAATTCCCATTTTCTGAGTACTCATTAATAATAGCACAACTATGATTAGTCCCACTTTATAGATGAAATTGAAGGCTCAGATACATTAAGTGATAGTAAGTGCAAGTAATATGAACTCATGTCATCTAATGCCAATGTTTGTGTTCCTTCACCATAAATTAAATGGAAAGGAGAGGTGAAGAACATGTCATACTCAAAAATTTTTGCTTTGCAAGTCTGAACAAATTCTACATTGCTGTAACATTTCCAATCTATCTTCTACAGATAAAAAGTTAATAATTTCCTAAAACTACGAATATGCTATATAAAAGTCACAAAATTGCAACCTTGAACAAGTCACTTTACCTTCTAAATCCTTACTTCTTCAACTATAAAATGAGGATTATAATGTCTAACTAATTGGACTGAGTTAGGAATTAAGATGATATTACTGCAAAATTTATTGCACCTGCTACATAAATAGTAAAAGTCATATTAGGGGGTGGTAGCAACTGATCACCAGATTGAATGCAATTTCTCTTGCAGTTGGAGAGAACTAATGAATTTTGCCCTTTGGCTAAATTCAGACGCCATCAGGGAAGAAGCACTGTTCTCAAATTTATATATATATATATAAAGTGTGTGTGTATATATGTATATACACACACAAACATATATATATAATATAAACCTACAGTAGACTGAGAGTTGCTTTCTGAAGACAGCCTTATGACATCAAAGAAAACACCTTTGTTTTGGCTGAGCAAACCTGAGTTTTATTTCCTAACTGAATGAAAGGCTGAACTAACAGGAAAAGGGGAGGGATGGGGATAGAAGCAGACCCTTAAATAAAAGTCTAGCTGGTTTTATCACTATTATCACAGTAAAGTTTTATATCTAGGTACCCAGGGTCCTAAATTAAATGTCAAATACAATCCTGTACTGAAAACGAGAAGCGTGGCTGCTATGGGGGAGTCCTGACAGCTCCACTCCCCTCTCCATGTTAGCCACTTAATCAGCCCTTCAAGCTTTTGGTGGAGTATATTATCAAGTCTCCTGTCACTGCAGAGAGGAGCTGGAACAGGGAGAAAAGGACATCACAGCATGTTAATTTTATTAAGTATTTAAAGCTCAATTCCTTTGCTTTCTAAAACAATGCTCCAGCATACCAGGCAACTCAAAAACCATACGTGCCTTAGTTTTAAAATGCCTATAGTCAATGAGAGCAATGATTCAATAAGGAGCCTGGGGACCCAAAAAGAAAGAGCAGTCAAAGGGTAAAGGTGAAGGGAAAAGGAAAAGAGGAAGTAGAAAGGGAACAAAGACTCTCAATGGTATTTCCTTTAAAGTAGGAATACATCTAATATCTCTCTTAAATGTGACTTATTTATTTTAAATTGGTACCAGGCAGTTTTGCTAACTAGAGCTTTTGCTCTATAATAAAACACATAGTTGCTTCTTTTTTTTATTGGGAATATATGGACACACACTGCATACTCCCAAGGCAGACACACCTGCCCGGACTTGCACAAACAATAGAGCTATGCTGAATTAATGTCAATTACTTGAAGGAGGCAAGGCCCAGAGAGAGCAAGCAAGCAAGCAAGCAAGCAAGCAAGCAAGCGAGCAAGCGAGCCAGTGATCCAATCAGTCTGTGATCCAATCAGTCTGCCACACCAAGGAATCCCAACTGTGGAGGTGCAACTCAATTTATTAGCAAGTTATTATCACTCAAGAGGTATCAATGGCCCTTTAAAACCTGTAATCTATAAATGTCACTAATCCTGGGAAGTGTTAATTGATCAAAGTATAGAATCGAGTTATTTATAAACAAGTGGCTCATTTTTCTCAGGAAGGCTTGGAGGGTCCTCTGAACTCTGTAGCAGGGAAGCTGCCCCCATTCCTTTGTTCTTCTGGTGGAAGTAGTGGTGGTTCTCAAGACTAGGAAAGGGTAGCAGCAGTCACCATTTATAGGATGCTGTGCTAAGCACTTAACATGGATCATCTCATGAAATCATCTAACAACCTATGAAGTATGTACTATAATCCCCTATTGTGCAGATGAAAAAGCAAAAACCTTAGAAACAGAGGTGAGTACAAGATGTGCCCAAAGCTATAGAGCTGTCAATTCTGGAGCTGATGAGGTGGGGTTGGGGTCTGATTTCAGAGCCCGAGTTTTCTAATAACTGCCATATACTACCTCTTTCTGCCAGAGGCTAACATCAGATTTCTGATTCTCATCCCTGTTGAAAAGAGGAAAACACTATGCATTGTTCATACTTCAAGTGAAGGGTCAAAAAAAAGTGATTCAGGCAGTATTTTCTTTCTCTTTCAATGGCTTGAGATATAATTCATATATTTTATAACTCACCTCCTTAAAGTGTATAATTCAGAGGTTTTTAGTATATTCCCATATCAATATAATATCACAATCAATTTTAGAGCATTTCCATCATCCCCCCAAAGAAATCTTGTATCACCCACTCCCTCCCCCTTAACATTAAACACTGAGTCTATTTTTATCTCTATAAATAATTTGCCTATTCTGGACATTTCATATGAGTGGAATCATATAAATTTGATCTTTTAAAATAGCTTCTTTCACTTATTTATGGGATTCCGGACATGATACCCCCAAAATATGATCACAGAAGACCAGTATATGCCACCACAAAATGTGCCTCGTTAGTGGGCTATCTGGAGTTGATTTTTTTTTACACAGGAAAATTACCCTTTTATAAGGGAGGTTTACATCTATAAAGAAAATCTCCATTTGTAAGGGTGCATCCCTTGTGTACCAGGAAGAGAAGGATGAGGTTAAATAATCAGAAACAACTTAAATCTGCATAACTTCCTTACCCCTGTTTACCAAGCTTTTCCTGGGCATTCTCCCATAACCAGCCTTCCCACTATTGTATTTAAGCATGAATTTAAGGCACCTCTTTGGGATTTCCTTTATTCCTGGGCAAACATTGGTTCTATATATTAATAAAATTCTGGGTTTTGTTATTCTCTCTATTAAAAAGGTCCATCCCAATTAAGAACTCTGATGGTTAGAGAGAAAAATTATTTTCTTCCCTACACTGTATTTCCAAAGGTTATCCATGTTGTAGCATCTACAGTACTATTTCTTTTTATTGCCAAATAATACTCCACTGTATAGATATATTACATTTTGTTTATCCACTCATCAGTTGATGGATATGTGGGTGGTTTAAACTTTCTGGATAGAATGACTATCCTGCCATGAACGCTGGTATAACATTTTTATGTGAACCTGTTTTCACTTCTTTTGGGTATATACCCAAGAATAGCTCGGTCACATGGTAAGTCCATGTTCAGCCTTTTGAGCAACTGTTTTCCAAAGTGACTGCACCATTTCATGTTCCTACCAAAAACGTATGAGGGTTCCAATTTCTCCACACCCTCACCCAATAAACTTCTCTTACCAAGAAAACTGTAGAGCTGTAGCCCTGAAAACTGTCAACATGCTCTGGCTTTGTTACACTTTTGGTTTTTACCCTGTTGGTATTTCCATTTCTTCAGCTGTCAAGTGGTAGAACTAGAGCAGGTGGCCTCAACTAAGCCTGATTCAGTCACCATATGTAAGACATACTGAACAGTGGGGAGGCTGACACTATGAAATTGGTAGTTGAGGCTGGTCATAGGACTAGGAATACAACTTTATATTAACAGCTTCCACTGTACCTGAATTTCTTTAGACCATTATTGCCAAGTCTACCAACAAAACAAACAAAACTCTTACAGAATCTGTGCCATTAAGAAAAAAACAAATGCCTTATTAAGTAAAAATTTCCATCTGACAGTAATGGCAGATTGGCCTTCAGGATTCTAGTTTTCTAAATGGGCTCAAAGATGGAAATAGATTCAAATGATTAAAATGTATGCATCTACAAGAGAAGCTGTTAGGTGAAAAAAAAAAAACAAAAAACAAAATAAAGCTATGTGTTTTATGGTTTATAAAATAGTTTATAGTATAATTATTTAAATAATAATACCATTTTCTGCCTGAAAGGCAAAATAGCATAATATTATCCCATTTTTCACATGTCTCTCAAAATGTGGTCACTGATCATGTGTACCACAAACATCTAAGCAGACCTTAAAACTACTGAATTATGTGCTCTGGCTGAGGTTCAAGAATCAACATTTAAAAATAAATAAACCCAAAGTCTATAAACACAGCAGGTTGCAGAAGAATAGGTGCTTTTTCCTTCTTTTCTCTTTACAACTATCTGTATTTTCCCATAGAAAATGTGTATTATTTTTACAACTAAGGGGATAGCAAGAGAGAGAAATTGTTTGGTTTTGTGTTGATAAAGGCCTGGCAATGGGAAAGGAGGGAAAAAGCTCATTTCTCCTCTTTCTGTTACCCAGGTGTCTACAAAAGATGAAAAGGAGCCACATTTGCTTCTGGGTAGTTTTACACCTCAGAACCTAGATGGGACATGAGAAAGCTTGAGAATTTTCCCAAATGGTGTTCTCTATCCGTCAAGTCAAACTGTTGAAGCATTTGCTTCAGTTTTTCATTTAGCTAGGGCTAAATTCTGAAGGTGTTATTGTTCCTTTGTTACCTTCCCATGTTTTCTGTTGGAAAAGGCCATTCATCAGTCCTCGTGTTCTGGAATTGAGGAAGCTCTGGTTCAAAGATTCCAGTAAAACAAGGTAAAAGAAGAGTGTGAGGTAAAAAAATAATTTATGAAGGGCAATATCACTGGGAATGGCAGGCTATGTATGTATGTCTGCTTGATCACAGATTCAACCCTAGTACAGGGGTGAAGAACATGGAATAAGACAAATATGAAGCTAAGTTCTGGTCTCATCAGTTATCAGATATGAGATAAAATAAACATAACTCATGTCCTCCAGGATTCCCTCCTTACAATTTTTATTTTTTTTCCAAAAGCACAGAAATAGGTCAAAAGTTCTAATAACCCTCAACCAAAGGACACTGTTATATATAACTTTATAACTGAGCCATCTCAATTCTTTGCTTCAGTTAGTTGAATAAACACTGCTCCAGTGACTGTTCCTGTCCTAATGCCAGGAAAGAAGCAGGAAGAAGACTAGTTTGGCCCTGTGAATAACAAAGAATATAAAAACCAAAAAAGATTCAAATTTGCTTTTGCTTATGTTCATTATCATTTGTAGATGCAAAACCTATAATTTTTGACATTCTGATTAATATAGAAGAGTGAAGGCTTGGGTTGTTCATGCAACATCATCAACTATGAAACATGACTATAAAGTTCTTTTGTAATTACAAAATGCCAAATAAATGTTAAAGAAAAATAATAAAGAAAACCTTTCTCAGATCTATTTAAATAATTTCATGTTGCTAGACAGTTTTTTGGTGTCACACTTAAGTAAGAACACCTCTAAAGGCTGGAGACAAGAGAAGGAAAAAAAAACCTGCTATATTTTAGCAGTCTTAGCATGACTAGAGCCCATGTTCAATTCAAGTCAGAAAAAAAACAATGTAAGCCACTTGGATGGAGTTTTAAGATGCTTTTTTTAAAAATAATTTCTTATATGGTTAGTATGAATCCGAGACACAAACTGTGTATGTCTGCTTCAAGCCCATCAGTTTTAGAGGGAAAGTAAAGCAATCAATTTATAGTAGAGAAAGTAGCTATTATTAATTGCACAATGAAAGGTTAGTTTGATTGAGCTTAGCATATTATGTTTTTGGCTCAATGATTTCTGAGACTTGGGCAAGGGAAAGGATGGGGAGGGAATCAATATGTTTTCAGAACCGTGATTTCCTCTGATAAACTCTGGAAGATAACTGCATGGTCAGGAAAGTTGTGACCATAAAAAGCTCAGAAAGCCTTACATTTCTTAAAACTCCAAATACATGTGCACGTGCGTGCGTGCTCACACACACACACACACACAACCCTAAATAAATCCCTAATTTCCCTAAAGTTTAGCATAAACCTAAGGAATCTACAGACAAAAATCCTGCCTTATAACTGGGTACAGTGGCACGCCACCTATAATCCCAGGGACTTGGAAGACTGAGTCAAAAGGATCCCAAGTTTTAGGTTAACATCAGCAACTTAACAAGGCCCTAAGCAACTTAGCAAGACCCTGTCTCAAAATAGAAAATAAAAAGGGCTGGGGATATAGCTCAGTAGTAAAACACCCCCAGGTTCAATCCCCAATAAATCACCCCCTTGCAAAAAAAAAAAAAAAAGAAAAAAGAAAAAAGAAAACAAAATGCCTTGTGCAATAGATGTTTCTGAAAGTTTGGGTAGAAAAGAAGTTTTTGTAAACTGAATCATATCAAACATATTTGGATAGTTTGATATTTAAAAGACTAGTTCCTAGTAATCCTTTTTATAAACTAGAGATTGTTATTAAAAGTAATCTTCCACAATGAAGGAGACTGCAGATGCCTGGAGCTATGCCTCCTTTAAAAAGGGCTCACCACAACAACATGTATGCACATGACTTTATCTGGTCCATTATTCAACCATCACTGGCTCTAATTCCTGTGCTTGGATCCACCACTAGTGGTTGAGATTTGATGTTTCCTCCTGTTCCTCTGATTTCGGGTGACTCAGCCTACTTTCAAACCATGGCAAAGGCTTTGATCATCCTCCTAAATCCTGATCAGAACCCCTTTCCCTCTTTTTGTTTTTGCTATTCTTCTGAAAAGAATGGCTTAAAGCAATCCTGTCCTCTTAGGTAGGCTGAGTTGACTTTTCAATCCATTTCCCTTTCCCATTCACTACGCCTTTGCCATCTCTGCTTGATTTGTTTGTTTCATAAGCCTAAATTTTATGTATTTCATTTTCTTGGAAATCAGTCTTATCCAGATTCTGACTACTTGTTGAAAGGAGTTTTTTAAAAAAAATCAAAACAAGAATGAAGGAAAATAGCCAATGTCCAACAAAATGGTCCTCAAAGTATAGTCCCTGAATCAACATCAGCATTGCCTGGGGCTGTGATAGAAATGAAAATTCTTTAGCCAGCTCAGATCAAGGGAATCAAAAACTGTGGGAGTGGGCTCAACACTGTGTTGTAATAAACCCTCTGGGGATTTTTATGCACACTGAATTTTAAGAACCACTGGTCAGGAATAAATGAAAGGTCTGACAAATGTGTAGGATAAAGTGAGGTATCTCAATAAGAAGAATTAAGTCTATATTACTGATACTGAAGAATGTTTAAGATATTATGCATAATGTAAAAAGGAATCACTAAACCATAGGTACAGTATAATCTTTGTAAAAAATTTTTTAAATGGAAAAATGTGTAGAACGTATATACCAAATTGTTAATGTGCTTAACTTGAGGGGAATTAATTTTACTTTTCCTTTAGGAATAGTTGTATATTTTCATCTGTAAGCATATATTGCTTTATAATTTAAAAAAATGTTTTAATCTGGGCATTTACCATTACTCTGGCAAAACTCAAAAGTTAAAAATTAAGTTGGTCCCCAGCAGGTTTTAGTGTCTGGACAAATCAAGCTTTGGGATGCTTTAGGCAATTCTAAAAGAAGTGAGGGAGAGAGAGTGCTCAGACCTCCATGACTCAATCAGTGTTTCTATGTAATGAAGCCACTATGCCAGGAAATGACAGGACATAAAGCCTAAGAGATTCTTCCCTTCTAAATAAGCCAACTCAAAAGGGGTATGGTGGGATGCTAAGGGAAAACAGAACAGACTGAAAACTTAAGGGTTCTCTTAGAAGACATCAATATATTTCTTGGAAAATTTTCTTCATTATAGAAATTATATACTTAAATGACCTATTTTTTACCCTCCTTTCTGATCTGATAGTCACTCTGCAATTAGGTTCATCCTTCTTCAAGCTGACTTAAGTATATATAGCACATATGTGAGAGGCTAAGAAGGGTCTTAAAGGTTGGTTTGTGTATGTACACACATATCCAAGATCAAATCAGGTCCTTAAAATAATCTTTAACTTATGGTGCACGATGGGGGACCTCTGAGGCTTCCACAGATTGCTCTTATTCCCCTACTCAATCATTTCAGCTCTGTTTAGTTGGCCATATGTTCTCATAAAGGAAGCCAGAGCACTTTATCTATATCACCTCTCCCTCTTCATTGGCGTGCTAATATAAGCACCTGAGTGTGGCAGAAACATGAAACAGTTCTCTTCCTCAGCTTAACTGTTCCCTCAGAATTCAGAGAGACATGTAAGAAAAGCTTTCAGTAAACTTTAAAAATTAATTGGCTCAGCTGAGTGTGGTGGCACATGGCTGTAATCCCAGCAGCTCGGGAGGCTAAGGTAGGAGGATCACAAGTTCAAAGTCAGCCTCAGCAACTTGGCAAGGCCCTAAGCAACTCAGTGAGACCCTGTCTCAAAACATAAAAAAGGGTTGGGGATGTGGCTCAGTGGTAAAGAGCCCCTAGGTTCAATCCCTGGTCTCAAAAAAAAAAAAAAAAAAAGAAAAAAAATTAATTGCTTCACTACACTGAAAAAAAAACAAAACTATTTAGACTACTGGTCCTTCTATTCTGAGTTAGGAGAGTTGATAAAGAGTACTTCAGTTTTTCTCTGTCAAAATATTCACTACCTCCAGAATCCTAACTATGCCAAAAGACAAAAGACAGTATTTTGCCCCAATACTTTCAATGGAATATGAAGAGAGAATTATTTTGTAGATTGGTGGCTGCAGCTGTTTTTTGAAAAGCCTGTCACTGTTTTCTGTCTCATATCATGTTTCAGCTTAGAAAAAAAGGCACGGTGTTATTAAATAATAGAAAAGAGACAAAAGCCAGTGCTTAGTTTGTGGCATATCATAAAAGAAATAATACAAGCCCTGGAGTCAGAATTTGAACCCCACCTCTACATCATAACACATTTGGGGCAAATGACTCTACCTCTGTAAGCCTTGGTGTCCTTATCGATAAAATAGGGATAATAAACTATTTTACGGGGTTGTTGCACTAATCAAAAGTATGTAAAGGAAAGAGGAATGAGAAATTAGTGTTTAATGGGTAAAGAGTTTCAGTTTGGGATACTTAAAAGATAACACGGATATTCAATGGTGATGGCTGCATAACAATGTAAATGTACTTAATGCCACTGAACTGTATACTTAAAATGATTAAAAATTTGTTATGTATATTTTACAATGATTATGTAAGTCACCTAGCACACTCTCAGTAGGTGCTCAAGAAATGCTAGTCTCTTTCCCTTTATAAGGAATTTGGGGGGGTGGTACGAAGGAGATAGGCAAAGTAAAATAAAACTAGGATCCTTTCCTGCTTAATTGTGAGAGACTTTGAGTCTCAGGCAGTGCCCAGTTGATCCCAATACCAGGCAGTGACACATTAGGTGTCTCAGCAGGAAGGAGAAAGGAGTCTGTATTAGTCATAATCCCTGCACCACATTCAGTTCCCAGTCCACCTCCACCCTGATACAGCAAATCCTCCAGCCACACCACCTCAAAAAACAAAAAAACAAAAAACTAGACACTTAAACCATTTCCCAGACTAGGCTCCAGGTCATAAGAACAAAAGCATGCTCTGTGGCAGCTGGCTCCTGTAAGTGAGGCGAGAGACTAGACTTTAGTACTGAACACCAACTGGATGGGTCTGGATCCTATTCTAGTCCCAAGCATTATGCTGATCAGAATCTCAGATGCCTTCAGCTGGATTTATGGACACAGAGGGCAGAAATCTCAAAGGCTAAGTAAAGAAATATTAAAAATGCACTTCTCTACAGTTCAGGGAAAACAATTAATGATTATGTATTGTAAGTCATAAAATAAGGGAGAAAACAGATGACATTTCTCCAAGGATATCAGAACACTGGTTTTGATGGGTAGGCTTAATTAGATCTTAAAGTAATGTTCACAGAGATGATCATTAACATTCCTCAAACTTAGCTCAAGGAGAACAAAATGCTTGGGGTACCAACACCCAATTTCAAAACAGTACTTACTTTAGGATCTGAGCTCTTGAACTTTAACCTTTCCACCAACTCTATCATGGCTGCCTTCAGTCCACCTGAGTCTTTGCTCTAGAAGAAACAAAAGTCAAGGGTCACTAGAAAGCATTTTGTTGTTCTCTTAAACACAAACACAATTTCAGAGGACAATGAAATGGAAAGCAATTTTTTCGTATCATCCAAGAGAACTGAATGACTTAAGGACAGCTGCACTGCACTGACCCTTTTCCCCTTCTCTACAGACAAAGGAGGTTTAGGACATAAATGCCCAGTGACCTGAAAAAACTACTGGAATGAAAATTAAATGCAACTTGTACAGGCTGACTCACTACTTCATCTCAGACTCAACTGTGCTGGTGTTCACTGAAGGCCAAGGCCCTGCAAAAGAAATTTCCATCTTACGGCCTACTGATTCTTTACTTTAAACTTTCATGTATCAGAAACAGAACTATGCAATATTAAATATTCTTATAAAAATAATAGGGATGAAAACCACTGAAAACAGAATTACAGTGTGCTGGTTAACAGCACTAGGTTGTTTTTTTTTTATATTGTAAACAAATGGGGTACATGTTGTTTCTGTTTGTACATGGAGTAAAGGCATAACATTTGTGTAATCATAAATTTACATAGGGTAATGTTGTTGATTCATTCTGTTATTTTTTCCCTTCCCCCCCACCCCTCCCACCCCTCTTTTCCCTCTATACAGTCCTTCCTTAGCACAAGGTTTTTGAGTCAGACAAACAGGGTTTCAAATCTGAGTTCTATCAATGACTAACCTAAGGGAAATTATTGAATTTCTTGAAATCATCTGCTTCTAAAAAACTCGGGAAATAAACAGGCCATTATGAGGCTTAACTGAACTAGTGTTTGCACAGTATGTGGCACATAGTAAGTGCTCCAAATGTCACCTGTTGTTATTAGAGTTTCATGATTTTAGAGTAGTATAATACAACAGAAAAGTAATAAGAGCCCCCAAAGGTAAGCCTTTATGCAATTTTAAATTTTCTAGTGGCTACAATTTAAAAAAAAAATGAAACTAATTTTAATATATTTAACTTAACTCAGTATGTCTAAAATATTATTATTTGTACCATTTAATTTCAATATGAGATATTACATATTTTTTTCACACTAAATCTTTGAAACCTAGTGTTTTTTCACACTTATAGCCCAATTCAACTTGGATTGGCCACATTTCAAGTACTCCAAAGCTACACATGGCTAGTGACTATTGTGTTGGTCAACCCAGATTTAGAGTTCAGACTGTCGAGCCCCACTGCCAAATTCAAATCCCACTAGCTATGTGACCTTAGGTACATCACTTAAGTCTCCTTGTGTCTCTTTCTTTATCTGTACAATGGAGCTAACTACAGTAGTACCTATTTCATGGGTTTGTAGTAAGATTAAATGAGTTAATATATGTCAAAATTCCTGGCACAGGGTGAACACAATATGAGTATGAGAAAGCTTTATTATTACTATTTGTCTCCCTCATGATGTTTTAAGTTCTTTAATGGTAAGAACTACATCTTTTATACCTCTGTATCTCTTGTGCCCACCATAGAAGGCACTGGAAGAAGTCTGTTGCACAAATGAACAAATGTAACCTTAAGACATGAATGTGTACTAATAGTAGAATGTGTGTGCCTGTGTGCATATGTACCACAATCTGTAATTTTAAGAACTAGTCTATTTTCTTATCAAAACAATTCTGTTACACAGGGTATGACCACTCATTTTACCAGTGAAGAAACGGAAGCATAAAGAAGTAAGATGAAGAAGTAAGATGAGTCAGGTGTGGTGACACACATCTGTAGCCCCAGCTACTTGGGAGGCTGAAGCAGGAGGATCCCACGTTCAAGCTCGGCAAGTTAGCACCTTTGTCTTAAAAAAAAAAAAAAAAAAAAAACCCTAAACCAAAAGGCTGAGGATGTAGCTCTGTGGCAGACTCCTGAGTTTGATCCCCAACACCACAGAAAAAAAGGCTGGGGGATGGGCAGGGCTGAAGATATAGCTCAGTGTTAGAGCACTTGCCTAGCTTCTGCAAGGAGCTGGGTTTGAGCCCCGGTACCATGAAAAAAAAAATAATAATAATAAAAATAAAAGATTACTGATTGTCATTTTTATAGGGGAAGGGACAATAATAAACGCCACAGCTATCTCTTACTCAAAATTGGCCTCTGCATCAGTGATTGATGAGATTTATAGAACTAATTTCAGTTGCTCCAAAACAGGAAATTCTTTGTAAGATCCATTGTAAGAATTAAAATACACTAAACATTAAACCTTTTCCCCTTCAATCTACTTCTCCCCCTCAACTCTACATATGAAAGTAAAAGTCCAATATAACATGATTATGACCAATATCTGCTTTAGATATGCTTTCTGAACACAAATCACATTTCTAATCTAGCTACGGATCTAAATTTTAATTTCTACTTTTTAAAATGTTTATAACTCCCCTAATTACTACAATCACTTAAGGCTTCAATCTTTGTGGTCTCAAAACAAGACAGCTGGGAAAAGGAATCTAGAGGTCACATACCAGAGAGTAAGTGAGATCTGAAGTACCTAAAAAAGAGTTAAGTTGCCAGACACAATCCTGCTTCTACCAGATGATCAGACAATAAAGCCTGTCTGGTGATATCATTCCTCTACGCTGCTTCTCATTGGCTGAACAAGCAGGTCATTTGTCCCCAGAAAGCTCTCTTTCACCCCATCCCAGCTGCCAGCACCCATTTTAAGCTCTTCAGCAAAAGCCTAATGTGTTATGACTTTCTACATGGCTCTAGAAAACAGAAAGGAATGCAGCAAACTGGGTCTTGAACCCTTCAACAAAGAAACAACTACAGAAGGAATCCCTAGAGAAACAGACAGCCTATTTTCAGGCAGATGTGCCTTGTACAGAAAGATATGGGAGACTTTCACCTTCTTTCATAAAAACGCAGTGTGTCAGCAGAATCCTTACTCCTTTCCACAGAGCACACGAAGTTCGAAGCTCATCTACTTGGGAGAGACAGACAAGGCACCTGAAGAGAGCTTCCCATCAGGAAATTCATTCATTTGCCTCCCCAGCTGACTCTGAGAATTATTCTCAAAGATTAATTGGGCTCTATGTTGAGACTGCTATACTATACTCAACCTCTAAATGAGTGATGAAGAATACCTTCCCCAATGACTTTTTAAAAATCCATTAAAAAAGCAGTTGGTCAAAAAAGAGAAAGGCTCTTCTAAGCAGACCTGACCCTGACAGCTGCAGAGCTGGTACAAGAGTCTAAGTGGAGTATGATGCCCAAATCCACCCCGCAACCCCTGCTTTCTCCCATACTCCAGTCCCTTCGTGTACCCCAAGGAGCCTTGTACACAGATTCAATGCTAGTGTCCAAGTTCTGAGAATACACCTCTCAAGCAGCCCCTTTGGCCACACCTGAAACCTAGGGGTATATATATGTCAGGGGTGGAATTCAATGTCTTTGGTTCATCTGCAAGCAGAAGAACACAGGAAGAGACTCCACAGGGCTCTAGAGCAGGCTCAGAACATTTTATCAGGTAATTCTTGGGTCTTGGGTACTTGGAGAATAGTCTAGAAGGTGACAAGCATGGTCAAAGGAGGGGACTTCAAAAGCATGGAACACAGAGCATGGTCTAAGGGTGGCATCTGAGTATGAGTATCAATCTTGAAGCAAGCATGATGATTATTAGAGAAGAAGTGGGACTCTCCTGATATCCACACTGCACTTCAACCACCAATGCATTCCAAGAACACAAGAGTTCAATGTGAACATACCTTGTTTATATACTACTTTTCTCCCCCAAAAAAGTACAGAAATAAAGAGGCAAGTACCAGGCTGTAACACTCACCCCTCAGGATTTGATCAATGTGTAGAAGTGTGAAAGTCTTCACAAAAGCCAGCTTCTAGAAATGAGTCATGATAAACCAAAGAAAGAACAAAATGCCTGAAGTTATTCTTTACTCTCCAAACTTATTCACATGCTCTTTCATTGGTATTTCACAATAACTCTAAAATACAGTGTATTTTCATTTTACAGCTGAGAAAAATACTAGGTAGGAAAATCACAGAGCTCATACACCCTTTAATTAGCATTTTATAATAACACAATAAAAGGAGATAGTGAATTCTCAGTTTACAATGGAGAAAAATGGTTTGTGGAAGTCATATGATGGTCCCCCAAATCAAGAAAACCTTCAACAAAAAAACCAGGATCAGAAAGATGAAAAATGAAAAAATGTATAACATGTACACAGAAGAGATTAATATCAAGAATATTTTTTTAAAGTAAGGAATTCCTGGCAGTGTAGCGTACTCCGGCACGCAAGCAGCTTCAGGGACCAGGATAGGGCAGCCAGAGACTTCCCCAAGCAGCCTGGACCCCTGGGGTGGAAGGTGCCTTTCAAGGCTAGCTTCTCGGAGCAGACCGCCCAGTGAGAGGCTTTCTATGTAGAGCCAGCCACAAGTCCCCGAACCAACGGAGAGCTTCGATCCGCAAGCAGCCTCTGGGATCAGGGCAGGGCAGCCAGAGACCTCTTCAGACGGCTCTGCCCACTCCGGCCGCAGGCTCTTTCCACGGGGCGATCCAAGATGGCGGCCTAGAGGGTGACTGCATCCCCAGTCACTCCAGAACCCTGGAGTTAAGAAGGGGAGGCATTGAGAGACTCGGACTGAAATAGAGCCACGGGTGAGTCTGCCCACTGGGTAAAGCTCGGCCCAGGTGGCAGGCACAGCTAGGGGTGGCTTATCAGAGCAGGGCAGGGCAGCTAGAGTCTTCCCCAGGTAGCCTTCCACACTCTGGCGGTGGGCTCCTCCCACACGGCCAGCTGCACGGTGCAGGCCCCCAGTGAGAGCCTTTCCGCACAGAGCCAGCTCCAAACCCTGGAACCAGTAGGGGGCTAGGGGCAGCTTTCTTCAGATGCACTGCATTATCAAATTCCTCCAAGACATCAGGCTACTGAAGGCTGGGAGGTGATACACTGGAAATCTACCGGGACACTATAAGCCAATAGCGGAAATCTGCAATATCTCAGGGTCCCACTGACAGCTGACCAATATGAGAAAACAAGGGAAGAAAATGTCCCAAACAAACCTAGATACTACATCAATAAAACCCAATGACAGCACAGCAAAAGAAATGTCAGAAAGGGAGTTCAGAATGTACGTAATTAAAACGATCAGGGAAGCAAATGAGGAGATGAAAAAGCAAATGCAGGCACTGAAGGAGGAGATGAAAGAGCAAATGCAGGCATTAAATGATCGCACCAATCAACAGTTAAAAGAACAAATACGGGAAGCAAGAGATCATTTCAATAAAGAGTTAGAGATACTGAAAAAAAAGCAAACTGAAATACTTGAAATGAAGGAAACAATAAACCAAGTTAAAACTCCATAGAAAGCATAACCAATAGGATAGAACACCTGGAAGACAGAACCTCAGACATTGAAGACAAATTATTTAATCTTGAAAACAAAGTTGGCCAAACAGAGAAGATGGTAAGAAATCATGAACAGAATCTACAAGAATTATGGGATATCATGAAAAGGCCAAATTTAAGAAATTATTGGGATTGAGGAAGGCTTAGAGAAACAAACCAAAGGAATGAACAATCTATTCAATGAAATAATATCAGAAAATTTCCCAAATCTGAAGAATGAAATGGAAAATCAAGTACAAGAGGCTTATAGGACTCCAAATATACAAAATTATAACAGACCCACACCAAGGCACATTATTATGAAAATACCTAACATACAAAATAAAGACAATTTTAAAGACCATGAGAGAAAAGAATCAAATTACATTCAGAGGGAAACCAATAAGAATATCAGCAGATTTTTCAATCCAAACCCTAAAAGCTAGAAGGGCCTGGAACAACATTTACCAAGCCCTAAAAGAAAATGGATGCCAACCAAGAATCTTATACCCAGCAAAACTTACTTTCAGATTTGACGACCAAATAAAATCCTTCCATGATAAACAAAAGCTAAAGGAATTTACAAAAAGAAAGCCGGCATTACAGAACATTCTCAGCAAAATATTCCATGAGGAAGAGATGAAAAACAACAATGCAAATCAGCAACAAGAGGCGCTAGCCTAAAGGAATAGCCAAATAAAGGAGAAACCAAATCATGTCAAAAACAAATATAAAGTCAATTGACTGGGAATACAAATCATATCACAATAATAACCCTGAATGTTAATGGCCTGAACTCATCAATCAAAAGACACAGACTGGCAGATTGGATTAAAAAGAAAAATCCAACAATATGCTGCCTCCAAGAGACTTATCTCATAGAAAGAGATACTTATAGACTAAAGGTGAAAGGATGGGGAAAAACATACCATGCACACGGACACAGCAAAAAAGCTGGAGTATCCATCCTCATTTCAGATAATGTGGACTTCAAACCAAAACTAGTCAGAAGGGATAAAGAAGGACATTACATGCTGCTTAAGGGAAGCATAAATCAGCAAGACATAACAATCATAAATATCTATGCCCCGAACATTGGCTCATCCACGTACGTCAAACAAATCCTTCTCAATTCCAGAAACCAAATAGACCACAACACAATAATACTAGGCGATTTTAACACACCTCTCTCACCACTGGATAGATTGTCCAAACAAAAACTGAATAAAGAAACTATAGATCTCAACAACACAATCAACAATTTAGACTTAACGGACATATATAGAATATACCATCCAACAAAGAACGAATACACTTTCTTCTCAGCAGCACATGGATCCTTCTCTAAAACAGACCATATTTTATGCCACAAATCTACTGTTAGCAAATACAAGAAGATAGAGATACTACCTTGTACTCTATCAGATCATAATGGATTGAAATTAGAAATAAATGACAGAATAAAAAACAGAAACTTCTCCAATACCTGGAGATTAAATAATACACTATTATATGATGAATGGATAACAGAAGACATCAGGAGGGATATAAAAAAATTCTTAGAAGTAAACAAGAACAAAGACACATCATATCAAAATCTCTGGGACACTATGAAAGCAGTACT